>NC_060119.1:787888161-788194214 GCF_021461395.2 Schistocerca americana
TATAAAGGAGCCGCCGTTTCTGATGTTCATTCAGTTCCGGCGTGATTATGTACTTAGCGATCGCACCTGAAGATGGCGGCCAGATGGATCGCCGAAATATTGTGAAGTGAAGACGATCATATCCGGCAGCATACCCGAGAAGAGCATAAACATATAAGAAGCCGGGAAAATCTACGGTATCACATCTACATTGAGATCATTGTCTGATTTCAGTACTGTCTGTACTGCTGCACTCTTCTGAACTCTGCATGTGTGAGATGATATCTTTCTACCTTGCAGGCCGTAGGTTCAACACCAAATTCCTAAAATACTCACAGAGCGTCCTTGCGCAATAGTGGTAGGAAGATAGATCAGAACCAGTCACACATGTGTTAGAAAATCACCATGAGCATTGAGGCAGTCATCCCACCGACACACTAGGTTGGAGATAATGTCCTGCTGCGTGTAGAAGTTAGTAACTGCCTGCTGCACATTCTTGTCCGACAGGAATCGTCGCCCCTTTAAAGCCTGTTTTAAGGGTCCAAAGGCATGATGATCTCACAGGGAAAGTTCAAGAATACAGGCGGGCGCTAGGGTCGCCCGCTTAAGTTGGCGTAACTTCAGCGTTACGACGTTTGCCGTATGAGATCATGCGTTATCTCGAAGCAGCAGTATTTCTTGTTGCACGGAACATGGCACACCATTCCACAATGGAGGTTTTCGAGAGACATGCTGGCCCATACGCATTCTTCATTCTCTGATGGCTGTCTACCAGTGTTTGTCCTTCGGCAACCAAGTAAAAAATAACAGCACGTGGTCCTGTTTGCACGCATTTGGTAACGGCTTCGCCTTCACGTTTCCGCATTTACTGCACGCACATTGGAAAGACACAAAAGCCACACTAATTCCTTTCCCTATATGTCTGTGTTTGTACACTCTCATCTCAGTAGCGCTACATTGCATATGCGGCTGGAGCAACGCCCTCAAACGAAAACTTTTTGATTGCCTCTTATATAATCATCTGAATGTGCTAAGAAAAGAATTACAAATATTTTTGTAACCCGTCAGTGTATCGCCTGTAGCTAATTGTGCAGTTGCAATGCGCCACAGAATGGATGCACACTACTCGTTAACTGCTTGATGCATGAAAGAAAAAGTAGAAGACTACCAGGAGGAAGGATTCATATATTTGGTCTGGTCTAATATGCTTTAGTCTATAGGAAAAATATGCAAACGAAATCTACAGACGTAGTCTACTAATATTGGTGTGAAATTGGAAATTTTTTTGAAACCGTGATTATAGATGATTTCAGTTTATAGAAGTTTAACATCAGTTTAGTATAGAAAAAAACATTTAGAATGTGGTGTCTTAAAATGAAGTTAAAGACCGACGTTAAGTATGAAATGAAGAGACACTAAAAAGAATAGGCGAAGAAAGAATTTGGGGAGAACAGTTACCAGATGAAGTGACAAGTTAGAGGCACATGCTCTAAGTCATACACAATTAAAAGACAAAGATTAGAATAAAAAATAGACGATCAAGGATGTTGGGTTTGAACTAAAGATTAGCGCATGGAGCGAAGAGGTAGAATTCACCATCAAACTATTCGAAAACATGATGTCATATAGATGTGTTCAATCACATCATTCATTCAAACCAAACCCGTGAAAGAGTCAATTTTTAACACAGACAATAAAAAACGTCTCTTTGGAATGCCTTGTCTTGATCAAAAAATGTGGATGATATATGACCTAGGAAGTCACACGATCTGAGTATAGCCGATCACCTGTGACTTGTTTCAGAGTTGAAAATTCTTGTTCTTAAATCATATCTGCCGAAATTAATTGGTGCACAAGCTGGAGGATAGTAGAAAATAATCTGGGAAACGACATACCGATTTTGTACATCCACTCTGCGACGGGTAGCTTCTCTACGCTTGGATAAAGTAGTCCCTCGATGTGGCAATTGTATTTTTCGTGTGTTTTGATTATTTAGAGAACCCTTTGCTTCGCTGCCCTTTAACCACGTTATGGTTCTTTGAAACAGGTATTTGGTGGCTTGGTTCGAAAATCAGAGAATATGAAGAACGTAATGACACAAATTTTACTCTTAGAATGTTGGGGTCTCATACCGAGGAAGATCCTATTTTTTTCGTGCTGCGACATTTCGTTAATCCTTTAATACTTCGTAACATATCATAGTCCTGACTTTTACTTTTACTAAATGTTTCAATAAGGACTACCTATAAATCTGTTGATTCGAAGTCTTTGTCTGAATTGACTGTTTCTTTATAGTGTCGCAGCAGATAGATTTCTGGTCTGTTTTAAAAGAACAGAAAGGAATTATTTTCTTTGACCCTTACGCAAGAGGTAATTTCTTATCACATTATCGATCTCTTCTTGGACAAACGTAAAAACAAACCAAAAAGAATGACTGTCATGTGCAAAATTTCGCGCAAAGTGTTACGAGGGCCTTTGTATATATAATTTCCCATATTTTTTCTCCACACTCAGATCATATTTACTCTTAAGAGCTAAAGTTTGATAACAATATCAGCCAGCATTACTTTCACAGGCATTATTTTTCCAAACAGTTTCCATCACGATCAGTGGCCTTGTGCCGGCGTTGTGTGAGAGCCTGTATTCCTTGATAATGACAGCTCATGTTCTGCGCTCGTAGCCGTGTTTTCACTGCATGAAATACGCTCTCCTCATCTTCAATGTGGGCCGCACATTGAGAGTTATTAAGTGACCCAAACAGGAATAAATCCGAGGACACCCGGTAGTTACTATACAATGGATGAAGCAATATGTCCGAAGCAATTTTATGATGTGTTCCCGGGTTTTGAGACTTGCGTGTGAGCGTGCATTGTCGTGTTGGAACGCCGCACAGGGTAGCCGCGTGGTCTGGGGCGTCTTGTCACGGTCAGCGCGGCTCCTCCGTCGGAGGTTCGAGACCTCCCTCGGACATAGGTGTGTGTGTCGACCTTAGTGTAAGTTAGTTTAAGATAGATTAAGTAGTGTGTAGGCTTAGGGACCGATGACCTCAGCAGTTTGGTCACATAAGACCTTACCACAAATTTCCAAAAAATTCGTGTTGGAACACGATCTCTTTTGGATTCTTATAAGGCCGAGCGCTTCGGAAACGGGTCATAAGTTTGTTCAGAATATTCACATACCCACGATAACGACACCATAACTAACCCAAAAGACTGTCATCATAATTTTGCCATCAGAGGGAACTGCCTTGAACTAATTCTTTCTTGGTGACAGCAGGTGGTGCCCCTCCAGTGACTGCCTTTTTCTTTCCGCCTAAAAGCACAGCACCCAGGTTTCGTCACCTGTGACAGTCCTTGACAGGAAGTGCTCTCCAGTGGCCTCGAAATTCCCCAAATTTCAGATGAAATGGCTTGTATTTGAGTCTTGTGGTCTGTTGCGAGGATCCGTGGCATCCATCTTGCGCACACCTTTCAGTACCCAAGAGTCTGTCAGCCCACGCACTGCCAATGGCCACCATCCGCTGTAGAGACTACTGTCGAGTTGTGATGCACTAATGACACCCCTGCGATTCACCCTGCCGGGAGCAGTGGCTGTGGAAGGACGTTCCGAAGGTGGCTGATCATGGAGCTGAGATTCTGCACTTTCTGAACAGTGCTATAAACAGCATCATTACCATACGCTGCCGGCCGGAGTGGCCGAGCGGTTCTAGGCGCTACAGTCTCGAGCCGCGCGACCGCTACGGTCACAGGTTCGAATCCTGCCTCTGGCATGGATGTGTGTGATGTCCTTAGGTTAGTTAGGTTTCAGTAGTTCTCAGTTCCAGGGGACTGATGACCTCAGCAGTTAAGTCCCATAGTGCTCAGAGCCATTTGAACCAATACCATACGCTACACACAAACATTTGTCGACGTTCACCACTGTATCTTTTACTGCATCCATAATTTAACAGCAAGTGTCTTGCGTGGACACCGTATCGATGGTTCACTACGGTCTGCCATCCTTTGGAAATTTCGTACACGTCTAGAGGAAATATCGAATCTTAAATTTATTGAATGACTCTCGTATGTAAGCGAGCATTTGTGATATTCACTTCCTTACAAAGTTCTAGCTTTTTTGGCGTTATCATTGATTAGCATATCACGAAATCTCTGAATCAAGAAACATATATTGCAAGAGAGGCTGGAAGGTGTTTGTCATCTTGTTCTTTGGCACCATACAGTAGGTGTTTTCCCAAGCACCTACAAAGCAGACCACAAGGCATGCTTGGTATATGTTCCAATAAATTGTTAGTTGATAAATGAAACTCACACTGAAGATTTGCTACTTCTAAACGGGTTTGCATGCCTACTGGTTTCTGTAGCACAACAGTTTAATTAGGATGTACGAGCGGTGGGTTCGCACCCGCTGGGGATCGCGCCATCGCAGACCACCGCCCCGGGGCGAAAATCCGCTTTATGCGCCATAAATTTGTCGAAGCGATGTTTGCGGCTCGTTCGTACAATACGCACGAAGGTTAGAATGAATCCATTTGCAGTTAGCCCGATGGGACGTTACACATTTCCTATGGGCACGTAGGTACGCCATCAATAATTGCAGTTGCACGAGGCAAACACATTCTGTCGCACGGCATTCATTGCACTGCAATCGCGCCGCAAACTGCAGCGAGTGCGCCGCGCATCCATGATGAGGACCAAACGTATTGAGTATGACTCATCAAGCAGCCTGATAACGACAATCGAATTTGTATTTCAGTTCCATCGTTAATATTATGTAGCAGCAACAAGTAGCACTTACGGAGGAGCCGTTTAAAAGTCCGATACTCACTTTACAAAATATGATCCGTTGAAGAGTAAACGTTCGTGCCTAGCAACAGAAGTGATTTTTTTTCGGGCCATAGTGCCCCTTTTGCAATGTTACTGTGATGAATTACAATTAAGGATTCAATACTGACAAATTTAAGTTGTGAACACAACCCTTCTATCTTTATTAAAGAAATACGTGAACGCAACACGTGGTCAAAGAGTATCCTTTACGGTGGCGTTTAGTAATAGTTTTCCACTTTTCTTTGAAGCCACAATTTTCATAACTGATTTGCGTTGCGTGTTTGTGGGGTTAGCAATCACGTGTTAAAATTTCGATGAGATACGGCATAAATATCCAACTCACAAGTTACAACATTTTAAAAGGCATTACCCTTCGGAATAAAAGCGATTCTACATTTCAGGAGAATTCCATTTCGTTTTAGAGTGACTGGAGTGTACTGCTAAATTTAAGAGTTTACTCGTTGTAGAGCAACTAGGACGACTAACATCCTTTACCAATGACAGTTTTATGTTAAAAGTTCACATCGCCACATTAAGTGGGTGACAACAGAAGATAAGGATTATTGCTGACATTTATCGACAGGTCTTCTTTCCCAAAATTTAAAGGAAATAACAGACGTGCAAAGTTTTAAGATCGGTGGGTGGGGCGTCTGCTATATATCAACCAAAATGGCAATCGAATGAATGTAACTCAAGAGTGCTTACAGTACAGTTGCTGCTAGCTTTTTTTTCATTTGGTCTAACAAAACATAGATTCATCTTTGAACGAATGTTCCTGAATCGTTTGATTTATGTTGGAGGGCCGTGTCTATTACAAGAACAAGCAGGTTTCAGACCAGGAAGAATGTGTACAACTCAGGTCCTCAGTCTCACCTAATTTATTGAGACTGACATTTAAACTCTGAAAGTTATAGGAGTACTTTTTATCGAGCTGACGGCTGATTGTAAAACTGTCAATCACCGTGCACTGTCACAGAAGGTCTATGGGATAACAAAGCATTATAGTTTCACCAAATTTATTCAAAGTTTACCCCAAAACAGGAGATTCTATGTGGAGATCCATGGTCAGTGTAGTCAATGGACTTACCACAAGGAAGTGTTCTTTCACTATTGTGATATTAGCAGTAAATTTTCAGAGTGTTCGGAATAAAGTTCCTGAATTTACTGCCCTCCAGGAGGCGTGTGGCGCGCAAATTATTCTCGGGACTGAGACCTGGCTGAACCCTGAGATAGGAAGTTCTGAAATATTTAGTGAGGGTTGGAACGTGTATCGGAAAGACAGTTTAGACACCATAGGAGGTGGTGTCTTCATTGCAGTTGACAAAAATATTGTGTCTACTGAGGCCGAAGTAGAGTGTGATTGTGAAGTTATCTGGACACGTTTAACAGGGCTAGGGGAAATAAAGTTAATTGTTGAGTGTTATTACCGGCCACCAGGTTCCACAGTGACAGTTCTAGAATCATTCGAAGGGAGTCTACACTCTGTATCGCAGAAGTACCCGGATCATGCTATATTAGTCGGAGGCGACTTCGACCTATCTAGTATAGACTGGGATGTCTATGGATTCATTACACGTGGTACAGACAAGCCGTCGTGTGAATTACTTTTGAACACATTATCCGAAAACAGTCTTGAGCAGCTAAATCGACAGCCAACGCGTAATGGAAATATTTTACATCTGGTAGCCGCGAACAGACCAGACCTCATCGACGGTGTCAGTGTTGAGAGGGGGATTAGTGATCATGATGTTGTCATTACGACTATGGTTAAGAAAGTTAAAAAGTCGGTTAAGAAGGCTAGGAGAGTATTCTTACTGGAAAGAGCAGATAAGCAGTTGTTAGCATCCCACTTAGTAAATGAATCGACTTCATTTACTTCCGGTACGATGGACGTGGAAGAATTATGGGCAAATTTTAAACACATCGTAAATCACGCTTTGGACAAGTATATGCCGAAAATGTGCGTTACGGACGGAAAAGACCCACCGTGGTTTAACAGCGAAATTCGGAGAATGCTCAGGAAGCAAAGAAAGTTGCACTCGCGGTACAAGAAAAATGGTTCAAATGGCTCTGAGCACTATGGGACTAAACATTTGTGGTCATCAGTCCCCTAGAACTTAGAACTACTTAAACCTAACTAACCTAAGGACATCACACACATCCATGCCCGAGGCAGGATTCGAACCTGCGACCGTAGCAGTCGCGCGGTTCCGGACTGAGCGCCTAGAGGTACAAGAAAGATCGGGAGAGTGACAGGCAAAAGTTAGTAGAGATTCATGCTGCTGTAAAAAGAGCGATGCCCGAAGCATACAACCACTACCACCGTCATACCTTAGCAGAAGATCTTGCTGAAAACCCAAGGAAATTCTGGTCTTACGTAAAATCGGTAAGCGGGTCGAAGGCTCCCATCCAGTCACTCACTGATAAGTCTGGCCTGGCAACGGAAGACAGCAAAACGAAAGCTGAAATTTTAAACTTAACATTTGAGAAATCTTTAACGCAGGAGGATCGTACAAACATACCGCCGTTTGAGTCGCGTACGGATTCCCGTATGGGCGAAATTGGTTGTTAGACTAATAGACACTCAACTCCCTCAATGTGTCTGTCAGGCGGATTTCAACACCTTAAAATGATTTCCCTTGACTCGTTAATGCCAGATCATGGGCTTATAGAAAACTACTTCTGTTCCATAAAACTTTGGGCTTGCAGACGCATAAATTCAGCTTCTTCTTCTAATATTTCGGCTGAATACTGCATTGGCTCCTTACTTAACTTGCATTTATCGCGAATCTCTTGCCCAACGTAAAGTCCCGAGCGACTGGAAAAAGCGCAGGTGACGCCTGTATATAAGAAGGGTGGAAGGACGGATCCTCAAAATTACAGACCAATATCCTTAACATCGGTTTATTGTAGGATTCTCGAACATATTCTCAGTTCGAATATAATCAATTTCATTGAGACAGAGATGTTGCTGTCCATGCATCAGCACGGCTTTAGAAAGCATCGCTCCTGCGAAACGCAACTCGCCCTTTCTTCACATGATATCTTACGAACCATGGATGAAGGGTATCAGACGGATGCCATATTCCTTGACTTCCGGAAAGCGTTTGACTCGGTGCCCCACTGCAGGCTCCTAAGGTACGAGCATATGGGATTGGTTCCCAAATATGTGAGTGGCTAGAAGACTTCTTAAGTAATAGAACACAGTACGTTGTCCTCGATGGTGAGTGTTCATCGGAGGTGAGGGTATCATCTGGAGTGCCCCAGGGAAGTATGGTGGGTCTGATGTTGTTTTCTATCTACATAAATGATCTTTTGGATAGGGTGGATAGCAATGAGCGGCTGTTTGCTGATGATGCTGTGGTGTACGGGAAGGTGTCGTCGTTGAGTAACTGTAGGAGGATACAAGATGACTTGGAAAGGATTTGTGATTGGTGTAAAGAATGGCAGCTAACTCTAAATATAGATAAATGTAAATTAATGCAGATGAATAGGAAAAAGAATCCCGTAATGTTTGAATACTCTATTAGTAGCGTAGCGCTTGACACAGTCACGTAGATTAAATGTTTGGGCGTAACATTGCAGAGCGATATGAAGTGGGACAAGCATGTAATGGCAGTTGTGGGGAAGATGTGGTCTTCGGTTCATTGGTAGAATTCTGGGAAGATGTGGTTCATCTGTAAAGGAGACCGCTTATAAAACACTAATACGGCCTGTTCTTGAGTTCGAGCGTTTGGCATCCCTATCAGGTCGGATTGAAGGAGGACATAGAAGCAATTCAGAGGCGGGCTGCTAGATTTGTTACTGGTAGGTTTGATCATCACGCGAGTGTTACAGAAATGCTTCAGGAACTCGGGTGGGAGTCTCTGGAGGAAAGGAGGCGTTCTTTTCGTGAATCGCTACTGACGAAATTTAGAGAACCAGCATTTGAGGCTGACTGCAGTACAACTTTACTGCCGCCAACTTATATTTCGCGGAAAGACCACAAAGGTAAGAGAGATTAGGGCTAGTAGAGAGGCATATAGGCACTCATTTTTCCCTCGTTCTGTTTGGGAGTGGAACAGGGAGAGAAGACGCTAGTTGTGGTGCGAGGTACCCTCCGCCACGCACCGTATGGTGGATTGCGGAGTATGTATGTAGATGTTATTCAACATCCGTAACATGTATACCTATCATACATTTCCGGCGAACAGAAGTAGTTTCTTCGTGTTTTCGCGGCGCAAGGACTGTTCCATAAAATCTCGGGCGTGCAACCGCATAAATTCAGCTTCTCCTTCTAAGTGTTTCGGTCCTCGGGTTTAAAAGGACGAAGCAAGTTCTGGAGCGTTAGTCACCTCGGCTCACTCTGAAGATGGCTGGGCAGTATTCAGCCGAAATATTAGAAGAAGAAGCTGAATTTATGCGTCTGCAAGCCCGAAGTTTTATGGAACAGAAGTAGTTTTCTATAAGCCCATGATCTGGCATTAACGAGTCAAGGGAAATCATTTTAAGGTGCTGAAATCCGCCTGACAGACACATTGAGGGAGTTGAGTGTGTATTAGTCTAACAACCAATTTCGCCCAAACCCAGCTGAAACCCAACTGTGTGCCTTTCATCTTTAGTACAATCAGCCTTGTCGCTAACTTAACACCACATGACAAGGGATACTGTTAGTAAATAAGTCCCATCCAAGACATGTGGGAGTCGCTTTGTACCGTACTCTTACGTACAAGCAGCACTGCGAGAGTACGAGAAAGGGAAGCGGAAGCCACAAATAATATCCTCGGAAAGATTAATGGTAGTTAGTGGGCGTCTCGACCAAAAACGTGAGAATGACGGTGGCAGCTGCATGTTACAGTGCAGCAAAGTATTGTGCCCAGTCTGGTACAAATCTACATACGCAAACAAAGTTGACAAGGCACTAAACGAATGATGTTGGCTTATTACGGTATGATTGAAACCGAAGCCACTTGCAAAAAGCTACCAGCGCGCAGGCACATCACCATCAGATATTCGTTGCGATGTAGCTGCCAGTGCAGAGGAACAAATCAGGCTTACAAGGAAAACGATCCACTATATTCGAGCAGCCCAAAGGTTGAGGTCCAGAAGAAATTTCATCAAGACCACCTCAGTGCTGCAAACAACAGCTTCAGAATAACTCGACCTGTCCTCTCCCTTTGGAAACCCCCCCACCTGAGCATGAACACAATATTGAATCGTCTGGAGGTCAGTGAACCGTCTTCGATCTGGAGTTGGAACATCCAGGAGTAATAAGCAGAAAAGGCGCTTTTCTGTGGATACCACCAACTGTGACTCTAGAGAATCACAGAACATGGAGAACCTACTGGATTATGAGTTATACCTAGCATCTTACACAGAAGATCTGCTTCAGTTTCGAATGCAACTGAGGTTGCAAGATTTTGGTCAACATTAGTGTAGCTTGAGAATTTCCTTCTTTAATTTGTTTTTAATTGTAATTACTATGTATGCTATTTGTTTCTGACTCGAATAAATGTTAGACGCCAGCAACGAAGGACTGCGATGTAGTGCGAAAAAAATTGTGAAGTGCAACAAAGGAAGAAAAAAATGATACACTTAAAAAAAGTTGAATTTTTATAATATGATCTTCACATACTACTTGCAAAAGGGCTGACGCGTGACCGTGGAGGGCTGTGCTGCGCAATGGATCCTACTGACGCTGAACGTCCGCCTCTCGCAGAGAAGCAAATGCTAGTAATTAGTACGTCCTATTTCTTTCGCTCCTTCTAAAAGGGAGACAGTTACTCAATGGTAGCAGCAGTGAAGCATCTGCTTCAGTCAATCTCTTCGAACATTAAATCTGGAATTGAGCGGCAGCCCTGTGCTTTTAACGTGGCATATAAAATTTACTGAAAACTACAGTTCATCGATGTGTTCAGATGTTCAGTGTTCCTGCATCTTGTTCTGCACCTATTCCGTCGGTCTGTCTTCGGTGGTGGAACTTTACTGACACAGAAAGTACGGCAGAGGCAGGTTTGCAGAATTACACTCTGGGATTTGGGTCCTCACGAGGACGCGGGTAATGGCCAAGTTGAGTGTATAAAGTTTTATGCACGGAGACGGTGAGCTCAGTTCGACTGGGTAATGAAAAGTACGGATCTTTACGAGTTAGCGCCACCAGGTGCGCTAAAATGCTACCCGGCCACACGAGCGCGTTCGTGGATTCCAATGTTGCCGGAGCAAACGCCTCTCATGTGTGAAACCGCAGTTATTTCACTGGCAGCCGCGTATGAAATTCCTTTCAGAGCTGGGAAATTAACGGGCTTTTATAGACGGATCCTCATTCAATTCTCTTTTATTACCCACACATCCTTTAATAGCCGAATTCCGAAATATTTCAGTTAGTAACTAAATTTAGTAGTAAATCTCTCGCCTGCATCTTTTTTTTCACGACATTATGCAATATATGCACTCACAAACGAAAATATTATTGAATGGAGTAAAATTTGGGCGGATGAAAGAAATATGAATGATCTGAAACGATTATACTTTCAGAAATGAGTAATCAACTTTTTGCATTGCGTAGGATAGCCTTCCTTCCTCCAACCCCACCCTCATTTCAGAAGCATTTCGTTAGGCATGGTGCACGTATCTGATAACACCCTGTGTGACGCCATCCGAAAATGGTACGATTGCCAATTGTCAAGTAACGAACGGCGAATGGTGGTTCATTTTCATCACAGACAGCGCAAAGAACAAATAATACTATTGACCATGTAATAAAAATTTCCGCTTATCTAAATTACCTTCATGTGGCAGTTACATGAGATTAGGCCCTGCCTTGCTTGAAAACCGATAGACGGGTTAAGGATAGGTACGGAATTGCCACCGGCTAAACATTTTAGTATTAAAACTGCATCTGTTGAACAAAATACTGTACATACTAACATGCGACATACGGGAAGTCGTAGTTTTGGCAGAATACTTACAGTAACACCGCAAAACATGAAACTTGATTCTCAAGGACAAATGCGAAGTAATTAAACTGCTGTACACTTTTAATTAAAACTGAAACTGTAACTATGGCATTGAATCTATGTGGGCTGCTGCATGTGGGTGCTAATATGAGTTAAAAGCTCTTTAATTTATATTAAGTGTTGGCATCCATTGGTGTAACATTTGCTCAGTATCTGAATACTGTACACTATTAAACTGACGAGTTCCCGCTGATCGAGCAGACGAGGGGAGATATAAAGGGCGTAACTATATTACCTTCATAGACATTGAGGACAGTTCCTTATTTCACCAAAACAGGAAAAAATCTTTAGAAAAACACCTCTATTCTACTGCAAGCTCTTTCATTTCTATATTTTGGGAAGAGGTAATATGAGTCAAAACAAAAAAAAAGGTCCAGTAAATATCGGCTCTAAAATACACGTCTTAAGAGGTAAGGGCGCTAATACAACACAAGAGATGTGTTTCACAATATCGAAGATGAACAAGTGCTCGTATCTCTTAAGCTGTGCATTTTAGAGTCCATGTTTACGACACATTTTGTTCGTGTTTTGGTGTGAGAAACCTGTAAACAGAATTTAGTTACACCCTGTATACTTGCTATTCCATAAAGGTGACTTTAGTAATGGACCATTGATGGTACGGTGTCACTAATGTGAATCCTCGAGATTCACTCGGGTATAAAGAGTGCACGAACACAACCAACAGTGCAAAAAGCGGCAACAGAAGTGTTTGTGGAAGAGGCGCTCTTCATGTCAATGATTAGCAGATTAAACACACGATCCCGAACTGAGAAATGTTGAAAAGTCTTCAATCCCAGCCTCTGCTTGTGATGAGATTAAAAACTTCACTGGGACCGACGCCGTGTATCTCGCGACAACTGTAAGACTCGACTTTGAAAGCGAAAATGACTTGTACCCTTTAGCCCCTCAAGTGTCTGCCCTGTGAAGGTCGTGTAGGTAAGGTTAGACAAAGCATGTTCTGAAAGGGTGCACAAGCATTTATTCTTCTCATGCTCCATGACTGAATTGAACGTCAACAGCATTATTATATGTTGTTGTCATTGTAGTCTTCAGTCCAGAGACTGGTTTGATGCAACTCTCCATGCTACTCTATCCTGTGCAAGCTTCTTCATCTCCCAGCACCTAATTCAACCTACATCCTTCTGAATATGTTTAGTGTATTCACCTCTTGGTCTCCCTCTAGGATTTGTACCCTCCACGCTGCCCTCCGATACTAAATTGGTGATCCCTTGATGCCTCATGCCCTAACAACCGATGTCTTCTTCTTGTCACGTTGTGCCACAAATTTCTCTTCTCTCCAATTCTATTCAATACCTCCTCATTAGTTATGAGATCTACCCATCTAATTTTCAGCATTCTTCTGTAGCATCACATTTCGAAAGCTTCTATTCTCTTTCTGTCTAAACTATTTATCGTCCACGTCTCACTTCCATAAATGGCTACACTCCATACAAATACTTTCAGAAAAGAACTTCTGACACTTAAATCTATACTAGATGTTAACAAATTTCTCTTCTTCAGAAACGCTTTCCTTGCCATTGCCAGTCTATATTTTATATCCTCTCTACTTCGACCATCATCAGTTATTTTACTCCCCAAATAGCAAAAGTCATTTACCACCTTAAGCGTCTCATTTCCTAATCTAATACCCACAGCATCACCCGACTTAATTTGACTACATTCCATTATCCTCGTTTTGCTTTTGTTTATGTTCATTTTATATCCTCCTTTCAAGACACTGTCCATTCCGTTCAGCTGCTCTTCCAGGTTCTTTGCTGTCTCTGACAGAATTAAAATGTCATCGGCGAACCTCAATGTTTTTATTTCTTCTCCATGGAATTTAATACCTACTCCGAATTTTTCTTTTGTTTCCTTTACTGCTTGCTCAATATACAGATTGAATATCATCAGGGATAGGCTACAACCCTGTCTCACTCCCTTCCCAACCACTACTTCCCTTTCATGCCCTTCGACCCTTATAACTGCCATCTTGTTTCTGTACAAATTGTAAATAAACTTTCGCCCCCTGTACTTTACGCCTCCCAGCTTCAGAATTTGAAAGAACAGTATTCCAGTCAACATTGTAAAAAGCTTTCTCTAAGTCTACAGATGCTAGAAACGTAGGTTTGTCTTTCCTTAATTTATTTTCTAAGATAAGTCGTAGGGTCAGTCTTGCCTCAAGTATTCCAACATTTCTACGGAATCCAAACTTCCCCGAGGTCGGTTTCTACCAGTTTATCCATTCGTCTGTAAAGAATTCATGTTAGTATTTTGCAGCAGTGGCTTATTAAACTGATAGTTCGGTAATTTTCACATCTGTCAACACCTGCTTTCTTTGGGATTGGAATTATTATACTCTTCTTGAAGTCTGAAGGTATTTCGCCTGTTTCATACATCTTGCTCACTAGATGGTAGGGTTTTGTTAGGCCTGGCTCTCCCAAGGCTGTCAGTAGTTCTAATGGAATGTTGTCTACTCCCGGAACCTTGTTTCCACTTAGATCTTTCAGTGCTCTGTCAAACTCTTCACGCAGTATCATATCTCCTATTTCATCTTCATCTACATTCTCTTCCATTTCTATTATATTGTGCTCAAGAACATCGCCCTTGTATAGACCCTCTATATACTCCTTCCACCTTTCTGCTTTCCCTTCTTTGCTTAGAACTGGGTTTCCATCTGAGCTCTTGATATTCATGCAAGTGGTTCTCCTTTCTCAAAAGGTCTCTTTAATTTTCCTGTAGGCAGTATCTATCTTACCCTTAGTGATATGCGCCCCTAAATCCTTACATTTGTCCTCTAGCCATCCCTGGTTAGCCATTTTGCACTTCCTGTCGATCTCATTCGTTTGTATTCCTTTTTGCCTGCTTCATTTATTGCATTTTTATATTTTCTCCTTCCATCAATTAAATTCAATATCTCTTCTGTTACCCAAGGGTTTCAACTAGCCCTCGTCTTTTTACCTACTTGATCCTCTGCTGCCTTCACTACTTCATCCCTCAAAGCTACCCACTCTTCTTCTACTGCATTTCTTTCCCCCATTCCTGTCAATTGTTCCCTTATGCTCTCCCTGAAACTCTGTACAACCTCTGGTTCTTTCAGTTTATCCAGGTCTCATATCTTCAAATTCCCACCTTTTTGCAGTTTCTTCAGTTTTAATCTACAGGTCATAACCAATAGATTGTGGTCCACATCTGCCCCTGGAAATGTCTTACAATTCAAAACCTGGTTCCTGAATCTCTGTCTTACCATTATATAATCTATCTGACACCTTCCGGTATTTCCTTGCTTCCTCCATGTATACAACCTTCTTTTATGATTCTTGAACCAAGTGTTAGCTATGATTAAGTTATTATATATGGTACAATAAAATGTACACCCGGTTCTCTCCAAATATAAATGTATAAAAAGACGAGCAGTAATTCTTTTTGTGTTTTACTGTGCAGCTACCAATCTGCTGATGTGTGTGTCTTGGATGTGGTCAGCTGTCTCAGTTATACATCTTATGTGTGGGGTGACAGTATCCTCGTTTACGTACTCTCTTACGGCAAATTTTCAGCAAAACAAAATTCGACCTCATGTTGACTATAACTTACTAGGGAGTTCAATAAGTACTGCAACAATTTTTTTTTCTCGACCAGTTTTGGTTGAGAAAATGCAGAATTTCTTGTGCGACATCGTGGAATATTCCCGCTTCAGCTCCTATAGTTTCATGAATTTCCGATACGTGGTGGCGCTATACGTAGCCTTCAAAATTGACGCCTGAACGGAGGTGAGTTCAGAGTAGAGAGTTGGGATTGAATTTGTTTTAGCAGAAAATCAGACCGCCGCAGATATTCATAGTCACTTGCAGAAAGTCTACGGAGACCTGGCAGCAAACAAAAGCGCGGTGAGTTATTGATCGGGGCGTTTTTCATCATCGCAAATGTGTCCGATCTCCCGCGTGCCGGCTGGCCACACACTTATGTGACTCCTGCAATGTTAGAACCTGCAGACACTCTCATTCGATATGATCGACGGATCGTAAACAAACAGCTCGCTGATCGACTGGACATTTCTGTAGGTACGGCTGACGCACACGTCCACCAGTTGAAGTACTCAAAGGTGTGAGCCAGCTGGGTTCCACCCCACCAAACAGAAGACCATAAAGACCAACAAAGGACCATCCGCCTGGAATTGCTTGCCCCTTACGAGACTGATGGTGACAATTTATGTGCTGAACATCGGCACGGGCGATGAAACATGTGTTCATCACTTCGAACCGGAAGTAGCGCCACACCACCTCTCCTCCGACGAAAATTCTCCAACGCCGCATCTCCAGCCGATAAAGTCATGGCGACGGTCTCCCATTATCCGAAGGGCTATTCTGTTCCAAGTCTGTTCTCATGGTACACCCATCAACACCGAAGTATTTGTGCTGCCCTTAGGAAACTGAAGAAACGATTTCAGCGTGTGTGTCGCCACAAAAATGCAAACGAATTACTTCTTCCCCACGACAACACAAGGCCTCACACAAGTCTGCACAACCGACGGGAGCTCAAAAAACATCATTGGACTGATCTTACTCATACACCCTACAGTCCGGATCTCGTACATTATGGCTTCCATCCGTTTGGTCGAATGACGGATCACTCCACGGGAAGCAGTACGAGGATGATAGGGAGGTTCAAATGGCTCTAACGAGGGAACCTCCCCATCGCACCCCCCCTCAGATTTAGTTATAAGTTGGCACAGTGGATAGGCCCTGAAAAACTGAACATAGATCAATCGAGAAAACAGGAAGAAGTTGTGTGGAACTATGAAAAAAATAAGCAATATATATAAACTGAGTAGTCCATGCGAAAGATAGGCAACATCGAGGATAGTCTGAGCTCAGGAGCGCCGTGGTCCCGTGGATAGCGTGAGCAGCTGCGAACCTAGAGATCTTTGGTTCAAGTCTTCCCTCGAGTGAAAAGTTTAATTTTTTATTTTCAGACAATTATTATTTGACAAACTCTTATGTTTTCATCACTTTTTTTGGAGTGATTATCACTTCCACAGAAAACCTAAATCGGGCAAGGTAGAAGAATCTTTTTACCCATTCGCGAAGTGTACAAGTTAGGTGGGTCGACAACATATTCCTGTCATGTGACGCACATGCCGTCACCAGTGTCGTATAGAATATATCAGACGTGTTTTCCTGTGGAGGAATCGGTTGACCTATGACCTTGCGATCAAATGTTTTCGATTCCCATTGGAGAAGCACGTCCTTGCGGTGCGGTCGCAAAACACAGACGCTAAACTTATTACAGAGGACAGATCATAACTTAGAGAAAATAAAAAAAGTAAACATTTCACTCGAGGGAAGACTTGAACCAAGGACCTCTAGTTCAGCAGCTGCTCACGCTAAACACGGGATCACGGCGCTCCTGAGCTCACACTGTCCTTGATGTTGCCTATCTTGCACATGGATTACTCAGTTTGTATATTTTGCTTATTTTTTTCATAGTTCCACACAACTTCTTCCTTTTTTCTCGATTGATCTGTATTCAGTGTTTCAAGGCCTATCCACTGTGCCAACTTATAACTAAATCTGAGAGGGGTGCGATGGGGAGGTTCCCTTGTAAGCACTACAGGACTTAACATTTGAGTTCATCAGTCAGCTAGACTTAGAACTACTTAAACCTAACTGAGGACATCACTCACATCCATGCCCGAGGCAGGATTGGAACCTGCGACCGCAGCAGCAGGGCGGTTCCGGACTGAAGCGCCTAGAACCGCTCGGCCACATCGGCATGCTGATACGGAGGTAATTAGTGCTACAATGCAGGCATACAGGTCCTCCCGGTAAGGTGGCGCAAGCCCGTCTCAGTGAGCGGAGATTACGTTGGAAACAAAACAATGGGCAATCATAAGGCGTATTGGAATCCTGAATGAAACCAACCTGATGTCAGAAAAAATGTGTTGCATTACTTACTGAACTTCCATCACACAAACTGCTCCGCGGCAGAAGTCTATCTCCTTCTGATCTGCCCGGTACATATGCTACTGAATGAATATGAACGGATGTGGTCAGTTGTCCGACGCCCAATACAGTTTTGCGGTTCTCATCACCAGTGTGCTTTTGTACTGGAGTCCAGATACCAGAGACGAGAAGAACATTGGATTCATCTTCGATTTGAATCAGTAGTGTGCAGAAAAAATTGAAGTTGCATCTCTTAGTGAGAGCTTATCGGTTTCTGTAACTCCTGACGTAGGTCTTCTACCATCTCATCAGAATGTGAGGAAGATGATGTACATACTTCAGTTACTATCATGGATCATATTCTTTAAAATAATATTGATATTCTTTCTTTAATTTTTTCAATATTTCTAATCTTGTTTTCAGTTTTTTTCGCTATACTAAACCCGATACCTAAATTTTCCACAAGCTCCGTACCTATGTAATTAACTGTGTGTCATGATTGTAATTCTATTCAGTTTCTACTACAGTTAATATTTTTCGTTCTTCTGTCCTGGTAGTAGTTTATTCCTAGCATACCATTAACTTCTACAATAGTGTTCTTACCCGCCCCTTTGCATGTCTGCGGTCTTTAATTACGGTCATCACACATACAGCCATCTCTGCCGTCTGCGTATTCTTCACTTTTTTCATCTTCACTCATCTGACTGGTACCCGCTATTCTTCAGAGCGAAGATCGGGCCTTGTACTAGGTGTAAAATTGCTATGTTGCCCAACATTTTTTTCTCTTTTCGAGGTGATTCCAACAATGTGTTATTTAATCGGTTGATTCTTTGCTAATCGTGGCAACAACATACACAGTGTTTCCGCAAGGGCGTGCAAAAATGTAACAGGACATAGAGGATGCTCAACTGAACAATTTGAGGTACGGAATCTGAGGTCAGAGTAGTTTAAGGAGATAATGGGAATAAAATCACGTTACTGTATACTTTTTTATTTACATTAGTTTATTGCAAATATCATGAATGTAGCATTTGTACTGTATATTGCAAAATGTACTGAAACTGACGACCATTGACCTTAGCGCAAGCATTACGTCGGTGAACAAGATTCTGACACACTCTTACAAAATATTCCTGGTGTTTCGAATCACATAACAGACAGCTACAATTCTGGCAACTGATTCCATCTCTGTATCCACTGGGGTCTCATACAGAAGTCACTTTAGATATCCCCACAGGAAATAATCAAGGGGATTCAGGCCACGGACTAAGACTTCCCTTTCCAAACCAGCGGCCAGGAGATACTGTACCGGTACTGCTCCAACGTATTGTGCCTTACGTCTCTGAATTGCACTGAATAATAAATGGGTCTGCCATTGATTCATAGCACGTTCTGTCATGGGACAATGTAAATACGATACAACAGAGCCACCTTCTGGAGAAGTAAAGTATACAAAATCTGTATTATGATTTCCTGGTAATCAGGCTTGTCCCCCTTGTTTCCTTGCAGGAAATAAAGGATGTACCTGTAAATAAACAGCACAGTACGTGTAAACTTGTACGCATGCTAGTTGCAAATAAGATGGAAAGCAGTAATACTGTACAAAGCGGTAGACAGGTTTACTTTCATATTTCCTTAAGCTGGCTTCTCCGACACCAGGCCCAGGTTCCTCACCTCAAATTATTCAGTGGAGCATTCTCTGCGTCTTGTTACATTTTTACACAATCTTACCGAAGCACTCTGTAGAACGTATGACGTAACCCTATGAATCAGGTATCAGTAGTGTAACACATATCAAATAGCACACCTTGGGGACACATTTCTTACCCAGATGGCTAACTTTACACCAAAGGTTAAATTAGCAGCACTTCTTTACAAGTGGCGTAAGTTTGCATTTTTTTGCACTATTAGAGTTGAGTGTCCAAATATACCACAAAAAGCATTTTCCATGTTTTCATAGGTGACAAGCATTTGTGCTGAATTAACGGTGAACAAGAACCTTCATGAACCAGAAAAACAAGCAGTCGCATTCAACAGTTGTTGTCAGAGCCCTCAACGGTGAGATTCAAACGATGAGTAACAAAACACAAGGTGATTCTGTTTGTTTTTTTTTCATGAATAATCGGCAATGTTGCTTAACCAGTATTATCTACTGGAGATAAATTTCAGATCTGAGAACCGAGCGAGGCGGCGCAGTGGTTAGCACACTGGGCTCGCATTCGGGAGGAAGACGGTTCAAACCCGAGTCCAGCCATTCTGATTTAGGTTGTCCAAGATTTTTCTAAATCTGTTCAGGCAAATGTCGAGATGGTTCCTTTGAAAGGGCACGTTCGACTTCCTTCCTCATTCTTGCCTAATCCGGTGGGACCGATGACCTCGCTGTTTGGCCCACAGCCCCGAATCAGCCAACCAATTAACCGATCTGAATGACACGTCTGAGCCGGCCGATGTGTCCGAGCGGTTCTAGGCGCTTCAGTCTGGAACCGCGCGACCGCTACGGTCGCAGGTTCGAATCCTGCCTCGGGCATGGATGTGTGTGATTCCTTAGGTTAGTTAGGTTTAAATAGTTCTAAGTTCTAGGGGATCGATGATCTCAGATGTTAAGTCCCATAGTGCTCAGAGCCATTTGAACCATTGACACGTCTGAGCTTACCTGTACATAATCAGATTGTTTTTCAACAGCTACATCTACAGTATAGCTGAACTACAGACAGCAAAATAACAGAAATGCAGTGTTTTCATGGATTTAGATATACAGCACGTATCGTGTCTCAAGAAAAACAAATTCGAAAGACAAAAATGATTTCTTTTTTGAATGCACAGCTCACAGATACGCCAAGAAAATCACTCATATTCCTTGTGAGAAAAATTCGGCACACCAGTCTGTTACTTGTCAGACGAAGAATGATTACGACAAAATGCAGGAGATATTTCGCTGTGGTGTCTCCGCGGCAGATTTCGCTGGAGTGTGGGCTAAAGCATGCCGTCCGCGTAGCGGAACCGCATTAGTATCGTTCGCTACCCATCACTCACTTCGCACTTGTCACCATCAGTTTCCTCACTGATTATTAGCGGCGCTCACTCACTGAGTGGCACTGCCACGCGGCTAGGGACCGTGCATTCTGCACAGCTTCGTCACAATGTAGCGGCGCTAATGGGCTTGGCAAGCGTTGGTATACGTTTAAAGTTAGAACTTCTTCTTAGCTGTCATTGTTCCATGTTTTCTACGGAGAAAGTGAATGCTGTATACCTGAGATTCATCAGTTATTACCACAGCAACTGAATATGATTGTGTGTAACGAAATGTAAACTAATAATAGAATATTGAATGTTATTGTGGAACTGATTTAGCTGTGGATCTGAATTAGCGTAAATGAAAATTGATGACATAATGCTCGCATTCACCCTCCAGCTAAAATAGCCCTTACATTGACACATATTTTGGACAGAACAAATAAAACAGATTTCTGTCGACGAGCACTACAGCTAAATTGTCTACTTTGTTTATAATTAACAAAAAAACTCCAACCCAGCTACACTGTAGGCTCTCGTGGGCAATTCGAGCAAATAAACTAATAGGACGCTTTACAGCTGATGATATTAACTGCAATGACCGCAAAGAGGAATGACGCGTAAAGCGTAGTGACAAGCAGAGATGAGCGTTGCTAGAATAGCTTTCTATCTGGATAATTATTCGAATAAGTAGATCATTGAAACAAATTTACTAGCGGATAAATTATTTTTAAGTTAATTAACAAATAACAAATAACCCCCCCCCCTCCGCCCCCATGAGCCATGGACCTTGCCGTTGGTGGGGAGGCATGCGTGCCTCAGCGATACAGACAGCCGTACCGTAGGTGCAACCACAACGGAGGGGTATCTGTTGAGAGGCCAGACAAACGTGTGGTTCCTGAAGAGGGGTGCAGCCTTTTCAGTAGTTGCAAGGGCAACATTCTGGATGATTGACTGATCTGGCCTTGTAATACTAACCAAAACGGCCTTGCTGTGCTGGTACTGCGAACGGCTGAAAGCAAGGGGAAACTACGGCCGTAATTTTTCCCGAGGGCATGCAGCTTTCCTGTATGGTTAAATGATGATGGCGTCCTCTTGGGTAAAATATTCCGGAGGTAAAATAGTCCCCCATTCGGATATCCGGGCGGGGACTACTCAAGCGGATGTCGTTATCAGGAGAAAGAAATCTGGCGTTCTACGGATCGGAGCGTGGAATGTCAGATCCCTTAATGGGGCAGGTTGGTTAGAAAATTTAAGAGGGAAATGGATAGGTTAAAGTTAGATATAGTGGGAATTATTGAAGTTCGGTGGCAGGAGGAACAAGACTTCTGGTCAGGTGACTACAGGGTTATAAACACAAAATCAAATAGGGGTAATGCAGGAGTAGGTTTAATAATGAATAGGAAAATACGAATGCGGGTAAGCTACTACAAACAGCATAGTGAACGCATTATTGTGGACAAGATAGATACGAAGCCCACGCCTACTACAGTAGTACAAGTTTATATGCCAACTAGCTCTGCAAATGACGAAGAAATTGAAGAAATGTATGATGAAATAAAAGAAATTATTCAGATAGTGAAGGGTGACGTAAATTTAATAGTCATGGGTGAATGGAATTCGGTAGTAGGAAAAGGGAGAGAAGGAAACGTAGTAGGTGAATATGGATTGGGGCTAAGAAATGAAAGAGGAAGCCGCCTGGTAGAATTTTGCACAGAGCACAACTTAATTATAGCTAACACATGGTTCAAGAATCATAAAAGAAGGTTGTACACATGGAAGAATCCTGGAAATACTAGAAGGTATCAGATAGATTATATAATGGTAAAACAGAGATTTAGGAACCAGGTATTAAATTGTAAGACATTTCCAGGGGCAGATTTGGACTCTGACACCAATCTATTGGTTATGACCTGTAGATTAAAACTGAAGAAACTGCAAAAAGGTGGGAATTTAAGGAGATGGGACCTCGATTAACTGAAAGAACCAGAGGTTGTACAGAGTTTCAGGGAGAGCATAAGGGAACAATTGACAGGAATGGGGGAAAGAAATACAGTAGAAGAAGAGTGGGTAGCTTTGAGGGATGAAGTAGTGAAGGCAGCAGAGGATCAAGTAGGTAAAAAGACGAGGGCTAGTAGAAACCCTTGGGTAACAGAAGAGATATTGAATTTAATTGATGGAAGGAGAAAATATAAAAATGTAATAAATGAAGCAGGCAAAAAGGAATACAAACGTCTCAAAAATGAGATCGACAGGAAGTGCAAAATGGTTAAGCAGGGATGGCTAGAGGACAAATGTAAGGATGTAGAGGCTTATCTCACTAGGGGTAAGATAGATACTGCCTACAGGAAAATAAAAGAGACCTTCGGAGAAAAGAGAACCACTTGCATGAACATCAAGAGCTCAGATGGAAACCCAGTTCTAAGCAAAGAAGGGAAAGCAGAAAGGTGGAAGGAGTATATAGAAGGTCTATACAAGGGTAATGTACTTGAGGACAATATTATGGAAATGGAGGAGGATGTAGATGAAGATGAAATGGGAGATACGATACTGCGTGAAAAGTTTGACAGAGCACTGAAAGACCTGAGTCGAAACAAGGCCCCGGAGTAGACAACATTCCATGGAACTACTGACGCCCTTGGGAGAGCCAGTCCTGACAAAACTCTACCATCTGGTGAGCAAGATGTATGAAACAGGCGAAATACCCTCAGACTTCAAGAAGAATATAATAATTCCAATCCCAAAGAAAGCAGGTGTTGACAGATGTGAAAATTACCGAACTATCAGTTTAATAAGTCACAGCTGCAAAATACTAACGTGAATTCTTTACAGAAGAATGGAAAAACTAGTAGAAGCCGACCTCGGGGAAGATCAGTTTGGATTCCGTAGAAATGTTGGAACACGTGAGGCAATACTGACCCTACGACTCATCTTAGAAGCTAGATTAAGGAAGTGCAAACCTACGTTTCTTGGATTTGTAGACTTAGAGAAAGCTTTTGACAATGTTGACTGGAATACTCTCTTTCAAATTCTGTTGGCAGGGGTAAAATACAGGGAGCGGAAGGCTATTTACAATTTGTGCAGAAACCAGATGGCAGTTATAAGAGTCGAGGGGCATGAAAGGGAAGCAGTGGTTTGGAGGGGAGTGAGACAGGGCTGTAGCCTCTCCCCGATGTTATTCAATCTGTATATTGAGCAAGCAGTGAAGGAAACAAAAGAAAAATTCGGAGTAGGTATTAAAATTCATGGAGAAGAAATAAAAACTTTGAGGTTCGCCGATGACATTGTAATTCTGTCGGAGACAGCAAAGGAATTGGAAGAGCAGTTGAACGGAATGGATTGTGTCTTGAAGGGGGGATATAGGATGAGCATCAACAAAGGCAAGACAAGGATAATGGAATGTAGTCGAATTAAGTCGGGTGATGCTGAGGGAATTAGATTAGGAAATGAGATACTTAAAGTAGTAAAGGAGTTTTGCTATTTGGGGAGCAAAATAACTGATGATGGTTGAAGTAGAGAGGATATAAAATGTAGACTTGCTATGGCAAGGAAAGCGTTTCTGAAGAAGAGAAATTTGTTAACATCGAGTATAGATTTAAGTGTCAGGATGTCATTTCTGAAAGTATTTGTATGGAGTGTAGCCATGTATGGAAGTGAAACATGGACGATAAATAGTTTAGACAAGAAGAGAATAGAAACTTTTGGGTGCTACAGAAGAGTGCTGAAGATTAGATGGGTAGATCATATAACTAATGAGGAAGTGTTGAACAGGATTGGGGAGAAGAGAAGTTTGTGGCACAACTTGACTAGAAGAAGGGATCGGTTGGTAGGACATGTTCTGAGGCATCAAGGGATAACCAATTTAGTGTTGGAGGGCAGCGTGGAGGGTAAAAATCATAGAGGGAGACCAAGAGATGAATACACTAAGCAGATTCAGAAGGATGTAGGTTGCGGTAGGTACTGGGAGATGAAGAGGCTTATACAGGATAGAGTAGCATGGAGAGCTTCATCAAACCAGTCTCAGGACTGAAGACCACAACAACAATAAATAACGTAGAATACCACCGTATTTTCGTTCTTAACTTCTTGTAACGAATTCTATGACAGCGTTTGTTCACTTGTCTCATTGTAGTTTCTGGTTGATAAATAACTTATTAGCGGTTTCTTCAGAAAGGTGGCTCGGTGGCTCAGTGAGTAAAGTTCCCGATTACAAAATGATTCAAATGGCTCTGAGGACTAAGGGAGTTAAAATCTGAGGTCATCAGTCCCCTAGAACTTAGAACTACTTAAACCTAACTAACCTAAGGACATCACACACGTCCATGCCCGAGGCAGGATTCGAACCTGCGACCGTAGCGGTCGTGCGGTTCCAGACTGAAGTGTCTAGAACCGCTCGGCCACAACGGCCGACTCCCGATTACAAAACTAAAGGTTTGGGGTTCAGTCCCCCATTAGGTCTACGATATTCTCTGTTACTTGCCGATTCTTTCACCCGTCACAATGACAAAATGCCAAGGCAAGTTCCATCGTGTTTCGGATTAGATGTTGAAATGTAGTTATTCCCTCTAACTGACTGTATAAGTCCGTTCAGAGGTGGCAGGAAGTCGAGGGCACACCATCATACCTACCTAATAAAGCACTAAAGCACTGCAGCGGTTAAACCAATCTTTGGGTTGAGCACAGCTTTACTTGCGTTACAGCGTAACAAATGAAACTTAAAAATAGTTGTAGGCGGACGACTTTGCAGTTACACTACCGACGTGGCCCCATTCATCTGTCTCTGCAATTGCTAGTACTCCTCTCCCCCATCCCTCTCACCATCTCTATGCTAACATGCGCAAATACTTTTCATAGGTAGTCTAAGATGGATGAGAAAGCAGGTGACAAAAACTCTTAAGCTTCAACTCCTTACCTATACTGCCAACTCTATTGGACACGGGTGCCTGCTTCATATAATTACGAAATAAGTTCGTGTTGTTATTGCCACAAAATGAGTGAATCAAGCATGAACTCAGTTGTTGCTAACGACTGACATCAACAGTTTTTTAATACAAAATCTCCCAAAACGCTTATGGAATGCTGCTGAACGTCCAGTGTCATTCGAAAATGTTTTACGATTCAGTCAATCTTTCCATTAGAAGCTGCAATAGTTTTTCTATGCGACATACGTCTATCTAATACTCAGAGCTTTGAGACTGAAAATTTCCAGAAGAGACACTGTGTTTCAGTAATTAAGAGTCCACAATATTGCAACAAACTGACAAATTTGCTGCAGAAAAGGGTCAAGAGACGACTGGAAGGCTTTTTCCGCTTTTTTCTCCAACTACAATTATTTCAGCAATGCCTTACCAAAGTTTTAAAAACAAATAGTTCAGCTACTTTGCTGTCATGACCAAGGGAGGCTTACAAAAAACTACAGGCCTGTAATAGCCAAAGAAACGTCGAAGAAATCCGGATGCAGACCTCGTGAGCTTCGACCGCTGAAGATTACGTCTTCGTCTCTGAATTGGACTCAGACTAGTGTGTGTGTGTGTGTGTGAGTGTTTTACCACGAACCTTTCTGGAAAATTAGAAGTGAACTTTTGTTTGTCTCAATTAGCAAACTTTAACTGGCAGTGTTATTGTTACCTTTCGTTTGTTGTTCAGTCATCAACCTTGTGTTCGTGAGAAATTTCGAATTGTCAGTGACAGTCCAATGAAGTATAGTGAGCTCCTCTTAGGTGCGCAGACTTGTTTGAGGCCTTGTGTTATCGTGGATAAGAAGAAGTTCGTTTACATTTTTGCGGCGACACATGCACTGATTTCTGTAGTTCCTGAGGGTGGCGCAGTACACTTCGGAGTTGATCATTGCACACTGAGGGAGGACATCAAACAGAATAACTCCTTCAGAGTCTCAGAAAACCATCATCATGAGTTTACAAGCCGAGAGTGCTGCTTTGAACTTGTTCTTCAGAGGAGAGATGGTGTGGTGCTGCTTCATGGATTGCCTATTTGTTTCCGATTCAAAGTGACGAACCCATGTTTTATCGTATGTGACGATGTTATAAAGAAACGTTTCTAGATCAGCCTCGTAGTGCGCAAACAATTCCGCAAAGATGGTCCTTCGTCACTCATTAGCATCTTCTGTTAGGCGGCAAGGAACACAGCAGGCACGCACCTCTGAGTACCCCAATTGGTGGACAGGTGTGTCAGCATTACCAACAGAGGCGTCCAGTTGATCAGCGAGGTATCGGATTCAGATCCGTCGATCAACTCGAGTGAGTGTCCTTGGGTACCAATACTGCAGGAGCCACAGCTGTGTTCGGCCGACCGGCACGCGGGAGACCGGGTAGGTTTGCGCGGCGTTGCTGCGATAATGACAGACGTCTCGACCAACGACTCACCGTGCTTTTGTTCACTGCCAGGTCTTTTGAATATCTGGCAAAACGAACTCAATGACCGCTCTCTGCGTTTGGAACACACCTCCGTTGCAGATGCCATATTGAAGGCTACGTATAGCGCCACCACCAATGGGAACTTCATGAAACAAAAGGGGCTGAAGCGATAATATTTCACGATGCCAACAACTAACGTAGCATTTTTTTCAACCGGAAAAAAGTGTTGCATTACTTATTGACGCAGGAAATTGCGTATCCGTGCTGTCAAAGACGAACAATAATTTTCTATATTTCCTGGGCTGTCCAATCAGAGCCTCAATTGTCTTAGTTTGAGACCTATTGGGATGGAAGTGCCTGACAGAGAAGGCGATTTTGTTCCGTAAAATTTTGGCTTTCACTGAGACTGCCCCGCAAAACTCGAGATGGTTATTAGCGTCCTTTCATATTTTGTATCCCATCGCATGCTATCCATCTAATAAGTTTGCAAATTATTTGCTCCACTGAATTCTACCGCAAAACCTAATTTTCGGTCTGCGGTGTGAACAGTTTTCTGAGCGCCCACAAGAGGACCTAATCAGGCTGCCGTGCTGCTCCGGTAGAAGATCTCCCTGAGAAAGTGATTACGGACGCCGCATGCCGCCGACGGAGCGGCCGTTTTAATTAAGAACTTGTCCCACTGCCGGGGAGACACACCTCTCCCCAGTCTCGGGGGCGCCGCAGGTCCTTCTTATGGAAAAGGGCGAAGCGTGCAGTGTAGCCGACACAGCAGCTGCCTCCTTACTGCTAATAAACAGAGGGTAAAAGTTCCATGTGACACTGGACGTCCAAAATTTTCTGCCGCCTCTTATAGCTGCTCATGAAATCGTGATGTGAACAATGTGCTTATCCCTGCGGTTGTCTTTTCCGCCAACTAATGGATTCGCGAAATTACCTGTGGTTCAGAACTCACGATTTTGAAATAGGTGGGTCTGTAACACCAACACTTAATATCACTCGTAATTTCCACTGATTTATAGATAATGTTTAAGCTACTTTTCGTGCATACTTTGTTAATATTTATGATAATTTTTAATTTTGTAGTGAATTGAGCATTTTCTATATGTGTAATGTTAACTGTAAACTATTATATACAACTCGTTTCTTGTAGTGGCCATTTCCGCAGCAGCTGTATATAAATTGCAGTTGTTTCGAAGAAAATGCTTATTTTGCATATTGCACATCGAAATTTTTATTTTTATTTATGCACCAGATGCGTTTCGACTCACTGTTTACACTAATTGATCTATAAAAGACAGAAATTCCAACAAATGATTAAATATCTGATTCGTCGAAAAAAAATCTCCCTCTCTAATACACTACTGGCCATTAAAACTGCTATACCAAGAAGAAATGCAGATGATAAACAGGTATTCATTGGACAAATATATTATACTAGAAGTGACATGTGATTACATATTCACGCAATTAGGGTGCATAGATCCTGAGATATCAGTACCCTGAAAATCCACGTCTGGCCGAAATAACGGCCTTGATACGCCTGGGCATTGAGTCAAACAGAGCTTGTTTGGCATGTACAGGTACAGCTGCCCATGCAGCTTCAACACGATACCACAGTTCATCAAGTGTAGTGACTGGCGTATTGTGACTAGCCAGTTGCTCGGCCACCATTGACCAGACGTTTTCAATTGGTGAGAGATCTGGAGAATGTGCTGGCCAGGGCAGCAGTCGAACATTCTCTGTATCCAGAAAGGCCCGTACAGGACCAGCAACATGCGGTCGTGCATTATCCTGCTGAAATGTAGGATGTCGCAGGGATCGAATGAAGGGTAGAGGCACGGGTCGTAACACATCTGAAATGTAACGTCCGCTGTTCAAAGTGCCGTCAATGCGAACAAGAGGTGACCGAGACGTGTAACCAATGGCACCCCATACCATCACGCCGGGTGATACGCCAGTACGGCGATGACGGATACACGCTTCCAATGTATGTTCACCGCGATGTGGCCAAACACGGATGAGACCATCATGATGCTGTAAACAGAACCTGGATTCATCCGAAAAAACCTGCATCCAGGTTCATCGTTGAGTGCACCATCGCAGGCGCTCCTGTCTGTGATGCAGCATCAAGGGTAACCGCAGCCATGGTCTCCGAGCTGACAAACCGTGCTGCTGCAAACGTTGTCGAACTGTTCGTGCAGATGATTGTCTTGCAAACGTCCCCATCTGTTGACTCAGGGATCGAGACGTGGCTGCACGATCCTTTACAGCCATGCGGGTAAGATGCCTGTCATCTCGACTTCTTGTGATACGAGGCCGTAGGGATCCAGCACGGCGTTCCGTAATACCCTGCTGAACCCACCGATTCCATATTGGATCTCGAGCAACGCGAGCAGAAATGTCGCGATACGATAAACCGCAATCGCGATAGGCTACAATCCGACCTTTATCAAAGTCGGAAACGTGATGGTACGCATTTCTCCTCCTTACACGAGGCATCACAACAACTTTTCACCAGGCAACGCCGGTCAACTGCTGTTTGTGTATGAGAAATCGGTTGGAAACTTTCCTCATGTCAGTACGTTATAGGTGTCGCCACCGGCGCCAACCTTGTGTGAATGCTCTGGAAAGCTAATCATTTGCGTATCACAGCATTTTCTTCCTGCCGGTTAAATTTCGCGTCTGTAGCACGTAATCATCGTGGTGCAGCAATTTTCATGGCCAGTAGTGGAAACACACACACACACACACACACACACACACACACACACACACACACACACAGACATTCACAAAACAGTTGAATGGAGAAAACTGAGAATGTTGGTAACACTTAGAAAAACAAATGAAACTCTGTATTAAAAAGATGGTAGTTACAGTGATGTGTAACGTAAACAGTGAACTGAAAGTGAACTGTAAGATGTGCACCTGGTTGCCAGATGAGAAAAAGCAATTTGCTTAGATGCAATGAATTAGACGTTACCTGTAAGTACCTTTCCATTTCATAAAAAAAGTTAAGGAACTGTTTTTAAATCTATAACCAGATGTGAAACCATAAGCTATGTGTAAAAATGGACAAATCATGTAATATTTCAGGACACCCACTGAAGATGCCTTGTAAAAAAGGCGAAACGCGTCTGGGTGCAGAAATAAATGTAAAAATTTCGACGTGCAGCATGCAAAAAAAAGGCATTTTCTTTGAAACAGCTGCAATTTATTACATACAATCGGCAGTCACATTAATGTGAGCACCTGTCAAAAGCTTGAATAACCAGCTTCTGCAGAGCGCAACGCTGCGAGACGGGCAGGAAGATGATCAGTGAGGCTCTGGAAGGTACCGACACGAATACGGAGCCATGTCGACTCCAGTGCCACGACCAGACGCGCTAGGTTTCTCGGTTGTAGATCCATGGCGCGAACAGGCCGATCCAGGTGCTGCACGCATTCTCGATTGTGTTTAACTCCGGGGCGTTTGGTGGCCAGGGTGTGCGGTAAACTCATCCTCGTGTTCCTCGAAGCACTCACGTCAGGACGAGCTGTGTGACACGGTGCACTGTCCTGCGGCTAAATATAAGCGGGCCGAGGAAAAACAAACTGCAAGTAGTGCTGGACATGGTGACCAAGGATATATGCAAGCTTGTGTTGAATCATTGTGTCTTCCAGAAAGACGAAATCACCTAGGGATGCTCTCGGGCTTGGACCCTTCCTACTGTTGTTGCAGCGTGTTTGATTTCAGACTTTTCACGCATTATGTGGCAATGGCTGTACATCTGGTGGAACTTAAAACGTGATTCACTGTAAACCTCTCGCCACTCAGCGCCACTCAGTGGATGTCGAGTACCTCTCGATACTCAGTGGACGTCGAGCTGCGATACTGGCGTGCAAAATTTCAGCCTTCGTGGAAGATGAACAGTAGTCAGCATGAGTGTATTAATCAGGCGCCTGCGGTGGAGGCTCATACGCAGCAACGTTTGCTGAACGGTCGATGAGAGGGGGAAAAAAGTTCAAATGGCTCTGAGCACTGTGAGACTTAACATCCGAGGTCATCATTCCCCCAGAAATTAGAACTACTTAAACCTAACTAATCTAAGGACATCACACACATCCATGCCGCAGGCAGGACTCTAACCTGCGACTGTAGCGGTCACGTGGTTCCAGACTGAAGTGCCTAGAACCGCTCGGTCACAGCGGCCGGCGTTGAGAGGACACTTTGGATCATCTGGGCGGACAGTTGTTCAACAGTTGCACGTCTATTCGCCCTTACACATCTCCGCAGTCATGTTTCACTCCTGTCGTCTATGGCTCGAGTTACACCACAGTTACCTTGGCGCCAGTTTCGGATGGCGCCATTTAGCCATGCATAGTATACTTTAACCACGGCGGCTCGCAAACAGTTTACATACTTAGCCGTTTCGGAAATGCTTCCATCCTTCCCAAAGAACATACGGTTTTGAATGTCAGGTACATAGCTCCGTTTTCGCATTACGACAACGACTGTACTGTTTTCCGCGTCCCCCAACAAGCTTTAGATACCCTCCACTGCTAGTGCTGCCACCTACAATCTGTGAGTGGTTATTCCATGTAGACGTCGAACATAGGCCTCAGTCTCATGAATGTGATTGGACCGCGTAATTAAATGGTCCATGTGTAGGCTGAATAAAATTGCTCCAACTGAATAGGAAAAATTGGAGGGAAGTCCCTCTTAGGGAGGCAACAGCACAAATGGAAGAGGTGGAGGGAGCGAAGAGAGCTCCCCACCCGAGAACAAAATACCATTGTGTCGTCAGCCATCAGACCACCCACATCCGATTGCGGATTCGAGACTAAGGCATCTTCAGGTCCAACAAATTAGAGCCTCAGATAGATGTCGGATTTCCGTGTAAAGATGTGGACTGCTGATATTATGTTACATGGCAATTGCTAATTGGAAAAAGAGCCGTGTTTCAGCCATGTAGACGTTGTGGCGATATCCGCGTAATATTCGCCAACACCGACGCAGCGCTTCACAGCGGCACCTCCAGACAAAGCATTATTTTTATTATTATTATTGTAAAAAAGAATGGGCCAGTACTTCCTGTGTATGCTTTTGAGAATATAAGGTAAAAGAAATAGTTTAAGTGTTGTAATATCCACGACACTATGTTCTAGCCACAAGATGTTAAAATGAACTAAGTGAACAAACTTCAACAAATATTATCGATACTACGTATAAAAGGACTGTATCGTGTAAAAATGACGATAATTATTTCAATATTTCTGTAATAACTTAATTTCTGTGTGAATTAAAATTATTATCAGAGAACTACATTCACGGACAACGACAATTATAATTTTTTTTGTAAGCTGTGACAACTGTAGTTCAGTTATTCTTCCTGTGCTAACCGATGAACTGTTCGGACGTGAGACGTGTGAGGTCTGTGAAGAGGAAACCTGTAACTGTATACTGTTAATTATTATTTGAAAAATAGAGTCGCTGTTGTCTAGACGTGGATTTATATTTATTTTGATTGTAATCAAATCTAATTAATGTTTTAAGTGTTAATTTTCAGCTCCGCAGTTAGGAGCGCAGCCGTCAGCGCTAGTAACTTACAGCAGAGTTTACTAGTAGCTGGTATAAAAAATATGACGGTATTTATCAGTGAAAATGATTTTAAATGCTAAAGAATAGGGATAAAAGACTTCAAGAGTCTTATCTAAATATATTACCTTGATATTAGGAATGGAAAATAACAATAGACAAATTGACTATCGTCTGTCTGCCGCCCCAGCAAAAATATCTCCGCAGCAGTTTTGATTCGAGAATTTTAACAAACATAAATGTTGTTAGACATAAATGAATGGAAATAAAAGACAGAATTCAACTCATATTGAATCTTTAAAAATAGTGCCCACAGCACGTTACGTAATATCAATTTCTTATTTGCTGACGTATGAAGCTTAATTATTTCGGACGATTTAAATGAAATATTTTAATAGGAGACATACGTCAGTGTTGTGCGGGGGTAGTATTTTGTGACTAAATGTTCCTTTTGCTGGAGAAAAGTGCTTCCCTTTTAAGTAACAGTTGTGTAAAATCTGATACATTATACGCAATTTAGTCCCACTCACACGACTTTACAGACATTTCCACACGTCATGTGGAGATTTCTTTAGCGGAGTGACAAATATTAGCCGGGATAATCATTTTCGAGATCAAACGAAGTGTTACCCCGCCATTAGGTAACTGGTTTTATATTTTGTTTTGATCTGCCTGAAATCTCACTTATAAGCAATTAAAGTCACGAAATACTATAAACCGGTTCCGCCACAGTGTGTATCCAGACAGTTCTTGACACAAGTCAGTTACCTGTGACAGGCTCCTTGTCTGAATCCTTAAATGCAGGATGGTTATACATTGACCAATTACATTAATGTGGGAACCTCTCAAAAGCCCGAACAACCACATTTGGCAGTGCAGACCGCTGCGGGACGTACAGGAAGGCAGTCAGTGAGTTCCTGGGAGGTAGCGACAGGGATGTGGAGCCATGCCGACTCTCGTGTTATGGCCAGCTGTGCCACGTTTCTTGGTTGAGGATCCGTGGCGCTAACAGCCCGATCGAGCTGGTCCCACATATTCTCGGAGGAGGAGGAGATTAGTGTTTAACGTCCCGTCGAAAACGAGGTCATTAGAGACGGAGCGCAAGCTCGGGTGAGGGAAGGATGGGGAAGGAAATCGGCCGTGCCCTTTCAAAGGGACCATCCCGGCATTTGCCTGAAGCGATTTAGAGAAATCACGGAAAACCTAAATCAGGATGGCCGGAGACGGGATTGAACCGTCGTCCTCCCGAATGCGAGTCCAGTGTGCTAACCACTGCGCCACCTCGCTCGGTCATATTCTCGAATGGGTTTCAATCCGGGGAGTTCGGTGGTCAGGAAAGTACGGTAAACTCATCCTGGTGATGCTCCAACAACGCACGTACACTGGAGGGCTGTGTGACTCATTGCATTGTCCTGCTGACACAGGCCATCTTAGGGAGGAAAAATAAACTGCGTGTAGCGATGGATGTGGTCTCCAGGGACACATACATATTTGTGTTCATTCACTATATCTTTCAGAATGACGAGGGAACTCTGGGAATGCCGGACGCGGTGGCCGAGCGGTTCTAGGTGCTTCAGTCCGAGACCACGCTGCTGCTACGGTCGCAGGTTCGAATCCTGCCTCGGGAATGGATGTGTGTCATGTCCTTAGGTTATTTAGGTTTAAGTAGTTCTAAGTTTTGGGGACTGATGACCTCAGCTGTTAAGTCCCATAGTGCTTAGAGCCATTTGAACCAAACCCTGGGAATGAGAAGAAAACATTCCCCAGCCCATAAAATTTCTGACGATTGTTACAGTGGCAATAGACTTGCGGAATTTGCGTGAAAATTTCAGCTTTCTTGGCCGATGAACGGAAGTCAGCATGGGTGTGCGAATCAGGTGCCTGGTGTGTAAGCCCATATGCAGCAGTTTATTTATTTGCTGGTGATCACTGACCACTGTTCTGATCATCATCAGACAGCTTACTCTATGAAGAGAGTAGCGTCAACGTACTTTGTGAAATGTAAACTAGAAGCACAAAAACGAATGTACATCAACAAATACATAAAAGAAAGGAAGCTGTACCCAGATTTATCAGACTCGCTAGGGTATAGCTTTCGATGTACTATGTTTATTTTTGTGCTTTTAGTTTACATTCCTCTAAGTATATTCAGGTTACTATCTTCACAGAGTAAACGTTCTGATATTGACCAGAACAGTGATTGAAACCGGTCACCAGAAAAAAAAGGTATTCATGCGGTTGGTACTGCATTATTATTTTAAAAAAATTCTAACTTTCCGTAAACTTTGTCGTTTGGCACAGTTAGAGGGGAGGAAACCTACTCAGCGAGCAGAAGCTCCCAGTTTGCTTTCCTGAAATTCCTTAATCTCTTGGTGCATTAATTGTATATTACTCCTTGATATTCCCTAGTGAGGCAGTACTTTATAACATTATGATCGGTAGTTGTTTTCCTGAGGCGATTTCCAAGTGTCAAACGTACTTACAAACTGTCATGCGTAAGGATAACGTCTATGTTGAAGCGTGCTCCCGCCCTGTTTTTGTAAGTAGGTGGGTTACCAGGAAGATAATGCACATAAAGTTGCGGCTTCAGAATCGCCTGGTCCAATTCATGACCTCTATCACCTCGCGTTGCACTGTGCCGAAACGCAAATTAAACGTTTACGTCAATACAAGTTACAATAAGCACACCATAAAGTGTCTGAGAAAAGAGCGTTAACTTTTCTGTGTGTATAGATATTTCATCGTGTATTGGAAGTACGTGCTGACACTAAACTAACCGGTATCCGCAATAATAACTTCTGTGATTATCGCGTGCTCGTCAGACAAGATAACGATTTTCGTGGATCCTATTAGGAACTATTACGGTCGCCATTGGGTACCTACCTACCGTTACTGTGCTGTTGTTGGCATATTAGGGAACCTTACTTACATGGAGAAGAGTTCCTGCACAGCTTACATCGAATTTCTGTTTCCGACAATTTCAATAATTCGTGTAGCACAGTTACTGCGCATTTGCATTCTGCCATTCCGTTCGTAGCGATTATATGATAGGTATGAAAGTAACGATGTGGCCATCATTATGTATGATCAAATGGCACGCCTTCATGTGTGACTGCGGATTGTTTATAAAGTTATTCAAAACCGACATTCTCTTCTCTTCTTTTGTACACCTTTTTATTAATGCATTACGATAGTCTGCGCAAATCAGGTTTACTGCTTTTAGCTGAATTCTGTCTACTAATTCCGGAAGCGGAAGGTAATTAAATTTCCCATGGGGTGTACCACATAATCTATGGTATTTTATGCTTCTGAAATGCTGCAGTATTGTCAGTTTGGGTACAAAAGTCCGTAATCTGTTTTCTGTTGATAGAAGGGGAGGGATTTCTGGCTAAGTTGGCTATCGGCATGGTGACGTCAGTCTTTCATCAACCACACACAGGGCTATTTTATATTTCACACCACGCAGTTCACATCTTAATATTTTGGATGTGGACTGATGCTTCTTAGATTTGAGGGGAGTATTTTCTGTCTTCTTGTTTATTCGTAGGTTGAAGTATTCAGTTATTTTATGTATTCATAATCGATGCTTTAAATTTTTGTTTTCAAAAGCGTCTTGTATTTGGGACAATACCTTCACTTCTTTCTGATCCCGCTTCTTGCAAGAAATATGGACTGCTGCGCTCATTTTCTTGGTATAGTTACTTTCTTCATGATCTACTTCCTGGGAATGCACAAATGCCTCATAAGCAAACTATATTCAGATGGTATTTCCTAATGATAAACTCGCTTCGTAGCATTTCTTTATGTACAGAATGTAGATGGCGTTACTGCCAAGTAGGTTGTGGAGCTGCCCTGAAACGCTTATTATTTGCTTATAGTGGCATGTAACAGAGTTCATGAAAATTTGACGTTTATTGCTTTCATGGTATTGCATTTTTATTAGTCAGCAGTGCAGTTAAAACACAATGATCTGGATTTAACGAATATGAGAGAGAGTAAATGTCTTTAAGGAAACTTAGGGTCTCTATCGATTTTAAAGATAGGTGTCGATGAGGCAACAGATACTGATTCTGACCATTGGAAATAATACTTGCTGGGAACAGTATGGGATATTTCCAGTCATTTGTAGTTTGCGACACGGAAGTAGCACGAGAAAAGAGGTACCTGTAAGAGAATGATGAAGTATTTATACCGACTATGCATTCTTTCATCGCGCTATCGTCTGAAGACACCTCAGTTCTGAAAATACGCCGTGTATACTGTTCAGTACAGTACAGTACACACACACACACACACACACACACACACACACACACACACAAGCATGTGAAAGAAATAAACTCTCAAAACATATGCAGAAGAAGACGGAAGAGACATGTGCGGGCAGAGCCAGGGATAAAAGGTTCATCCTAAATCCCTGGATCGATTTCAACCAAATTTGGTACATATATTATTTAGGATTTGGAAAGAAATACTGTGGGTAAAAACCACCAGCCTCCTATTGAGGTGAGCGTGTTAAGGTGGATAGAAAAGGAGAGAGGAGGAGACTGACAGACAGCGAGAGGGAAGGAAAAGATGGGCACAGATGGGGGGGGGGGGGGGGGGGGGTGAGGGAAGGGGAAGATGAATAGACACCGAGGGTGAAGCAGGAGGAGGAGGCTGAAAAAGAGACGGGGAAGGAAGAAATGGACTAATAGAAGACTGGAATAAATGCACTGAAGGAAAAAAAAACTGCAACACGAAGAGGGACTTGTACGACACGAAGATAAGTTGGCAGACGTGTTTCTACGTGTGAAGGATGATGTCTATTCCAATTTCTTGCCAGTCGCATAAGAGTGGCGTTACTAGCGCCACTATGGGGATGCACCTCAGGTTTACTTTAAATACACACTGTAACGGTCGTGAGCGTCAGTTACCTTTGAGACTGGGCGTGGTGAGTTGATATTGGTCAAGAATGCCTTGAAGGCGACAAAGATGCCATTATCAACACCTCATTGGGTTTGAACGAGGTCGTGTAATAGGGCTACAAGGAGCTGGATGCTCCTTCTGCGATATCGCAAAACGTAGCCACTGTACATGTTTGCTGACAGCGGTGGTCACGAACATGTACGGTCGCAAGATGATCAGCCTTCGGACGGCCACGTGGCACTATCGAGACGGAAGACCATCGTGTTCGGCGTATGGCTGTGGCGCATCCTACTGCATCTACAGCAGAAGTCTGAGCAGCAGCTGCTACCACGGGGACATAACGAACTGTTACAAGTCTGTTACTTCAAGGACAGTTCCGAGACAGACGCCCTGTAGCGTGGATTTCACTGACCGCAAACCACCGCCATTTGCGACTTCAGTGGTGTCAGTCGGGAGCTCATTGGAGGGCAGAGTGGAGGTCTGTTGTGTTTTCTAATGATGAAATTCTGCTTCGGTGCCAGTGATGAGCGTGCGTCGGTTAGGAGGAGGCAAGTTGATGGCCTGAAATCAACATGTCTGAGTGCTGGAAGCACTGCACCTATACCTGAAGTTATGGTCTGGAATGTGATTTCATACCACAGCAAGAGCACTCTCGTGGTTATCCCACTCACCCTGACTGCAAATTTGTACTTCAGTCTGGTGATTCAACCAACTGCGCTGCCATTTATGAACAGCATCCAGAGTTTGTTTTCCGACAGAATAACGCTCGCCAGCATACAGCTGTTGTAACCCGACATTCTCTATAGAGTGCCGACATGTTGCCTTGGCCTTTTTGACCGTCAGATCAATCTCCAATCAAGCACTTGAGGGACATTATAGAACGACAAGTCCAGGGTCTTCCAGAAACATCATTAACCATTGACAGACCAAGAAAAACACGTATGGAACTCCATCCCACAAAATGGCCTCCCGCACCTGTACAACATAACGCATGCAAGTCTACATGCTTGCATTGGATGGTCTGGCGGTTACACCAGTTGTTAATGTAATAGCATGTTACATTTGCAATGGCTAATCTCGCGCTTACATTAACCTTTGATATTGCAATATAAGTCATTGAAATATAACTAGACAAACGAATTCCCGAAATTTCGTTACTGTTCATTAATTTCTTGGTGTCCGATTTTTTCTATACCCGGGCAACATTAGGTACTCAGCTGGTAGGAATAATGAACTAAACTAAAAACTAAAGTTCTCCCGAACAGCCCATGAAGGCCGAACGTTACCGACCGGCCGCCGTGTCATCCTCAGCTCATAGGTGTCACTGGATGCGGATATGGAGGGGCATGTGGTCAGCACACCACTCTCCCAGCCGTATGTCAGTTTCCGAGACCGGAGTCGCTTCTTCTCAATCAAGTAGCTCCTTAGTTTGCCTCTAAGGGGCTGAGTGCATCCCGCTTGCCAACAGCGCTCGGCAGACCGGATGGTCACCCATTAAGTGCTATCCCAGCCCGACAAGGCTTAATTTCGGTGATCTGACGGGAACCGGTGTTACCACTGCGTTAAGGGGGTGGGACGTCAAACGCGCCGATTTGCAGCAGGAGAGGCATCACAGGATATTTTAATTTCCAGTGTCTATACTTTTACAAATAAATTCATAAAACTTTGTCAGCATCACCACGAAGGATTCAGGATTCACACTCATTGCAGTGGAACTTCGAAAACAAGACAATTTTTTTACATGTGAATTTCATTATATTTCACTTACTAATGGCTGCATTTGTTGTTATAGGTACACTTTTCTTCTTAAGTTACAGAGATTCTTCGATGAATTTTGCACAGCATACATACCATACTTATATGTGTATGAAACTCTAGAATTTGTTTAATTTACGAAAAAACGAATGAGCTGCTATATTGTAAAGGTCATGTTTAGAAAAAAAACAACTTTTATAGTTAATTACCTACATTTTTACCACATTTTTTAATAGATTTGGAAAATTCTAGAGTTTCATACACCTTTAGTATAGTTTGTATGCTGTGCAAAATGCATCGAAGAATCTCTCCTACTTATGAAGAAAAGTGTACCTATAGCAACAAATGCTGCCATTAGTATGTGAAAAAAAGATGAAATTTCAGATCTAAAAAAAAAAAAAATTACTTCCACTGCTACGAGTGTGAATTCTGAATCCTTCCTGGTCATGCTGACAAAGTTTTATGAATTTATTTGTAAAGGTATAGACAGTGGAAATTAAAATGTCCTGTGGTGCCTCTCCTGCTCCAAGTCGGCCCATTTGACGTCCTACCCCCGTTAAGGCCGTTGGCAAGAATGATGAAACGGCAGAGTAATCATTGACCTACCACCAACCTGTCGCTGTCCTTGTAAAACAACTTTGGGAATGTAAAGTCCAACAAAAATGAATCGTGGCAATCAGCACCGTAAGTGCTTACGATTTGTTTCTATTTTAGTAGGGAAAATAATATTATATATATATATATATATATATATATATATAGAATATTGTTTAACAATATCACCGACGGAAATTTGCCACTAGAAGGGAAACGCGCATGAAGAAAGTATACGAAAATTATGCAGCTGCATTAGGACAGTATTCTTAGCGTTATTACAGATTTTGTTCAGTTTTGTATCCATCTGTAACGTACTTGTTGACTGGTCCTAGAATAGGAACACGTCGTACTTACGTTCACATCTTACGTCTGCCATATTACAAGGGAAACCCGGACGCGCCACGGAGCCTTTACGGTCCGAAACAGATAAAACCGGGCATCGCGATCGAAGGCAGGATTCGTTAACGCGCCATTTCCGTTTCGTTCTCAGTCGGCAGAGACGGAGGGACGCGAGGGCGGGCCCCGGGATTTAAATTCTGAGGAAGTCCCTGAAAAAGAGGGCAAGCCGGCAGTGATTCGGCAATCTAGTGTAGCAGGAGCCGGGAGCCGGCAGCGGGGCTTATTTTGTTATTAAACGCGGGCCTGCAGCCGGCGCCGGCACAATCGACTGGAAAATTGCTGCCGGTAAGCCGCGGACGGTCGATACGCGCCCTGCGCCCCACCCTGGCCTGATGAGCGCCGATTGCCCGCGGCTGGCGGGCCCCTCAGCGGCCGCCTCCACCGGAAGCTGCCGCTGCCCGCCCGCCCCCTGGCGGCAGCGGCCGGTGGCCCACCGTCAAGGGGGAGCACCCCAGCCGCTCGTTTCGTTCTCCTGATAAACTCCTCAAAAAACCTTCTGTACCACCCTCATCATCGAAAACCACTTTTCAGTACCCTTTTGGGCACAGGAAATCGATACGCACAGTCTGTGTAGTGGAGTTCAAACTAAACCTTCATTCGCTGTGGTGTTCAGCAGAGTGCACTGAGCCTTCAGTCGTGGACGGCCAATGTAGCTTGTGAACGACGTTCAGTCTTGCAACAGGCCTCGAAGAGTCGTTTCATATTTACTGGAGAAGCGTAGCGCCAATAATTCTTTTTACATTTATTTATCTTGACTAATAGTCCATCATATGTTTAACTAAAATGGTCATTGTTATGACCCCGTAACTCAGTCTGAGCCTTTATAGATTCCTTTGTTCTCCGTCCGCCTGTGCATCCGACTTTCAAGAACCTTTTTATCTCAGCAACTGGTAGACATATCAAGTTAAAATATACTTCACATATTAAGGTCTATGGTCCCTTGGCAGCATAAAAATTTTATGCTCTAAGTAAATTAAATCTAAAGATACGCCCATTTGTTACATATTTTGATACTCGAAAACTCAGTCATCAAAACCTACAGGGTATCCCCGTTGACGTAGAATTTTGAAATTTGGTAACAAGCAAGGTAAAATGGAAATGAGCGTTTGGCGTCTTTGGCCGGGAGGCCCCTTACGAGGCAGGTCCGGCCTCTTGGTGCAGTTCTTATTAAGTTCGGCGCCACATTGGGCGACCCGCGCGCCGGTTTGGGATGAAATGATGACGAAGACAACACAACACCCAGTCCCTGAGAGGAGAAAATCCCCGATCCAGCCGGGAATCGAACCCGGGCCCCTTTGGACGACAGTCCGTCACGCTGACCATTATTTTATTTTATTTTTTTTTCAGTGAAGTGCTCTACCACTTTTTTTAAAAATATAAAATCGGGATAGTGGACCGGTGGGGGCTCGGGGGGGGGGGGGGGGGGGCAAAGTGGGCAGGGGTCGAAACCCGAGGCCTGGCCACAGTGTTCCCCTCACAACTACCGAGCCTGTGGGGCTTAGGGAAGTGGGAGACACAAGAATCAACAGAAGTGGAAGGCGTTGTTGTTATTTATTTATTTGCATTGTCTTTTTGTGACATTCACTATTATCATGAAACTATGTGGAACACATCGGCGACAGAGAAAAAAATATAAATGCTGGGTAAAGAAAAAGAAAAGAAAAAAGGAAAAGCAAAATGAAATAAAATCCGCGCAATCTGCGACGCTCTCTCCCATTCGCGGAGGTAAGAGGTAGAATCGATCATCGGTGGCTTGAACTCAGACACCGCCGGGGGAGGAGAGGTAGGTGCCCTCTGAGTCAGGCACCCCCCAACTTAGTGGAGGTTCAACAAAGACCCCCCGAAGATAGTTAGCAAATAAAGAACTATGTCCATATTGTCGCAATGGTGCCACAGGACCAAACTTAAAGTTGCACCAAATAAGTCAACCTATTTGCTCTTGAAAGGCCAGCTGGCCAGAAACCCAACCGTTACGATTGAGTGCATACCGGTAATACGCCGTCGAGAGGCACGATACCTGGGAGTTATACTCGTACTAGATGGGAAATGGAGCTTCGCCCGCCACTTTGAAGTAACAACACCCAGGTCGTCAGAGGTCCTAAATAAACTCATCGTGATTGGGCATAGGCGATTCCATCTTCCCCAACACCTCATCAAATTGTATCATAACACAATCCTTGCCTCCATTGTGGGCTACGGGTCCGGAGTCTGGGCTCACAGGCTCGCGAGGGTCGTTCCTGCTATGGCCGCGAGGAGAGTGCAGCGCAACATGATATTGCGATCGATCGGAGCCTACCGTACATCACCAGGGGGAGCACTGCTGATTCTCTTGGGGTTGTGCCCCCTAGATGTAAAAATGAGTGAGCAGGCTGCATGGTATTGGGCAAAAAGGGGACAGATTGAAAAAACTGAGGACATCATGGGGGTTCGAATAGGGGATAAACCATCGATTAGAAGAAGGGGAGAGGAATTATGGCAAGAGCTGTTGGATAGGGATGAGAGAGGCAGAGGAACATACCAGTTACTACCAAACATCCAGGAGCGTCTACGAATGAAACACTTTCAACCTAGTAAGCGACTGCTGCACTTCCTCACGGGTCATTGTCCGTATCCGACATATCTTTGCCGTTTCGGGAAAAGGGCGAGTCCCTCGTGTGACTGTGGTGCCGGGATAGGTAATTGGTCTACGAGTGCCCCAGTTTTGATGATGTTGCCACGGATTTAAGGAACCTGCTGCCAAACACAGACACCTTTCATCTGATCAGGAATCCGGTTACCTTTAATATCATCGACAGACTTGCCAGAGAGGTATCCGCCAAAGTCCTGCGAGAATACCTTATGGAGATAGAATGATGGATGAGCAATAAAATGACATCACAAACCTATTCCATTCCGCCGGGGCGCGTACTGACCGACCGCCGTGACGATCGGGATCCATCGTGTCCAGGATTAGGGGGAGGGTGTGAAATTACCGATCATAGACACCGCACACTAATTATGACCCAGTAGTTAGAATGTATTAGTAGAAAATAGCTTTTAGGATACTCTTGAAAGACCTGCAGCGATTTTCAATCAAGGCCAGGCCAGTGCGAGGGGCACGCCCACTGGGATTAGCTCGGTGAGTACGGCCAAAACACAGTAGGTTTGTATGCTGCTGGCCCACTTGAAACGCTGCAGGATGTAGCTTAGTAGAGTAGAGTAGATAGCGTAGCAGGTCAAATAGCAGGCATGCCCATAGAGTAGCTAACCTTCCATCCTGTAGTCAATACTATTATTAAGTAGATAAAGGTATGGTAAATGCTGCTTGTTAATTAGTACTTTTGTATGTTACTTCGACCCACTAATGATTTAAGTGGTGGGTCACTATGAATAATATTGGTTTTGATGAATAAAGATTTAAAAAAAACGGTCGGTAACGTGGCGTGTTTTCGAGAGCTGCATGGGCTGTTCGTAAATATGTCGAGAAGTCGAGGCGGGATTTAGGTCCCTTATGAAAGAGATAAGCGACCGCCCACCCTTTGACTCACATAATAGCATGACATTTGGCGGTGGGAAAATGTCGGTCCTCCGGGTATAGAAACATTCGAGGTTCGATTGCGTCTGGTGGCACTCGAGGATAGCAGGCAATGATTTGCTGCACGAAGCGCCATACATCTTGCGAAGAGGCGCATGTCAGATGGTGGTCATCAGTGTCCACTTGCTGGAAAAGGAGACTAAGAGGGGAATCTGAGAAGCCAATGTTGTGCAGTCGCTGTTTCGTGGCAAATTTCCTGTTGACTATGTGATACCACACTGCCCGGACGTTCCTAGGGAGGAAGGGCTGATGGACGGTAGTCCACACTATGGGCCACTGGATGGAGGGATGTTTGGTCTCCATGTCATTCCGGGCAACACAATGTAGCAGCAGGCTGTAAAAATCCTTGGTCCTGGGTGGGCGCGTATCTCGGAGACTGCTATATATGTAACCGTAGTCGACGAAATAGGTCGAAATATGAGACAAATGAGGCACGATATGGCCGACAGACGCCGGTGGTGAGCTGGAAGCAGGCAGGAGGACTTCAGGCAAGCTGCGTGCTAGAGATGTGCCCCGGCCGGTCCACTGTTTTCTCATGGTACTCACGTACAAGGCTGCAGCTCGCATACGGACACTGACGAGCCGAGGCCACCATCCCGTGGGGGCAGGGTAAGTGTCTCATAACGGACTTTAAACGTGGAACCAGCCATCATTCAGCAATTGGGGCGGACAACAAGCAAGGTTCACACTACAAGTAATGGAAAAAAAATCGAAAATTGTTAATTTATAATTATGTCACACGAAAAGAATATTTTCATTTTTACCTTTTTATTTTCCGTCTGTTAAGATCTCTTTTCCTCTGAAACGCGTTGGCGTATCAAGCTAAAATTTATGTCACATACTGAAGCATATGATCCCTTGCCGATGTAAAACATTTGAGCCTTTAGATCAATGCAATCAAAAGATTAAGTCTTGTATAGGATACTTTTCGTTGACATAGATTCATGACATTTGGCAAGAAGCAAGGGTTCACAGTAAAAGTAAACTAAAAACATTTATAATTATTAAATTGTAACTATAATGCACAAAAAATATCTTTTGCTATTAGAACATACATTGCATTCATCATCCGTCAGAATCATAATATACGAACATTACTGCATGCAAGCATAAAATGTAAGCTATAGACATGATTTAGTAAGTAAGTAAAAATTATTTTATTAAATAGAGGCGGACAAAAGTATTCAGACACTAATCAGAGAAGTAAACCTTACGTGTGTTTTTACTCAAAACATATATTTCATTCTTTACATCTCAGTCTGAACAAATCCAGAACAAGAAGTAACAAAACACGCCTTATGTATTAAAAAAAATTGAAATATCCAATGGGCAAACGTATTCAGACATTCAGCAGTCAGTATTTGGTAATGCGTCCTTTTCTCTGTATTACAGCCCTCAGTCTTTATTGCACAGAGTAAACAACCTTTTTCGTTATATCCGAACTGATATTCACCCATTCTTCTTCTATCAATGCACGCAAATGTGTCAAACTGCTCACATGTCATTTGTTTGGTCTCGTTCTCAGTTCATTCCAGATTTTTTCGATGGGATTGAGGTCCGAAGATGCACTGGGGTAATGAGGATCCACAGTTTCACAATTTCCACCCGATGCTTAGGATCATTGTCTTGTTGCAAATAAAAGTCACCTCCTAGATCCAACTTCGCAGCACTTTTCACCAGATTTTGTTTGAGTGTATCGAGATAGACAAATTTGTCCACGCTGCTTTCAACAAAGACAAGCTCGCCAACACCTCTGGATGACATGAATCCCCATACCATCACACTGCCACCTTTATGTTTGATGGTTGTTTGCATGTTTTTGGTCTCCCACTCTATGTTTGCTTGACGCCACACTAAACTACGGCCATTCACGTGGTTCAAAGTAGGTTTGCATTAATCACTCCACAGAATACTGTTCCAACAGGTCACATCCTTGTCGACAAATTCCTTCTGCAAAAACCGTCCACTTTTTTGCGTTACACTCACTGACGAACGGTTTACGCCTTGACACTCTGGCATTGTACACAGGACTCTCCAGGCATTTGCGCACTGTTCTGACACAGACTTCGGTTCCAACGCATTCTGCCAGTTCTGCCTCTATAGCAGGGCCGTTGTCCGCGGGTCATTTTTAACCATCCGGACTTCAAATGGCTCTTAGCACTAAGGGACTTAACATCTGAGGTAATCAGTCCTTTAGAACTTGGAACTACTTAAACTAACCCAAGGACATCACACACATCCATGCCCGAAGCAGGATTCGAACCTGCGACCGTATCGGCCGCGCGGTTCCAGACTAAAGCGCCTGGAACCGCTCGGTCACATCGGACGGCCGATCCAGACTATCTTCCTTTTGTGCCTGTTCGTGAGTTTCTGAGGACACCCCTGTCGTGGACGAGTGAAGTAAGTTTTTTCTTCTTTCCATTCTGAACGATACTAAATATAGTTTCCCGGCTTCGATTGACGACCTTTCATATTTCTACACATAATTTTTCCTCACTATGCAATCGCACAATAAGCCTTCACTCTTCCACTGTCGTTTCCCTTACGAGGCATGGCGCTACGTTGGTCTTTTTTTAAGAGACCTGTTCTTTCCTGTAGTGCAAGACAGCTGCCTTGCGCACACTGACTGCTTGCTGCCGTCGAGTTGTGCCTTCAGACTGTGGTTATCTGTCAAGCTGGGCTGTGTCTGATTACTTTTGTCCCGCGTGAAACACACGCCTGTGATGGTAACACAGAGCTAATCGTTTCAGGTAGAGGGTACGGTGACATTAATATAGTCGAGGACTTTCGAAATATTCCCTGCATTATGGCACGTACTCAGATACACATTCCGTGTATGCATGTCACCGTGAGATACTCATGTGACCTATGTCTGAATACTTTTGTCCGCCTCTGTATATACTGTAGTCCCATGCTCCCTTCTTTTTGTATGACTGATGAACTACTGTAGAAGTTTGGATACGGTCTTGAAATTCCCAGGACCGGTATCTCGCCAGTATCGATATACCCTCTACCTGAAACGATTAGCGCTGGTATCAACTGAGGTATTGAAGCAAGTATTTTTTTTTTTTTAAATTGAACTGTTCACTTTTTATAACTGCTTCCAAAAGCTCTTGAAAAGACAGTTACAGTGACATAGCCGTTTTTAATGCTGACGTTGAGATCTGCCGTGATAAAATCGAGAGACGTCCTAGAATTTGAGAGTGCGGTGGTTCCAGTAGGCATTAGCGGTGCAAACGTCACCAAGTAAAGCTCTCGTGCTACGCTGTTACGATGTCAACACATTTCCCTGTTTACTCAACTGCACTGCAGGCCACTCAGTTATGCTTCAGCATTCGATGCGTGCAGACATGTACACCAAAGAGAAAAAGTTCGATATACTACTTTTATTTGGTGAATGTAAAAGAAATGCTGTAAAAACAATACAGTGGTATGGGGCTATCTGTCCGAATCGCCAATGACCGAAGCGCCAAGCAACTGCACGAATTATTAAGACACTAGTGTGGACAGGCTGCTTGAAGTTCAAAAAGAGGGTGAGAAAGAAAGCTGCAATTTGTAAGTAGGCTGTTTAGGTTTTTATGTTGGTAACGCCATGTGGCGCTCTATATGAAAATCACTGACTGTGATGTGTGCTGTGGCTGGTTTCATTGTTGGCATTTGCTATTGTAGTGTTGGGCAGTTCACTGTTACCAGCGCGTAGCGTTGCGCAGTTGGAGGTGTGCCGCCAGCAGGTGGATGTGGGTAGTGAGATGGCGGAGTTTTGAGAGCGGATGATCTGGACGTGTGTCCATCAGAGACAGTAAATTTGTAAGACTGGATATCATGAACGGATTATATATATATAATGACTTTTGAGCACTATTAAGGTAAATACATTGTTTGTTCTTTATCAAAATCTTTCATTTGCTAACTATGCCTATCACTAGTTAGTGCCTTCAGTAGTTAGAATCTTTTATTTAGCTGGCAGTAGTGGCGCTCGATGTATTGCGGTAGTTCGAGTAACGAAGATTTTTGTGAGGTAAGTGATTCGTGAATGGTATCGGTTATTGTTAGTCAGGGCCATTCTTTTGTAGGGATTTTTGAAAGTCAGATTGCGTTGCGCTAAAAATATTGTGTGTCAGTTTAAGCACAGTCATTTATAATTTTTCTAAGGGGACGTTTCAAATTGACGGAGAACGCGAAGAGCCTGTTCTGGCTGCGACGCTATTGAATCCGCACTGTAGTACGAGACATATTGCCAAGGAGTGTGGAATCAGCCAGGTGAGTGTCAATCGCATCCTGCATCGACAGAATTTCCATTCCTATTGTCTATCACTACATCAGGCACTGGACAACTGCAGTTTCTAACGTCGTACAGGATTTTGTCGGTTTGCGCTTCAACAACCGAGAGACAATCCTACGTCTTTCCTGCGTGTGCTCTTTACCGATGAAGCAACGTTTACTAACCACGCTAATGTAAATGTACTACTGGCCAGCCGAAAATCCACACCGGTCTCGTAAGGTGCAACGTCAACGGCCGTGGAGCGTAAACGTATGGTACGGCATCGTAGGAAATATCACTGTGGGACCTTACTTCATCTCAAGCGTTCTAAATGGACATTAGTACGCACACTTTCTGACGAAAATTCTGCTGGGTCTTCTAGAAGAAGTACCAATGGATATTCGACAGTGTTTGTGGCTGCAACAGGACGGTTGTCCAGGTCACTCGTCCCATGTTGCAATGCAAACGCTTAATAAGAACTTTTCTGGACGTTGGATGGGACGAAATTATGTTGTCAAATGGCATGCAAGAGCCTCCGATTTGACTCCTCTTCATTTCTTTCTTTGGGGAGCACTCAAAGTCTATGACGATGCCTCAACTATGCCAGACGATGTGTGTCGTCGAATCGCCAGAGAATTCTTTACTATACCATCCACTGTAATTACATCTGTTCAGAGTTCTTTCGAACGGCGATTGCAAAGGTGCCTTTCAGTCCATCGTCAACAGTCTGAATACACCCTTAAAATTATCTTTTTGGGAGACAAAACTTATGTGATTCTTGTGGTTGCGAAATCATTGATAGTAAATTGCTTATTTCATTTACGTGTGTACAAAATTTCACTGCAATATCAAATAAGTCGACAGCGTGTATTGCAAGTAGCTGATAACACTGTCATTACGCTCTTACGTTCAACATGAAACGACGTTTCGTTAAGAAGAATATTTATTTTGCTGTGTGGGTGCTCACCTAAGTAGTTTTAGTAAAAGGTTTAGTTCAGCGAATGTATCTCATATGTTATACACTACTGGCCATTAAAATTGCTACACCACGAAGATGACGTGCTACAGACGCGAAATTTAACCGACAGGAAGACGATGCTGTGATTTGCAAATGATTAGCTTTTCAGAGCATTCACACAAGGTTGGCACCGGGGGCGACACCTACAACGTGCTGACATGAGGAAAGTTTCCAACCGATTTCTCATGCACAAACAGCGGTTGACCGGCGTTACCTGATGAAACGTTGTTGTGATACCTCGTGTAAGGAGGCGAAATGTGTGCCATCACGTTTCCGACTTTTATAAAGGTCGGATTGTAGCCTATCGCGATTGCGGTTTATCGTATCGCGACATTGCTGCTCGCGTTGGTCGAGATCCAATGACTGTTAGCAGAATATGGAATCGGTGGGTTCAGGAGGGCAATATGGAACGCCGTGCTGGATCCCAACGGCCTCGTATCACTAGCAGTCGAGATGACAGGCATCTTATACGGATGGCTGTAACGCATCGTGCAGCCACGTTTCGATCCCTGAGTCAACAGATGGGGACGTTTGCAAGACAACAACCATCTGCACGAACAGTTCGACGACTTGATTGGCGACTCCATGGAGTGTCCTGTGCACCACGACCAGATAATGGATATACTTGGAAGGAGAGACAGCATTGGTCGTATTTTTTGTTTTGTTTTATTAACCGCAAAATCGATTTTCGGTCACTTAGTGACCATCCTCAGTGCTGTAATATACAATTTAAATTGGTATTGCTCAGTTTATGTGATCGCTCTAAGCTTGTTGACACCAGTGGCTACCAATTTAAATTGTATATTACAGCACTGAGGATGGTCACTACGTGACCGACAATCGATTTTGCGGTTAATAAAACAAAAAAAAAAAAAAAAATACGACCAATGCTGTCTCTCCTTCCAAGTATAGTTCGACGACTATCAGCTCGGAGACCATGGCTGCGGTTACCCTTGACGCTGCATCACAGATAGGAGCGCTTGCGATGGTGTACTCAACGACGAATCTGGGTGCACGAATGGCAAAATGTCATTTTTTTCGGGTAAATCCAGGTTCTGTTTACAGCATCATGATGGTCGCATCCGTGTTTGGCGACATTGCGGTGAACGCACATTGGAAGCGTATATTCCTCATCGCCATACTGGCGTATCACCCGGCGTGATGGTATGGGGTGCCATTGGTTACACGTCTCGGTCACCTCTTGTTTGCATTGACGGAACTTTGAACAGTGGACGTTACATGTCAGATGTGTTACGACCCATGGCTCTACCCTTCATTCGATCCCTGCGAAGCCCTACATTTCAACAGGATAATGTACGACCGCATGTTGCAGGTCCTGTACGGGCCTTTCTGGATACAGAAAATGTTCGACTGCTTCCCTGGCCAGCACATTCTCCAGATCTCTCACCAATTGAAAACGTCTGGTCAATGGTGGCCGAGCAGCTGGCTCGTTACAATACGTCAGTCACTACTCTTGATGACCTGTGGTATAGTGTTGAAGCTGCATGGGCAGAGGTGACTGTTCTGGGTACTGATTTCTCAGGATCTATGCACCCAAATTGCGTGAAAATGTAATCACATGTCAGTTCTAGTATAATATATTTGTCGAATGAATGCCCGTTTATCATCTGCATTTCTTCTTGGTGTAGCAATTTTAATGGCCGGTAGTGTATTTAGAGAAGTTTAGGTAGTGACAGTTGTCCGACAGCATATATTTTACCTCTAATCCACATACACGAAAAGATAGGTCAAATCTTCCTTCTAACATTTACATATTTAAAACAGTAGTTGCTTTTTGCAACGTATAAGACCTCTTTATTTTTGAAGAATGAACAGTTGATTTCTCTGGTCCAGCTCTCGTAAATCTCGCAGGATACACAAATCTGAAATAGTTTTTCTAAGCCCTTTGTGATATGCTAGATTCTAACCTATGTCTTATTTCCACATACAAAATTCGTAGATGAATCTGTATCTAGGTCGTAAGCTGGTTCAAGGGGAAGTAAATCTTTATTCTCGTAGCTGAGGCCTACCATGCGATATTCACCTATGCAGCCTGATCCGAGACGCTTGTTTGGCAGTATTTGCATAGCAAATACCACTCCCGGCCACCGTGCTTTCAAATTGTAGGACATTTCTAGAATTTTTCTACGGCAGGTTTCAGTGTTAACGTTAACAAACGCTGTATTGCTGTAATTGTCTTGTTAGGAACTATCGAATGTATACTGTTCCATTAAAGAAAACGTATTTGCTTCAGTGTCTCCGTTGATGCCAGCGCTAGAAACATTACAAGAAGTGCCCATCGACGCTCTAACATTTGCTGACAACCGCGTTTCGATATGTCAAACCGTTCCCGAAATAAGAGGGTTGTTACGTCTTACGTGACTCACGCGCGGAACACTCCGGTACGCGAGTCCTCGCACTCGGGCATTTTTTGTTGTTCTTCATTACATTTTGAAAAAAGTTATAGCAATTTCTTTAGCTAAAGCCTGTGTCGCAAGTCCGTAGCCAGACTATCGGTCCGACTGCAGCCTTTCTATCCGCTGTGGTACTAGGAGTGGGAGTGGTGGCGTGCCCCACGTCCCTGCCGTTGATACCCAGTTCTCATTTTGACAAGAGACTCAGTAGGCATGGGACTGTCCCAGAAAGATTGGGACCCAGAAAATCCCTGCTTTTGCCTTGGGTTAAAACTTAGACTCTCCAGAGTCATACTCTACCGCTCCACCACTAGACAAGCACGATCACATACAAATTTTTAGAGTACCGACTGCGTTATCTGCAGATGGTCGAACGTTCTGAAAGTGTGTATCGTACTAGACTTGTTTCTTATACTGGTTAACTAATTAAATAATGATAATAATACTGATGAGAAATAATAAAAATAACCGTTTAAATTATTTTCCTTGGGCCTTTGTCCAACTTCAACTCGGGGTCGGCCTTGTTACTATGGATTTGCCGATGTGAGTGTCAGAGGGTGGCCGGATGCGCTTCTTGTCGCGACCCGGCACTACCCCCACCCCCCACCTATCCTTACGGAATTAGTGTACCCCAGCTGTCTGCGTCTAGTGTAAACCGTGAAATAATGTGAACGTTATTCAAATGTCTGTGAGTCGTGTAACTGAAGCAGGACGTGGGGACCAGCCCAGTGTTCACCTAGTGGGGTTTGAGAAACCGCCGAAAAACCACATCAAAGCTTGCCGGCACACCGGGCCTCGTCGTTCGTGGATTCGATCGGGGGCCAGCGCGCCTACCCGAGACCAGGGAGCAGCGCGTTAGCGCTCTCGGCTAACCTGGCGGGTCAATAAAAACCGTTTGGATAAAAAAAACTTCGATTTAACGCGTTTGTAAAATGGACTAAAAAGTATAAAACAATTTCTCCTAGCCGCACAGATTCCTCTTTACCTACAGACATTCCTAAAAATTTGTGCTTTTGAATGTTTAATAACTATGACCATAATTGTAAAATTTAAAACTAAAGACGTGAAGTGGATTCGAAGCATAACAGTAAGGAGTGTAGAGAGTAGCTACCGTTGAGAAAAATCAAGCAACACTTCGTATCATTTGCACTGCAATAAAATTGTTAGTGACTTTTTCGTGCATCAAATGTCTATTGCAGGTCCTCCACCTTTTTAGTTTTAAACTTTACTATTATTGTCACAGTTATTAAAAATTCACAATCACAAAATGTCAGGCCTATTTGTGTGGGTTTAGTAATCAGTATGGGATTAGGAGGAATTGTTTTACACATTTTAGTCATTTTTAAAAACGATGTATATTAAAAAATTATTTATTTAAATAATTACTTCTGCTTTTTAGCCCCTTATGTGTGTGAATTTTTTCAACCGATTTCAAACATTTTGATGAGATTATATTTTATTTTTTTAAATTACTTTACATTCTTTGAATTTATCGCAACTATTTTTTAGTTTGTAAGTCCCTTATAACAGGATTATAGCGTTCTATGTTTGCTATTGCCAGGGCGGGAAGGAGCGCCGGTCCCCGGCACGAATCCGCCCGGCGGACTTGTTTCGAGATCCGGTGAGCCGGCCAGTCTGTGGATGGTTCTTAGGCGGTTTTCCATCTGCCTCGGCAAATTCGGGCTGGTACCCCTTATTCCTCCTCAGCTACACCATGTCGGCGATTGCTGCGCAAACAAGTTCTCCACGTACACGTACACCACTATTACTCTAACACGCAAACATAGGGGTTACTCTCGTCTGGTGTGAGACGTTCTCTGGGGGGTTCACCGGGGGCCGAACCGCACAATAACCCTGGGTTCGGTGTGGGGTGGCGGAGGGGTGAAGTGGACTGCGGTAGTCGTCGTGGGGTTGCGGACCACTGCGGCTGCGGCGGGGACGGAGCCTCTCCGTCGTTTCTAGGTCCCCGGTTAACATAACATAACATAACATAACATGTTTGCTATTACGTTATATGTGACATAAATATAGTAACTAATGTTATAAACAGATTTTTAACTGTACTGTGATATTACTGTCATCGACTTTGTCTTTCTTTCTCGACTAAGATTTATCTGTGATCTGAGGTCATTTGCATTCTCGGTGTATATATGTATCTAGCATATGCACAAAGTTTCTTCACTTTCGTAATCTGCACTCAACATTATAGTGCTTTATGCTGCTACCCTACTTGTAAACATGGCTTGGCTTTCTAAACGACAACATTATAGCTCCTTAACCGTAACGATGTAACAGGCAGCTAGCTTTATATAAACATACGCAAGATGCAAGTCAAAACATAGCTTCGGGTAACTCAGCCATGTCTATGAGTGGCTATATGTATCGATTTCCATATATTTTCCCTCGTTACCGACTGGTGTCCTTCCGTCCAACTGGGTCCCACAACATTTTTGACTGATGGCGGAACAAAAATGATCTATATTTCGTTTCCTTGATTACTAGTTAGCATCCTACCAACCATCTTTGCTACGCTTACGTCTACCAACCGTTCCTGTAGAGAGAGTCTGACATTTAAATGTGCCAAAGTCATTTCATAACGATTTCTTTTGTGTTCGTGAACTTTTTATACGTGATATTTAAAACATCCTAGCTGTTTATTCTACGACCAAACGTTTAATAATTACATGTTTTTCAAGTGTATTCCGCGGAATGCAACTACGTCTCACAATCATTGGCTGTTAGTGACCTAATGCCGGAGGCGGTGGGCGGAGCTTCCACCATTAAGCTACTAGCGACTGAGCTTTATTCAGCAGAGCTCTTCACGCCCTTCCAGAGCAGCACGCTCCACGCCACCGTCTGCTGCCACCAGCCGTATATCTGCCATACGTTTATATTAATTTAGTGTTATTACTGTATTCATGTCCTTTGACCTCTAGGAAAATGCATTACTCATTTTCACACAGTGAATATGGTCTGATGATGATATAATGAGAGTTCTAAACCGGTTACTGAACGAACTAAATAACTTACATGCGATGAGACTATTTTCCATGGACAATGTTGCAAAAAATTCGAAATATAACATGCTTGGAGATTACATCAATACACATGTGCATACGTCAACAATTTTAATCATGACATCAGCTAAGCAAGTTCAGACTTTTTCCCCCAAATTGTGACTTATTCCAGCAAGGAAAATCAATTAGTCAGCACGCTGAGACTTATGAAGAGTTATTCCCACCAGAAGCTAACAGTGTGTATGTGCAGTATGTGTCTGCTACTGGACGTTTTCAACTAGTGGATATATATAATACAGGTTAGGACACAAACTAGTTTTATTTATATAGTTCTTAAGGTAATCAGACTGCGTCGACATGGATATACCGTAACATAATTTTACCACATAACTGTTTATCGCCAATGGAGCCTTGTGCAAAGGGTGTGAATGTTTTTAAGGATTATGCACATTCATTTACAGCAGTTAATGTTTTAAACGTGACTGTCTTTTTGGAAAATGTTCGACTTGAAAGACATCCCTAAACTACAGTGACAGATAAGAACATTGGGAAAGAATGCATTATATGACACGGTAAGATCAGTGAATAATATGCATAGAATAAATCTGGACATCTTATACCAAAGAAAATGGTGCATACTGAACAAAGAATTAATTCTGACAAAGTCTTTTGCAGGATCAGTGCTTCGTTATTTGAATTTTGAACCCAAATAAATGCAAAAATTGGCGTCTCAGGATCAGTGGGCCCGTTTCAAACTGACCCCTGCTAACAGTGTGCGCTGGCTTGTTACTGTTACTGAGATGGGGATGTAAGCATTCGGTGGAAGCCCATAGCCTTTCATAAAAAAAATACGGAATTCCTATAAATTCTATGACCATGCAGAAAGACCCATTATTATATAATTACACGAGCGCAGAACAGTCACACCAAGTACTCTCGTCCATTAAATATTTAGGAGTATGCATAGCGAGCGATTTAAGGTGGACCGACCTAACAAAACGAACTGCAGGTTACGGAGATATCGGACTGCAGTCCACGGGCAATGGACGTAGCTTAGAAGAACCTCGTTCGAATAGTACTTTATTATTACCCATCCGCCTGGGATCCCTTCCAGATAGGATAGATACAGGACAGAGAGAATATTCAAAGAAGAACAGGTTTCGTTATAGATTCATTTAGTGAGAACGAGTGTGTCACGGAGAGCCTCAGTCCCCTCTAGTGGCAGAAACTGAAAGCGTGGCGTTTTGCATCACAGTGTCGTTTAATGTTACGTTAAGGAAAAGGGACTAGAGTCTAACGTTCCGTCAATAACGAAGTCATTAGGGATGGAGCATGAACTCGGATTAGGGAAGAATTGGAAAGGAAATAGGCTGTGCCCTTCATTTGCCATAAGCGATTTAGGGAAATCACAGAAACACTACATCAGGATGGCTGGACGCGGAACTGAATCACTGCCCTTTCGAAAGCAAGTATCGGCTGGTAACCACTGAAACAACTTGGTCTTTTATTGTTAAAAATTCCGAGTGCGTGCGTTCCTAGAAGTGCCAACCAATATAGTGCTTCCTACTGTGCATATCCTGCGGAAAGACCAACGCTTACCACTATTCGTTCTTCCCACGAAACATTCGCGACAGGGAAGATGGGAAGTGACTGTAGCATACGAAGTATCCTTCACCACACACAGTAAGATTTTCAAATGGTTCAAATGGCTCTGAGCACTATGGGACTTAACTGCTGAGGTCATCAGTCCCCTAGAACTTAGAACTACTTAAACCTAACTAACCTAAGGACATCACACACATCCATGCCCGAGGCAGGATTCGAACTTGCGACCGTAGCGGTCGCGCGGTTCCAGACTGTAGCGCCTAGAACCGCTCGGCCACCCTGGCCGGCACAGTAAGATTTATTGTTGTGTGTAGATATCAGTGATGTCTGGGATACGCAGAGGGCTTTTTCACAGGTGACGTTGTATAGATAAAACAATGAGTAGCAAAAGCTATGTAAGAAGTTCTAGATCAGTCGAACGAGAAAATACGTGAGGAGAGACCTAGATTGCAAAAGCAAGAAGTTATATTTCATATGGACAGTATGTCTGCCCACAAAAGTGCCTTGGCTATGAAAAAATATCTGAATTCTTAAAACGCACTTTAGGGACACCATTCACTATATTGGAATTTTACAGGCGTTCCACTTTAGGACTTCTTGTTTGGAATCTGCGCCCTGTAAAAACAGCAGGGAAAGGTGAGTTCCCTTAAAAGCTGCTACATATATAATTAAATACATTTTATCTGTTCTTTTTCATCTTACACTGTCAGTCCGATACATTTTACAGGGCCTTAGTGTGTGTCTTGTACTACAGAAGATGTGTCCATGTACTGCTGAAGCTGTGACGCCCCAGAAAAACGCTCGAAACCTGTTACGCGCAGCTCGAGCGGCAGTGGCTTTCTGCTGACACCAGAACCAGCCAGCCATCTGATACGGCGACCGGCCCGAGGCCGCAAGCCATGTGAGGCGTATCGAACATTTACGGTTATCATCTGAAGGCTTCGTGAGGATGGGAATCGATCGGTTGGTTCTAGTTTCCCTTATCGGCCGTCGATGTAACCAACTGTGCCTCCATGACATCTCCGTTACACAAATTGTCGCGCAGTAACTGAAAACGTGGGAATCTGTGTGTTGCTGTCCAGCGTTCTTTTTTTATTACACTATTAACTGAGGAATCGTATGTGTATACATTGGCTGTCATTAATTTTTGCCGTTTAATTGTTTCTAGCAGTAAGTGTTGTACGCTGAAGCGCAAAAGAAACTGGTACTAGCATGCGTATTCAAATACAGAGATATGTATACAGGCAGATTACGGCGATGCGGTCGACAACGCCTATGTAAGACAAAAAGTGACCGGCGCAGTTGTTATGGCAGGTTATCGGGATTGAGTGAGTTTGAACGTGGTGCTATAGTCGGCGCACGAGCGATGGGACACAGCATCCCCGAGATAGCGATGAAGTGGGAATTTTTCCGTACGCCCATTTCACGAGTGTACAGTGAATATCCGACAAACATAAAATGTTCGACATCGCTGCGGCCGGAAAAAGATCCTGTAAGAACGTGTCGAACGAATACTGAATAGTCACGTGACAGAAGTGCATGCACAAATTGCAGCAGATTTCAATGCTGGCCCATCAACATGGGTCAGCGTGTGAACCATTCAACGAAACATCATCGATATGGCTTTCGGAGCCGAAGGTCCACTCATGTATCCTTGATGACTGCACGATACTAAGCTTTACGTCTCATCTGTGCCCACCAACACCAACATTGGACTGTTGATGATTGGAAACATATTGTCTGATGGGACGAGTATCGTTAAAAATTGTATCAAGCAGATGGACGTGTACGGGTATGGAGACAATCTCGTGAATCCATGGATCCAGCATGTCAAGCTGTTGGAGGCTCTGTAATGGTGTGGCGGGTAAAGTTGGAGTGATGTGGGACCCCTGATATGTCAGGATACGACTCTGACAGGTGACACGTACGTAAACATCCTCTCTGATCACCTGCATCCTTGCCGGTCGTTGTGGCCGAGCGGGTCTAGGCACTTCAGTCTGGAACCGCGCGACCGCTACGTTCGCAGGTTCGAATCCTGCCTCTGGCATGGATGTGTGTGATGTCCTTAGGTTAGTTAGGTTTAATTAGATCTAAGTTCTAAGGACTGATGACCTCAGAAGTTAAGTCCCGTAGTGCTGAGAGCCATTTGAACCACCTGCATCCATTCATGTCCATTGTGCATTCCGGCGTACTTGGGCAATTTCAGCAGGATAATGCGACACCCCACAGTCCAGAACTGCTACAGAGTGGCTCCAGGAATACTCTGCTGAATTTAAACACTGCCGCTGGCCACCAAACTCCCCAGACATGAACATTATTGAGCATATCTGGGATGCCTTGCAATGTGCTGTTCCACCCCCTCGTACTCTTACGGATTTATTGACAGCTCTGCAGGATTCATGGTGTCAGTTCCCTCCAGCACTACTTCAGACATTAGTCGAGTCCATGCCACGTTGTGCTTCCGCACTTCTGCGTTCTCGCGGGGGCCCTACACTATATTAGGCAGGTGTACCAGTTTTTTTGGCTTTTCACTGTATATACACATGCGCATTTAACAAGCATATGAAATTTCAATACACCAAAAAATGTAAAACTGTGACATATACAACACCAAAAGCGCAATACGTTACCATTGCTAATATGGTGTGTCAAACCCTTTGGCATTCGTACCAGTTTCCAGTTCCGAAATGGATAAATGTAGGACCTGTATGATTTTCAAGGGAACCTTGTGCCAGTTTTCCTGCAAAATAGATGCAAGTTAATTGGGGACGGTTGTGGTCAGAAAATCAGTCCTGGACGATACGAGCTGTGTGAACAGAGGACCCGTCGCCTTGAAACACACAGCATCACCGTTAGGGGAACAAACATTACGACATTGGATGTACCTGGTCGCCACTTAATCCTAGACAGTAACGCGACCGCACCCTATGTAAACAAGGAACCCACAGAATACCACGACAAGGCTGCCAAATTAACAGTGGAACTCTCGCCATGTTTCACTCTTGGGATGTAAACTCTGCCAGAAGTTGGGAACAGTTTGAAACAAGATTCTCCAGGTCTTGTGGCTTCGGCACCACGTTTTTCTGTTACGGCCTTTTGCATCTCTGATAAGTGGTTTTGGAGTTCCAGCTTGCCCTGCGATTCCCACCTTATTAAGCTACGTGCGTGCTGTTTTGGTGCTAACGGTGTTCTCTAGTGTGACATTCAGTTTTGGAGTGAATTTTTCAGTTCTCGTCCGTCCTCGGATGTTTCGTGACAGTCCTGTTCAGTGATCGTCTGTCACGATGAATCAGTGCGCACTTTGGTTCGCGTTATGACTTAGCCAATGATGTTTCTCCACTTTTCCTGTAAACAGTGTAATCTGCGATGTGTTGCATTTTGAAACACCAAACATTCCGGCTACCATGGTTACGGAAGCACCCATCATACGACCACGAACAAACTGCCGACATGGGAAGTAATTTCGCTCCGACATGATGCACCCAACTGCGCAGAAAACTGTTCTGACCAAGACTGACACTTGTAACATTACATGGGTAGCGTTCGTGGTGAAATACAACAGTGCAACCTATAGGTTTGGCTAGTACCTACATTTATGTTCGAGCATGCATCTCTCGCGCTGTTTCCGTATTTTCGTTCATCCCGAAGTAATACAATAAGACAAAATTTTATTAAATAATGCTTCACACATTAATACTATACTGGCTTTAATATTATGCTTCAGTACAGGAATAATATTTAAACTGAAGACTTCTTGGAATACCTCTTTCGATTTGCAACCGCTTCGAAAAGTTTTTGTATGTTACCAATCATTTTTACGGTGTACTCAGGCCCAGTTACACTCCTAGACATTAAAATTGCAGCATCATGCAGGTGGCATGCGACAAACGTCAAATTATTAAGTGCCCAATGCAACACATTTATTTTCTGAAAGTAGGTTGTTTTCTTTAATTTTTAAATTAAAAAAATTTTGCTTTTACCATCTAGGTGCATACCAACATTTTGGCTGTTTATGACTAATCTGTTACCTGCAGATTTGAAACGAAAGTCCCCCTTCTCCCAGGTTTTTATATAGTATTTAGAAACATTTTTACCGCCTTCTCATGCTACATAGGACCGTACCCCTATTCTGTTTTTATTTATTTTTTCCACGTAGAAATTCTGAGGATTCCTCACAGAGGCGAAACGCATATATAAGGCTTCTGCTGTCATTTGCAAGATAAACAGTTTTCTTGCTGAAAATATATAACAAAGGTTGCTGCACCATAGCCAGGGAGTGGGAGGATTTATACAATCTGGGTAGATGGTTTGTGGGGGACCATAGTCAACGTCATACAAGGTCTCATTGTCCCATACGTCTAACGTGGGACAGGCCAGACATATTGCTTTTTGTTCGCACAGGATCAACAGGCGACGGCACGTAATTTAAGTCAGGGAGCGGACTTGTTTGCAGGAAGACAAGTATCCACATGGAGAGAGCGACGACCTCCGGAGCAGCGCCGACTGTAAACACTGCAACCATTGTTGGGATTTTCCTTGACGCAGCTGCAGAGCGAGGCGCCCCGATGGTGGTGCACTCAACGTCATCACAGAATACAGCAATGACACCGTGTCGGCTTTTCAGAAGAGTCCCGATTCTATATATAGCAGGGGTGGCCAAGAATTCGGCTCGCGAGCCTTTCCCTGAGTGCCCTAGCGCTCAGCCCCGCTGCACACTTCCCCCACCGCAACGCCACACTGGCTGAGCTCGAGGAGAGCGAAGAGCGGGAAATTGCGAACGAGCTGAATTTAAATGTCATTGCAGTCTTACTGCATACGACTTGGTTTTATGTTTCACATTTTTCTACAACATAGATCATAAATGAAACAAATTTTTAGTGTTGTTTAAGTTTATTATGCTGAAGACGTAACATAATTTTTGTCTGCTAGAGACTGCCGGTATATGGACAACGCAGACAATTTCATAGAGTTTCGCTCTCATGTTGCCATGTAATCGTTAATTATTCTTTTCATAATCGAAACAATGTCTTTTTACATACATATGTTGGTCGAAATATTCAAGCACTTTTACAATTGACCCTTTAGCAGTAAACGGATTTGTCTTTACAGAGGGAATTATCTTGCAGATGAGTTAGTTACGTCTGCAAATGCCCAGCGGCGCTTTCAACTGAAACAGCGAACGGTGTCGAAAACAGCACGAAATTGGTAGTAAGATTGGCAGCGTATTCAAAAAATTTATGTAATTATCTTTGTAATCAAGGCCACAATGAATTCTTCGAACCTTAAGCTTTCTTTAACGCCAGTGAGCTTATAGAACTGCACTCTGTTTGTCGGAATGTGTCCCTTCTACAACTCTATTTTCTTTTTAAATGCATCCTCATCAAATCAGAAGTTTTTCCTCATCTTGAAGTGTCTTACGGTGGGCAGTGTGCAGTCAAGACCACTTAAAATATGAGGTCTGCAATCCATTCCGGGTGTTCTAATTTTCGTATCTGCACTCCCTTCCCCTTCATAAATTCAACAATATCAAGTTCTAAATCGAAAAATAGTTCCAGGCATCCGACTTAACCATCATATTTTGCAGTAATGTATAAAGTCTCCATGGTCTTCGTTCAGTTCCATCGAGAACTTTCGCTGCTGTGAGTGGAATAATTTGTAAGACTTCAGAAATTTTACTCTTAGTGTAACCAGTCTCTTCACGTACTCCATGCCTGAAAATATAGCACAAAGTGCTTCTTGATGTACAGAACTATCACTTCCATATATCGATCGTTGTAATTTTTTTGCTCTTTCACTGTCAGCTAAATCTTCGAATTCTTTCTGCGTGCTATTGTAATGTCGTTTCATAGAAAATTGGCGGCACTCTTCTGTCATTCCAATTCATTTTTGAACGGGTGTGAAAATATATCGCTAGATGCCTCTTTCTGTGCTAACAGCCACTGGAACGTCCTTCATACGATGAACAAATAGGGAAGAGTAAACAGCGTTGACATCATGAATTTGCCGAACTGAAGAGTTGTGCAGATCGATAAATGCCATACCGCAACACTCAATGAGATGTCGCGCTCATCCGGGCACGTCCGAGAACGACCGACCAAAGCTGATGAAGGCCGAGCCTTGGTCCTCAGGCGGTGCACGTATGAAATTTGGCGTGGCCGCCCTGGATTACTGCATTAAGATTGATGTATCCGTCTACTGAGCTTTCACGGAGAATGAATGTTGCCTATGAATTGCATCAGTAATTTGCAGACATTTCGGGCTTCATATAGCCAGTTTCTGTGCCCTATCGTAAAGGTCTCCTTGATGATATCTTTCAACAAGATAACGTAAAACAGCACTTTGACAGTGCTAGCCTAAACTACTTCCATACAGAGTGTGTTCAACTATTATCCTGACCAACAGCTTTTCCAGATATCTCACTGTCTGAAGACATCTGGTCATGCATTGCCGAGAGACTGGCACGCCACTATTCCTCAGACACTAAGATTGATAAAAAGCTGTGTTGCACTGCAACCCTGTTCCCAGATGCACTAACAAATTTTCGAAGCTATTGAGCGACACAGACGGTAAACGAACCAAGTGCAATCTAGTCCGTATGTTACAGTCATAGCCTAGAGAATGCGAAGAGTGTGAGTATTGCAAAAGCGCGTAATTCATTGCCACACAGCGAGCTGAGCTATAGCAAGGAGCACAAAAGGTGCAGAATGACGGTACCAGGAAAGTCGTTATAGAAATTCTACAATACAGAATAATAACATGCAACATCCGAGGTCTGGAGCTCCAAGTTGTTCTAGTACTTATAAGGAATGCAGAGCCAGGGAAAACCGTTCGCGAGAACCGTTGACACATCTGGCTAAACGAGGACGAATGGCCACTTAACCTGATACCATGATGCGACGCCTGTCTTTAAATACTCCTGTTTCAGGCATCTCGTCCTCAGTGTCTGGTCACTCGGTCCCCATCACAGATTCCGACGGAATTACAGTGTCGCTAGTTATACTGTATGCTGACGCTGTTGGCGAACCGTGATGTGCTGCTTACTGCCTGTGCGAAGCCTTCAACTACGAGACTGCAAACTGCTGGCTGTGGATGAACTTCATCGCTCCACGCTGCCGCTACCGACGAGTCACAGCCGTGAGTGATAGAAGATGTGGACCTGCTGGGCCTGCTGGTTCACGCCGCTGGGGTTCGCCTGTGGCCCCGTTCTGCGCTGACGCGCCGTGGTTTCACGATTATTTGCAGATGTTATGGGATTCCTGAAATTCCGGTTCTAGAGACTTGGCGTGCTGTCCCCGGCAATCGAGGACTTACTCACATAGAAGTAAGAAATGGGATCACGGGTCATGGATTAATAATTCCACAACAAGAGCTACCTGAAGAATGTATTTTCCACAACCCTAATGTTTCCCAGTGGTTAAGTTCAAGAACTGCCAGTTACCATCTGCTGCGATGACATTGTAAATGATTAACAAATGTAATATCAAGGTTTAAGAGTTTTGGTTGTTCTTCGTTTGATTTAATATTTAAAAACAAATTTCTATTTCCTCTACGCTTAATTTAACTAATTATTAAAAATTCTTAAATTATAAATCTTGAAGGGAATGTTAATAACACACTGGTGTACAAAATTAAAGCAACAAACCGCTATTTCCCCGATCTGTGTCTAATTTACGATATAATCGTACAAATTGTCAACTGATGTCCGTAATGGTGGAAGATGGCATTCCGGTCAACGGACCACCAAGGCAGCGATGACGTCAGGACACCTATCGAACGGTTTGCCGTGTAGTCCCACATCCACAATCGCTGTGTACACAGTCACAGATGATACATTATGGCACAGAGAAGACGCCTACCAGACTCTCTGCAGTGGAGGGTCTGAGGAAGAATGGAAGCAAGAGAGTCGCAAACTTATGTGGCCCGATGGCTTAACATGGATCGTTCCGTTGTTTCTCGGATGTAGCGACAGTTTATAGAGACTGAAACTGTATCCAGAAGACCAGGGCATGGCTGAGCACATGTGACATCAGAAAGAGAGGACTGTTATTTGGCTGCAAAGGCACGACTGTACTGTCTTAGTACTGCACGACAGGTGACATATGACCCCGCAGCATCCACTGGATGTGTTGTATCGAAGAAAACGGTCTACAGAAGGCGTCGGTAGAGTGGTCTATATTCTCGGAGGGCTGCTGTAAGTGTACCTCTGACGCGTCTTCGCAGAACGGAACGTCTACAGTGGAGTTGGCAACATGTCACCTGGACCATCGAACAGTGGGCCAACGCTCTTTTCACAGGTGAGTCGCGATTTGGTCTGTAGGGTCATTCTTGACGGATTCGCATCTGGGGGGAACATGGAACACGGTCTCTGGACCCAAATATTGCTTAAAGAGACCGATATCTAGTGGGACCCCTAATCATGTGGACAGGGTTTACGTTGATCACTTGCACATCACGTCATGAAATTGTACAGGTGAATCGGCTAGGTTTAACTGCTGTCAGGTATCGTGACGAGATCTTGGGACCTCATGTGCGGTTGTTTCAAGGTGCTGTGGGCTCGGACTTCGTACTGATGGACGATAATGCTCGACATAATAGAGCACAGGTGGTCGATGCTTTTTTTTTTTTTTTAAAAAAAGAAAAAGCGGAATATGCTGCACACATGAAATGGCATGCTCGTTCTCCCGTTCTGAAGTCTATAGAGCATGTCCGGGATGCACTAGGAAGAGGGGTTGCATCATGTCAGCATGCACCAATCACTCTCCAAGACTTGCTAGCAGAGCAGCAGGAAGAATGGGCATTATTGGCTCAACATGAGATTGATATCATCATTCACAGCATGCCCCATCATTGTCAGGCCTGTATTGTTGCCAAAGGCGGTCGCACCTCATATGGAGGACATTAATCAGTTATCGGAATGTGTCTGTAAAACCATGAAGTTGAAAAAACGATGAACATTTTTGTCTATGAAACTTCCTGGCAGATTAAAACTGTGTGCCCGACCGAGACTCGAACTCGGGACCTTTGCCTTTCGCGGGCAAGTGCTCTCCCAACTGAGCTACCGAAGCACGACTCACGTCCGGTACTCACAGCTTTACTTCTGCCAGTACCTCGTCTCCTACATTCCAAACTTTTTGTCTATGCATGTTGCAGTTGTTTACGTTCCATTTTCTTTACAATGTTTCTACTTTACTATTACCTGTTTACATTTTTCTGTGGCAAAATAAACGCAGCCTCGCAAAATGTTCGTTTCTTGCTTTAATTGTTGACACCAGTGTAGTTGTATACGACTTTTGTAGCTGTGTGAAAATAAGACCTGCATTGTATTCCAGCTGTCGGGTATCGAAATTGTAAGCACTAATAACTAAATAAATAAATTTCCGCACTGGAAGTACCATGTCTCATTTAAAATCAGGAACGTCCTGTCCTGCAATATTTCTAAAGTACTGCACCATAGTTTTTCTAAGTCCTCACTGCAAGCTCACGGCTTGAACAAGCGCCCTTTATTCAGCGTTTCTCACCAGAATTCAGCAACACATTGGAAAATCACACTCAGTTCCCCAGTGACCCTTTGCTCCGCTTGAAACGTCTGTCCAAGCTATTCAGCACCTCATTCATCGCACTGTGATTACCAGTCCACTCAAAACGAGAGCTGGTGTTCACTCTGTTATCTTTCAATTTAACGTGTCCTAAACGAGGGGATACGAAAGCAGAGCTGCATCGTGCCGATGTTTACCTCTCACACACGTACTCAGCTTCATTTCTACTAGTGCCTCTCTCACACTTTCCAAACTCGAAATGCAATTCCGATAACAGGTGTTACCTTTTGTAATTAAGCTTTGTAATTTTTTACATTGAGGATAAACAGTGTTATGCCTATTCAACACTCTGAATGTTGCAAGCAATAGTAATGGAAAACAAATCTTTCCAGAGAGACAAGTACGATATCGCAGTGTAGATCATAAACGTAGATGGTAATGGAAAGCAAGTTACAGATGGTGTCTACCTATCATTTTCATGATATTTCAAATAACTATTTGTCTTGATAAATAAAAGATCTGCTGAGGGTATAATTTCATGAGCGTTAACTGTACATTCCGCCGAATAAGTGTTCAGAACGACCATTAATCTCAAGATAAATCCACTACTTTAGTGTGTAAAAGGATTCTTTGAGAATAGCTTTACCTTTTTGCACAAATCGAGAAGGCTGCAATCCGACGAGCGCTCGAGTCAACGTGTGGCATCCATATGTTGTTGATAGGACATTTCTAGTGTAAATACAGTGACGGCACATTCTGATTTGTCTGAAACAATCATTCAAGGGTTTTGTAAGCTGCCCCAAAACATGTTTGTTTGTTGGGATATTTTCAGCACAAGCACTGTCTCAATATGCACAGACTTTGGCTCCCAAGAGGCTGTACACATCATATATATTTCTATTCTCTACTTGAATGTGGTTTATATGTTGAACTTCTCGGGCTCATGTGTACTTTAAGTATGCTGCATGATACATCAACACTCGTTTTACTTTTTGTTTCAATTTTTACACCCATTTTTAATTTCTGTAACAAGAGGAACGGCGGGGATTATCATGAGTTGTGGCAGCACGTTAATCCACGAGGCGCGTGGGCGGTTATTTGTCTGATGTATGTGTGCATCCGAGTAATCAATTTTCCCGCCGCACCAACACCTGTGGGCCCGAGATTTCTGCTCACTTCTGTTAAAATACTCAAAATTCCTCTCATCACCTGTTATTAAAATGTAACAAATATGATAACATAGAACATGTAGGGAAGATACACAGTTAGTTTACAGAACATGTCAAAATCTGCTTTCAGTGGACGGACACGAATATTTGACATAATCTACGGACTTCGAAAAGAAATATGAACGTAATTCTCAGAAAATATAACCTTACAATAAATGTAAACCCTCAGTAAAAGGTAATGTAGTAAATACTCCAATATCGCAGCAGCTTGTTTTCTTCTAGGTTGATCTATGCCAGTTGAAGCATTCTAACGACTCGCTAGCAAATTTCTACTGAATTACCCGCTCCCAACGCTTCTATATACAAAATGTAAATCCGAAAGTGAATGTTTTGCATGCTCGTAAGTACTGCCAAGGTGCTTACGAAAGTTTACGTCTCCTTCTCAATTTATTAAAAGATTTCAGGAGTCATAACTGTAATTAATGGAAAACATTTTAAGAATTATTATTCGATGCTAATGTTTATTATATTTTCCCTATGTTCGTGTTGCTTCCTCCCCCTCTCTGGCATTTTGTTTCTTTCTTTTCATTTGAAATACTGCGGAGTGAATTGCTTCTCGCTCCGTGCTGCAGTTTGATCAATTTCATTTCAGTGCTGAAGTACTGGACGTTCCAAATTTTAATATGAAGCAGCGGTTGTCTGACGTAGCTAAAAAACGAATTTGTTAAAGAGTAGCTTATCGCGACTATTCAGAACAGCTATTTAGTATCTCTTCCTACCATACAAATCTGTTAACACTCTTCCCTTCCACCCTCCCGTTCTTCGATGCTAGCGCTTGTTTCTGTTTACGTTTTTTATAGCCTTTCGTTACCCGCAAAGAATAACTTGCTGTTTATCAGTTAAACTCATCTGTGAAGTAACTTTTTCTTTCCGATTTCAGCTTCTTTTCTTATCTCATTAACGTAGTTTATAGCATTAGCATACTATTAACTGTTTCAGATCGTAAAATAAATCTTGTGGCAGGTTTTTTCGAAATATAAAATTATTTGCTTGATATACCGTTTGATGTGCTATACGTATGCCTTTGTAAGTAAGCGTAATTTGCCTTTGGGAAGTAGTACATTCGTATAAACTAATCTTCTACACGGATTGCTCGTTTTACGCTGCTAATTCTCGTTAAACGCTTCGTAACAGTGCTTTGCACAATTTTTTCGTTACATGTTCTTCTTCTTCTTCGTCTCCTCCTTCTCCACCTCATGTCGCAGGTTTTCATGTCTTTACGGGAGAACCAGGTTACTTATACACCCTTAATATTTTGTAACCGGTTCTAGCTGTCGTAACCACGTCTCCGCAAATGATTGTACGCAAAGGTTATGTAATACATTGTATTGGTAACCTTTCGTCTTTTTTGTCTATCGTGATAGTGAGGCAAAACCTGTTATTTTAAACGAAACTATGCATGTTCACAACGGCATTACAAATCAATAGGAAAGAGGAGTTCGGCGAAATAAGAAAATTTTCGCAAAGAAAGTAAATAATTTTCTAAATACAGATGCCAAGGCAGGGCATCTACATTTAGGTTTCCCGTGATATTCCCGAATCGCGTAAGGCGAACGTCGATATGGTTCCCCCAGAAAGGACACAGTCAGTTTCCATCCCTATCCTTCCCCAATCCGATCTTGTGCTCGGACTGTAATGATCTCCTCATCGACAGCACGCTAAACTCCAGCCTTCCGTTCTCCCCTCCCCTGAACGCTGAAGTATCACTGAGGCGTATTCGACCGAGTTCAGAGTTCCGAATACGATTGTTGCCTCTGAGTTATCACAAGGAAGACTGCATCAAGTTCAACAAATACAAAATCTCAGTTCTCTGCTGAGAAATATTTTAACCGGAATCTGCAGAAAATGTTATTAAGATAGGAATAGAGTTGGGAAACGTGACGTAGAACAGTGATTTGTGAGTTGCATCACGTGTTTTATGAAGCAACCAGAATGCGTAGAAACGATAGACGTAATGCAGTAACACCAGACGCTTGGACAGCAGTGTATGAATTACTTTAAATACGAACAAATCCTGTAGCCTGTCGCTTATCATACTAAATAATTTGGCTGTTGGTAATGACTCCTTATTTCACAGGAATAACAGCAATTTTTGTCTCTTTTCATGGTTGATTCATACCCTTCAGAAAGGTCCTACTGTCATGAAGTTTTCCACCTGCAGATTCTAGATGTGGCGTCAGGCTTAAAGTAAAAGCCGAACATACTGAAATTTTGAAGTCACAGTGGTGTAATTCACTGTTTTCTCATTTCGAGAAACTGAAGTTTTTAGTTCATTTATGAAAATAATCCATGACAGGTTTTATTATTAAGTGAAACAGAATAGCAAGGGTTATTGTAACTGAAAACGTTCTGGATTGTTCGAGCAAGTTCACTGAATAGTTCAGTTTCTCCACACGGGAGAAGAATGCCTAAGACAAGTATAAGTGTGAACCCTCCAAATATGTTTCGTTCTGGTATAACAACTTCATACAAAATGGTATTTCCAGATTCATTTCAAAATTCAGTTAGTGTAAGACATAAACAAATTCTGAAAAATAAAAATACAGGCTAAAAAAGGATATACATAAACGTACAAAGATTTTTAAAGAGCGCAAGAGCATTAATAAAATATTATGTACAACAGTCTTCGTCGCATAAAAACACTTGTATTCATAAGCGGTGACCGGATCATCTTCGGTCGTTTCTCTGTAATTTAGAGTACACTAGAATGGAGGAAAACATGTAATGTAACAAATGTTATTTAAACGTAAAGAAATGTTGTATGATTTGATATCCAGTAATGAAAAATGGAGAGGATGGAATTGTAGATAAGGTCCACTGATGACGACTGGTGACACGGAGTTGCACAGCAGAAGCCCCGCCTCTTGCCTGTCACCCTACGTCATCTGTAGCCAATAGGACACAACGTGTGCGATACATGAGATACAGCACGAATATGAACCTTAATACTGTGCTGGGTATTATCGCAAGTCGCACCTAAATAACAATTTATATATTATACAGTTAAAATTTTACATAATATAACGTTAAAAAGAGTTAAAGAACAGCGAATGGTATCATTTAACATATTACTAGACTGCCTTCTGCGGAAACCAAAGAGTGTCTGTAGGACGTTGCTGATTACCCAGCGATGCGGACGCTTTAGCAATAGCGATCAAAGATGGTGTTCTGCTCTATTTGCGCTGGTTGTAGGTCGTCCTTCAGCGCAGACCGCCAGTATTGCATGCACTGGCATGCAGTGCAGAAAACGCATGCTTAAAAATTTTTTTGTTACATTGCTTGTTTCCCTCTTTTCTGTTGTACTCTGAATTACAGAGAATAATCCGAAGACGATCCATATGGGGTTGAAACTGGTCATCACTTATGAAAAAGTTGTTTTTATGCGATTAAGACTGTTCGATATAATATTGTATTATTAGTTCACTGCTATCGCTGTTATTCCCAGTATGTTTACCAAGATTATCGCAAATGTATCGTTGGCAGATTTCTTAAATTCCCTATGCCCATTACAATAGACTGCTCATGCGCTATGTAGATTGTAATATTGACTCACTAAGGACGTTTGGTTCGATGTCAGAGAGTGCTAGAAGCCCCTAATCTTGAGTAGTGAAATAAATGCATAAATAAATAAATAAAACAATTTTTTCCACCGACACTGATTTACATGTGTAAGCGATATATGTGAAAAAAAGTATGCGCAGAGTGAAGAGTCTGCCCCGATAGCTGTGTGTTCAGCGTGACGGATTGCCGTCCTACGGGCCCGAGCTCGATTCCCCGCTGGGTCCCCATCCGGCGCACAGGTCGCCCAATGTGGCGTCGAATGTAATAAGACCTGCACCAAGGCGGCCGGACCTGCCCCGGAAGGGGCCTCCCGGCCAATGACGCCAAACGCTCATTTCCATTTCCACAGAGTAAAGAACAGTTTCTTCTTGAATGTCACCTCAGGCTTCCACAATTCGTATGTTCATGTCATCTAGTGTCTTATCGACGCGCAAGTCGCCGAAGTGGCGTCAGATCGAAAGAATTGCACCAGGCGAACGGTCTACCCAGCGGAAGGCCCTCGTCACACGACATTTCATTTCATGTAGTGTCTTCGCTGCCGTGTGCTACACTGTCTGTTTAGAGGCTCTCCATAGAAAAACATTCAATTAAAAATTCCATTTGCGTTGTGATAAGGAGAGCGTGTAGGCCTTCTGACAACACCAACACACGCTACCCATCGCTCTCGCTACACGCCATTCAGTGTATGCCTTGATGCTGAAGTGACCACCACAATGAAACCACATATTCCGAGGTATGTTTAGGGATAATCCTCAACAACTACTGAAAAAATGTCGTTGGGAAAACTGGAGACAGAACGCTCGATTAGGGTCATTACAGTAAAACATTGGCCAGAGATGAGCACTCCGGGCCGACCAGCGTGGCCGAGCGGTTCTAGGAGTATCAGTCTGGAACCGCGCGACCACTACGGACGCAGGTTCGAATCCTGCCTCGGGCATGGATGTGTGTGATGTCCTTAGGTTAGTTAGGTTTAACTAGTCCTAAGTTCTAGGGGACTGATGACCTCAGATGTTAAGTCTCATAGTGCTCAGAGCCATTTGAGCACTCCGGTAAATCCATACCACGCATTTACAGTCCGTTGCCGCTGATATTAGACTTGGCTGAGCCAGCGAGGATATTCTACCACATAGTAACGCATATTACGTGAATTTACGTGTCCATTGTTTGTCAGTAAGCAGTATCTTCCAGAATGATCCTGCAGAGTGTACAGACGAGGTCCCTGGTTCTAGTCCTTTTCTGCCACGCCGTTTTGGTTTACCAGGAAGTTTAACCCTTTGTTGCCTGACGGTACTTAAAAGTACCAGTAAGTTTTGACTTTCATTATTTTCTCCTGGTGCAGTTTCGTGATCTGAGAGCCTGTCGGTACGTAACAGTAACTCTGCTCTACTGTTTCATAGATGTTATTGTGCAATACATAGACCTCTCTGGCGGTCAGAGCTTGAAATTGTTTTTCGCGCGCTGCTGTGAAAGCAGAAGATTGTATGTGCTTCTTTCCATGGTGTTGCCTGAATTTGTGCGCAATTTATTGAAACTTCCGTTGAGTTTTCCATTGTACGTACTTACCTTCTTTGTTTTTTTATAATAGTTTGAAGAATTACGTTACATGTGAATGAGATATAGTGGAAAATATAAGGCGGACTTATTAGTACCGTCAGGTTGTGTGAACACTTTATTGTAGCAACAATGCATTACCTCTCACTAGTCGTTCTGTCCACTTTTTCTCACACAGAAATCGGTAAATACATTTGCCTTTGGAACAATTAGAACAAACAGGAAAGGTTTGCCAGGGAATTTACCTAAAGAAAAATGTCTAAATCAAATCACAGAGAGTCATCTTTAGACCTAACAGTATTTCAATGGAAGGAAAATAAAGTAGTGTATTTTGCGTCAAACTTCCATGGCACTGAACAGAGCGTAGTGACAAAAAATCAGAAAGATGGAACTAAGATGACTATACCATGTCCAGTTATTGTATATGATTACAATAAAAACATGGGTGGTGTGGATCATGCAGACAGATTACGTTCAACTTATGGTTTTGACAAGCGATGAAAGAAATGGTGGTACCGTCTCTTCTGTGGAGCAATAGAAATTGCTTTTGTCAATGCTTACGTCATTTTCAGTGATCTATATGGGGCACTGCCACTGCTGAAATTCAGGCGTGCTGTGGCACTAGGGCTAATGAATGAACAGCAAGTGCCAAATCTCAAAAAGAGAAACTCTGGTAAAGATGAAATAACTCTCCCAAAGAGAACGAAGGATAACTTTTCTGTTCCGAAGGATGTACGTCTTGGCAACCGAGGAAACCATTTTGTAGTGTTCAGTTGTAAAAGAGGACAATGCGAAATGTGTGCGAAAAATAAAATTCAGTCGAGACCGCATTCACAATGTAGTACATGTAAAGTGTATTTGTGCTGCAATGAAAAAAAGAACTGTTTCCTACAATTTCATGAGGTATCACTAAATATGTGATATGTATACACTGTCAAAAATGTATAGCTAAGTTACTATGCATTGTGAAGTTGCTCTAGAATAATTATATGCGAAATTTAAAAAAAAATTCAGAAATATCATATTTCTGTTAATTAATTTACTAATGAAAAAATATTTAATGTTTATGTGGAATAAAATACAAGTTATAAAAATTGGAGCATTTTTCTGCGCATGTTGTGATTCTGTCCATGGAGTCTGACGGTACTTCTGAGTACCAGGAGAGAAAAAAGTTGTGCAAAATAAAATAAAATTTTACAAAAAATCCTACCGTCATTTGAGGCCACAATAGCATAAATTCTACAAAGAAAATGTTAAAAAGCAAATTTTTTCTTATGTCAGGAAACAAAGGTTAAAAAGAATATTTTGTCAAAAAATGTGTCATTTCTTACAGATATCAATATAACTCCAGAAAACAAGATTCGTTACCGGAAATCACTTTCATGCAATTGGTGATAAAGGCTGATGTGGAGAGCTTGAAACGTTGAAGCATTGTTCGAAGGACGTTTAATTGGTTGTCCTCAGTCTCACTCACAATACCTCGCGAAATAGCTTGAAGATCTTGATGCAGACTTTTGTTTATTCGTAGCTTGTCGTACAAACCACATCATGATAACACATGTTTACAAATTGTTACTAGAGTCTGATATGAATCCATCTCCCAATACATTTGAGCATATGATTTCACTTTTTGGTCTTCCTACCAATTTACCAAAAATTTACAGTGTGAAACCGCAGTCCATCCACAAATTCCGAAGTTGTTCAGGGATATTTTCTGAGTATTTCGGTGTAAGGGAACCGTAGTCTCCTCTGGATCGTTACACAGTAATAATATGTATGATGGTCGATTAAAAAGTTCTAGTTCGAAGTCCGTACAGTTCAGAATCGGTATGCCAATCAGGCAAAATCGCCATTAGCACTGAGGCAATCTTTCCACCAATGCATCAGTTTAAAGATATCCGTTTGGACCGTGTCCTGCTGCTTGAAGAAGGCCGTAACTGCCTGCTGCACATCCTCGTCCGACGGGAACCATTGAACTTTCAAGGTCTCCTTTAAGGGATCGAAGGCGTGATGATTGCTTGGGGAGAGATCATGACTATAGGACGGGTGTTCGTGTTTCATCCACTTGGATCAGTGTAACTTCTGCGTTACGACACTTGCGGTATGAAGGGGTCTTGTGTCGAATCGCGACCAGCACAGAATTTGGCGCACTATTCCACAACGGTGATTATTCCTTGCCTACATGTCGGTGCTTATATACCCCATTCGGAGCCACACTGATTTGCGTATACGCTGCAGCAACGGCCTCGGACAGAAACTTTTTCATCGCCCCATACAGTTCATCTCAGTTTGTGTTTGCGAAAGTATGTTCACTACAGTGAAACAACCAGCAATTTTACGTCACAAGACCTTGAAGCATAAAACATAGCGTAATGAAACAGCGCTCTGACAGATGCCAAAGCACTGTGATGTGGGTGCTGGCGCTGTGGAAACAGCTCAGAGTGGTGTCGCTGTGCCGCTCCTGTATTGCAGTCCATACCCGAGGTACATATCGCGCAACTATTGGATAGTAGACCTATTATTACTATTGATTTTCACTCTTCACGTATAACTCTGCCGGGAAAACCAACCCGAAACAGAACCGAGTGAATGAAAATATGAAGGTGTAGAGTAAAGTGAACATCGCTATTGCTAACTTCAAGTACTGTGGGCGAAGGGACCAAGTTTGTTGCCAAAGAGGACAAACAGTGCACACCGTCGACATTTGCACTGTTATGCAGATATTGTCAATGCAATACAAAGATAAACAGGGGTAAGAAATCAAACGAAAAACAATTACTGTGTAACAATCCAACGGAGGCTACGGTTCCCTTGTATCAGAACAGAGAATATCCCTGAACAAGCTCCGAATTTCTGTCGCTACACTCGTTAGCGTATCTAGTTCAGGCACGTCAACATGTCATCTACACTGGAATGCACATACAACGTGGGTAATGAGTGGTTACGTTAACGAACCTAGCCTATTTGAAGACACTTCTGCCCTTAGTTGAGGAGAAACGGTGTAATGCGCTAAAAAGTTTTGTTGCGATATTTGTCGTTTCGTATTACGTAATAGAGCCGACTCAGTATCGACAAGAAAATGGGTGTTTAATCTTTGTAAAAGCTATGTTTTTAATGTGTATTCCTTTGGGATGTTACAATATCTAAAGACCGAGAGAAAAAGCTGACGAAAACCAGGTAGCAGTCAGAGATTCTCCATCACCAGAGCGAGTGGGTAGCAGCGCGAGTCAGCGACGCTACAGCTACTGCAACTGGCCACCAGAAACGTTACCGAAGGCTACTACGAATGAACTTAACATGTACAAGGGATAATCACCGTTCAAGGATTGTTCGAAAAATGGTTCTGAGTTCGATCCTCGATGAAGGAAGAGTCAGTAGTCGCTATTAGCACGCAGAAGGGTAACGGTCGGTCGTAGTGGTGCATAACAGGACACTGATATGTCATAGTTTGATTCTGAATTCTCGTTCGTCTTCAGTAATGATAGATACTACGACAAGTTAATTGAAATTAATTTGTTCAAGATTCGGCAGCCATTCTTGAGGTCGGGAGTTTAATCGATTCGATTAATGTTGAGAAGTGTTGGTGTCTGCGTGGCAGCTCAACGTGATTGCTATACAAGCATATGATAATTTAGATTCGGAAGATAGCTAGGCGGGCGTCCGCGTAAAGCTACGCACTGTGGATAATGAGTTCGGAAATACGGTACTAGATTATATGGTAGATTTGTTGATGAATTTTGAAGAATAGTTGGTCGTTCCGCCTATTAGATATTCTGGAGGTTTCTTTTCTTTGGTTAGGGATTTATGTGAATGTTGGAGAACTCATCCGTTAACTATCCAATAGTTTGAATAGTTTGGAGTATTGATCGCGTTCACCATAGAGGGTGACATAGCTGATATAATAATGGGTGTAGAGGAATATGGAGTGGTATCGGCCAATTAGGATTATTATTATTATTGCGCGTTTAATGGTATTTGAACAATGCTTGAGAGCCCCACGACCACATAATGAGGTGAGACTAATAGTTTTGAGGTCCTGACGGCGCGACTTTACGTCATTGTACGTTGATATACTATACCATATATCGCGATTGTCTTTCGAAACAGACTATCTTCCTATATTTTTGATAGAGTCAAAATGAGACGTGAATGTCAACACCTGAAGAGAACTGAATTTTGCTAAAATCTTAAAGTGGAACACAAAGTGGCGGTGACACTTAGGTTATTTGTTTGTGTTTTTTTGAGTTTGTTTCCCGATTGGAAGGGGAATAGTTTATAAACAGCACTTGAACCAACAACGATAAACTGTTACCATTGAGATTTTCAAGAGAAAAATAAAACTGATTAGCTATGTGAAAGTTTGAAACTGTGTTCTGCGTGCGTCATTTGTAGTACAGAGAAGGTACTAAAGAAAGTTTTCATTCCTTTAGTACAGAGAAAGAACGAGATAAGGAGACTAAGATAAAGAAGGAAGCAGAGAGAAAAGGTGATTTTTTTCAGAGCTGCTTTAGGGAAAATTAATTAAACTGAAGTTAAACCCATTTATTGGACTTGGCAAGGGCCAAGAATGTAATATTAAGTAACCTTAGAAAACCGATGATTTAGCCACTCGTTTTTTGGGAAATATGTAATAATAACTGTATTGTATCTGATTTGGGGAAAAGAAGAAATCTTTGGAAAGCGAAAGATAGTACAAATACGTAAAGAAAGGGAGGCAACATTACGAAAGAATAGGTTCGCAACAGACTTGGAACACCGGAATAAAAATGATGAATTCTCAGGTTACGAATAATACAGTCGCTGGTTCGCAACGGACTGTATATAAGACGTAATAATCATATCGTTGCTTCATCATAAACAAACGGTGCACAAATACATAATATTTCATGAAAGTATATTGAAGCTCAGCAGTGTTAGATCGTTTTTTTTATTTTATTTTTTTAAGTGAATAGAGCTGATGGTCAAGTTCATCATAATACTCGGAGAGTGACGTTGATACGTGGTGTCTACGTGTCGATGTAAATTGTTAATTTTTTGACTGTACAAGAAGCTGCATGCTAGTGAGGAGAGCATACTGAGGTTTCAACGTTGTTGTATTTATTTAATGCCTGCCAAACTATTCTCATAGATGCTGGATATCGCACGAACTCTTCTTGTTAATTAAGGTCAGATGCGTTAGCCTAAAACTTTTCTCAACTACTATGTCTAACACTGGCCATCAAGCCTGAAATTAGTATTGTGTCAAGGTTCATATTGGTATTGTGTTTGTCAGCGGCACTCTTCCTTCGGAGATCAACCATTAGTTACATCGTCGGTGGTTTCTTCGTTGTAAACGAAGCAACCACAGTTCACTTTTTGGACAGAATATTACAAAAATGGCTCGTCTAACAAGTCGTAACGGATCTTCCGACAAGTTCAATCATATGCAGTGCAGTGTATGATCCACATTGTTCATTGTGAATTGGACTGTGTGTACTAGGTTTGAAGTGGTGGACTTTTTTTTCTAATCTGTCGGCTTCGATACGATCTAATCTGCACGGCGCATTACGTAAAAGAGGCGTCTCTGGGCTGGCCAGGATTAGAGAGAAGTTATAGCAGTGGTTCCTAAGGAGGTGGTACAGTTGATCGGCAGTCGTTGAGTCCCCTTGAGAAGGGAATAGAGATAAGTGAGTCCAGGTATCTTAGTCGCAGAGAGTGCAGATTCGTCGCGAGTGCGGTGCTGATAGTTGTCTTATCAGTAGCTGATCAGCAGCAGCAGCAGCTCCAACACTGGTAGCGGCTACAGCATCGGCTACGGCTGCGGCTACACCTGATCGACTCACACGACGACTTAGGCTGCACCAACCATTGCAGTGCGGGTTATCATCTCCATCGGCAGTAGCTGTGTCGGGGACAGCTCAACCTAGAGCGTCGGCTACGGCATCGGTGTCGGCTGCGCCACCACCAGCGACTTCTGTGTTGACTGTGCTGTAAGTCCATTCGAGGCACGGAGGAGGCCAATTAACGAGAAAAACTTAAGTACATTTTTTATTTTTGTTTCTTTATAGTGTAAGTGATTGTGGTATAGGCGAGTACTATGATAATGTTTTAACTGAGGCTTATTGGAAGTGTTGTATTATTAATTGAAATAAGGGTGAACGAAGTGACTTTGACAGTAGAAGGACTATTTATTAGTAGAGTTGTAGTCATTAAACAGTAGAAGTAATATTTATCGAAATGGAAGGTGATCAGGCTAGCGTATTTGCACAGTTAATGGCAATGATGAAGGAGATGGACAGTGAAATGGAGATACAGGACAGTGAAGCGTGGCCGAGCGGTTCTGGGCGCATCAGTCCGGAACCGTGCTGCTGCTACGATCGCAGGTTCGAATCCTGCCTCGGACATGGCTGTGTGTGATGTCCTTCTGTTAGTTTGGTTTAAGTAGTTCTAAGTCTAGGGAGACTGATGACCTCAGATGTTAAGTCCCATAGTACTTAGAGCCATTTGAACCATTTTTTTGACAGTCAAGCGGAGATGAAGGACCGTCAATAGGAGATAAAGGACAGTCAAACGCAAATGAAGGACAGTCAAGAAAGGAGTAGGAGAGAGATTGTTACTAATATTAGAGAATTAAGCGATAAACTTACGAGGGGATTACAGGAAGCTAAGAGAGACCGAGAGAAACTTAGAAGTGAATTAACAGCTGAACTAAGGACAGAAACTGATGCGTTAACTCGTAAATATGAAGAGGTTAATTCTAGTGTAGAAGCTATAGATGAGGTTGTCACTCAGCTATCGCCACTTCCTGGAGAAGTACGTCAGCTTAAAGAGTCATAAGAAATGGTGATAGGTTTACTGAGACAACATGTTTGCTATTAAATAGCACATGTAACAGATCCCTCACCCATCTACGGTGATTCCTAAGGATTTACATAGTAATAGGTCACTAGGAAAGTATCATATAAGTGACATGAAGAAATACAACGTTGGTTGTATAACAATTAATAACAATAGTGTGATGTGTGATAAGTATCTAAACATTACTGAAATTGGTAAAATTAATTTAGATAACAATGACTTCAATGGTAATAATAAGCCTGAAATGGTGTTATCAAAGAAAAGGGATTTGGGGATGAAGGAGTACCTAATCATTCAGAAACTAGAACACGATAGAATTCGCACAGCGTTGTCGATAAATAAGACAAAAACAAGTGGATGGCGGCTTGCGCCATTGAGTAGACTAAAAGCTAATTTTAGAAGTAAAAATCAGGAGGGGGCTACAAAAAATTTTAACCACCCTATATAAAAAAGGGGCGAAAAGAATTTGAGGTAGAGTCTAGAAGACCTAGGGCTTACCTGAAGTAACTTGATACCTGTGGGTCTATAGACGCTTAGCACATTTTAGATGCCACACGGCACTACGAAAGGTATTTTGTGACCAAACGTTAGAAATAGTGTTAATAGGGATAAGAATGGTTGATTATTGATTCCCTTGTTTGCTTCATTAATAATAATTGTTATGAATATGGTGACAATAGAATCCATTTAATAGTCGGTAAGCATGGAGTTTATTTTGATAGTTGCTAAATCTTATGATGTCTAGGAAGCATTGAAGCTGTTAGCCAGTAACATTTCGGATAAAGTCTTTCAACGTGTTATAGAGAAAGACGAAGTGGCAGGTAGCTTGTGCACAGAAGGTTAGGGATTGGCTAACCAGCTACTCATTATGAATGTCGTCCTAGACCTACAATAAAAGAGATGAGAGATGTCTACTCCACGAAATAAGTTGTTGCAGGATGTCTGCAAGGTGTCAATCTAATCTGCACGGCGCATTACAACAGCCTCTCGTCGCCTGCCCTGGTATTTGTGGTTAGAAAAATTTCTAGCTATTGGTGCGAAAATTTAACTGTTAACTTAACATTCTATCACCGAATTTCTCTTTTCAACTTGTTCCGAATACCGTTAAAAGTGTATCATTCAGTTAAAAAACTAGTGTTTTACATTTGACTTCGTATTCTTTCGCGGCGTCAGAATTCTTGATAGTCTGCTTGGGTTTGCTGCCGAATTAGAAAATCAACTACATTCGATATTTTGGTGATCCATCTGCCCACCCGCTGCTGCTAAGTCCCGCTGAGAAGTGTTATCAAGTCTGCAAATCCTCGTCCTACACGGTGAGTTGACAGAAGTCACGTGATAGCCGTGATAGCAATACGAGTATATAGATACTGCCTACAGGAAAATTAAAGAGACCTTTGGAGAAAAGAGAACCACTTGTATGTTAAGACTGCCGAAATACCAAATTACAGCCATTACCTCTCACCACGGACAACGCAGTCACCAATGGCCTCCACTTAACGACTGAGAGTAGCGGCGTGTGCATAGAGTTGTCAGTGCTAACAGACAAGCAACACTGCGTGAAATAACCGCATAAATCAATGTGGGACATATGAGGAGTGTGTCCGTTAGAACATCGCCTGTAGCGCCTCTCCTAGGCTCGTGGCCATATCGATCGGACCCTAGAGGACCGTCGCCTGATCAGATGAGTCCCAATTTCAGTTGTAAGAGTCGATGGTAGGATTCGAGTGTGGCGTAGACCCACGAAGCCTTGGATCCAAGGTGTCAACAACACAGTGTGCAAGCTGATGACGGTTCTGCAATGGTGTGGGCTGTGTTTAGATGGAATGGACTGGGTCCTCTGGTCCAAGTGAACCGTTAATTGACTGGAAATGGTTATGTCTGGCTACTTTGAGACCATTTGCAGCTATTAATGGACTATGTTTTATGGATGACAGTATGCCATGTCATGCTGCCAAAATTATTTGCGACTTGCTAGAAGAACATTCTGGACAATTCGAGTGAATGATTTGGCCACCCAGATCGCCCGTCGAACATTTATGAGACTAATCGAGAGGTCAGTTCGTGTTCAAAATCCTGCATCGGCAATAGCTTCGCAATTATGGACGGCTATCTAGGCAGCACGAGTCAATATTTCTGCAGAGGATTTCCAACGACTTGTTGAGTCGATGTCACGTCGAGTTGCTGCACTACGTCTGGAAAAAGAACGTGCGACACTGTATTAAGAGGTATCCCGTGACTTTTTCCACCTCAGTGAATAGGCCTCCGTTTCCGTACACGGCGCATGCATACTTGGACACCTTCAAATGTCTTCATCCCAAAATTAAATTTACCGTGGAGATCGAAAGCGATTGGAGGCTTCAATTTTTGGACTTCATGATTTACAAAAGCCGACAAACAACGATCGGTGTCTGCATGTTAAGAGTAGCCATTCATCGTACCTACGCAATGGCGTCCGTAAGACTTTGGTACGCAGAGTATATGCAACTTCCAAAACGGACAGTTTTACCCAAGAACTTACACATTGGTGGCTGTGTTTAAGGAAAATGGATACTCTGAGAAGCAGGTTCGTCGTGCTATGGAGTTTGGATCACCCCCGTAAGTGCATGAAAAGGAGCATACACGTGTGGCCTTTATTCCTTATGTTGGGAGTTTTAACATTAAGATTGTGTCCCGTTCTCCTTCCAAGATTAGGGCACTACTCAGCTACTTGAAGGATTATTTGGAACTTAGGAAGCCTGGCATACATAAAATTCCGTCTCGTAGTGGAAATTCTTACATCAGCCGTTCGATTCGCACAATTCATGACACGTGCATGGAACATCGCCGTCACACGAGGTTACAACTTGAAAAATTGCCGGTAGTAGACTACTGCCGTCTCGTAGTGGAAATTCTTACATCAGCCGCTCGATTCGCACAATTCAGGACACGTGCATGGAACATCGCCGTCACACGAGGTTACAACTTGAAAAATTGCCGGTGGTAGACTACTGCCTAAACGATGCACATGAGATGAAATTTGACGAGACTGTGATAGTTGTCTGTAATTTCGGTTTTTGGAAAAGTGTTTATAAAGATGCGACTGAAATTCGGTTGGCAGACAATTTGATTAACAATGGCGATGGCTTTCCTCTTAACAGGGCGTGGAACCCTGTACTATACATAAAGTTCTTCGGTGCAGCTAGCCCGAGCGTTCGAAAACAGTCTTTGAGTGTGATTTATCGTTGATGTTCTACTAAGGGTGGCGCCACCAGCCCAGTCTTGGGGGGCAGCATCTATGGCGGACGGCGCATGCACCGCGTACGGTACGGATGCATGTAGAGGACGACGAGTTTCAGGCCTGGCATGTTTTCAGCGGAACTCAGCAACAGCAGCAGCTGCAGCAGCATTCTCCTCAAGATGGCGTACGGATGGATCGCCAAAATATCGAATCACTTTGATTTTCGTGTCTGGAAGCAACCCCGAGGAGAGTATCAAATGCTTCAATGTGTCAGTAGGTAAGAAATATGTGAGTGTTACCTATAAAGCAAACGTCATCGAGACGGACTGTTATTCAGGCTTGATAAGATCAGAGAAGAGATAATCCATGGGCACAGTGGACTAACCAAACTAGTGTAAGCTTTAAATGGTACGGAAAATATAAATCAACATTTTTGCTTTGATCGGGAATTGCTTCCAGGTCTCTCAAATCCTTGTGCTGCGTTTCCTCACGATTAATCCTGAATCGGCAAACCATCTGTTCCACCATGATATTCTTCATAGGTAGCAAAATATTCGACAAAATTTGGTACACTGAGTTGTAGGACCTTATAGAGTTTCTTGAAATCTGCTTCCTCGGCACGACAGCCGTTCGAGACAACAGTTCTAAACAGCAGACACCATAATTCGGCAACATATACCTCAGTACATTTTGCCATATAAACTGTGGTGCTACGATGTTGGCAAAAGCAGTGGTCAAAATAAATGTTACCTGTTGCCGAAACTTTAATATTGAACGATGTGATCCAGAAATATTTTACGATGTCACTACCTTGGTTTGTTTGTAATGTAATTCTAGTGGAAACAGTCCATATTATATCATGAGGGGTGGTTTGTGTAGTCTATGGGAACCGTGTCACCTGTAAACACTGCAGTGCTTGTGTTGTGTGTCATTACGAAAGTTGTGTTGCTTCAGGATGGTTCGGACAACAGTAACATAGGATCAGAGGCTCCGTACAGTCACTCTAATGGAATCAGACAGGTGGACGCCACAGCGAATATCGCTGGAGTCAGAGTGATGTCTCTAGAATTTGGATCAAGTTTCTAGCGACAGGATCAGTTGTATATTGTCACAGAAGTGGCCGCGGAAGAGAAACAAGTGGAAAGGGCGATATCTGAGTGTAGAGAGAAACTCTGCACAAAATGCTACACGTCTACGGTGGCAGTTCCGAACGGTTACAGGAATGCTAGTGTCGACACAAACGGGGATTAAGTGCCGCAAGACCTCTCAGGGCTCCTATTCTAAATCGGCCTCAGCGAAGGTCTCGTGTCGCATAGGCACGAAACCAATCTTTGAGGACTAGGCACCAGAGGGACACAGCACTCATTTCTGGCGAGACCAGTATCAGTCTCCAGCCTGTCAACAGTGATACTAGTGTGTGGATGCAACGACGACAACGTTTACACCGTAAATGCATCGTAGACCACCATCCTCATCAAGGCAATTCAGTCATGTTTTGGGGTAGAATCATGTATCACGTGTGAAGTACTGGCACGACATCTCTGCACGTATTGTGACTCCATTTGGTGAACATACTGCAGCAGAATTCACGCTGATGGGCGACAATGCACGTCCGCACCGTCACAGTCTTTTAATATCTTCCTAGTGGAGCGTACAATCAGTCAGGTGGAATGCCCCAATATTCTCCAGATCTCATTTGCATCGAGAATGGAGGAACCATGCTAATACGAGCGGTTCGAGCGGTTTACTATCTTCCCTTCCCACCAGACACATTATCACAGAGGTCGCTGTGGAGCAATGAGACAATATCCCAAAGACATCTGGACAATTTGTTAGGGAGTATGCCTAATTGCGTTCAAAATGCGTTCAGTTACGAGGAGGGTCAATTAGTTCATAAACAATGTGTTATGCAAGGTAACACTGAGAAGAAACTGTAGTGTTTACGGTGTAACCTTTGGTAAGATTTTGTTTTGTTTTTTTCTTTGTGTTGGTAAAGTGGAAAAGTGCTTATCTTATTTATTTTTGTTATTTTTTGACTGTACCTGATAGAGAAAATCAGTTATCTTTTCTATTCTGTCCAGTATTGACAAACCAATCTGCAAAATTTATTTTGACCACTGTAGCTGCAAGCAGGCGACCGAGAGAACAGGTACATTTGTCAAGCGGCTGGACTAGCATCCAGCCGTCCAATAGAGGGCTTTAATTGTTCACGTACATATTTTACAGCGAATGCTGGGATGGTTCCTTTCATAAAAACACAACCGATTTCGTTCTCCATCCTAGTGATACACGAGCTTCAGTTTCATTTCTAATGAACTCGTTGTACACAGGACACTAAGCCCCAAAACTTCTTAATAATTTGTAAACTGCGAAAGTATCATCGAGGTGCGGCGAATGCATTGCCATTTGAAGTAAAAATGCAAATGTCGTGTGACTAGAGCCTCCCGTCGCGTAGACCGTTCGCTGGGTGCAAGTCTTTCGATTTGACGCCGTTTCGGTGACTTGCGCGTCGATGGGGATGAAATGATGATTAGGACAACACCAGTCCCTGAGCGGAGAAAATCTCCGGCCCGGTCGGGAATCGAACCGGGCCCTTAGGATTGACATTCTGTTGCACTGACCACTCACTTACCGGGGGCGGACATTTGAAGTTAATAGTTAGCATTTTGGAACCACCTCATTCTTTGTACAATCTTTGAATTCGACGTTTCGACCTCGGCAATGTGGGAAGAAAGAAGCAGTACTAAATGCCAAGGACTTTTGACTTCATAAACAACAACAGAGAGAGCATAAGTTCTTAAGTGCCAGTGCGATGTGTTTGCTCCTTTACGTTCTTCACGGGAGACACTGCAGTTGTGATAGTAGAATCAGAAATTACATCAACAGGAATAACAAACATAGTTAAGCACGTTCAACTCATGAAATTACAGTCTGCGGCGGTGTACCCTGGCCGCCGAATAGCTGTCGGCAGCGTGTTGCACACGCATACAGGAAATTAGTTGGGGGACAGCCGGCGCAGCTTACGCTCACCGCCGCGTCTCTAATGCCGCTCGCCTCACATCTGGCTGGAAAGCAGTTCTCCGCGGGGAGCGCTTGCGCGGAAGCGGCGCGGTCTGCAGAGCGGGAATTAACTCTGCCGGCGCTCGCTGTTGCTGCTGCTTAACAATGGAGTCGCTGGTAGCGCCCCAGAGGTCCTGCTGTGTACAGGTTCTCCTCCGCTGTCGTGCTCTTACACGACTGTCTTTGGCGACAAGATTTTAAATGATCATTTTATATCGTGAGTATGCCTTACATCTGCTTTATGGTGAGGTATCAGTTTTTTATTTTTCTTGTATTTGCTACTTACTATTAATACTACTGGCAGTTTCCGTTTACGCTGTTTTCGGATTTTGGTAAACAGCAGTTAACAGAATGATGTAACTACCCTATGAGCTGTCTGTGCTTTGTAAAATGAACTCAGTGGGTCTGAGAAACCCCACAGAATCTTGACCTGATGAAAGTTCCCTCGTTTCTCCATGTACTTAACCCGTAAAATAATTTTACAACGCAATATAATTTCATGGATAATTTGACCACAGCCAAACTTACTTCGCCAGATGGTTATTTAAGCATTTCAAATTACTTAATACTTAATAGTACAGGATTTTCCTGTCTCAGAAGCTAACATGAGATCCTCTAAACAGTTCCTATATTAAACCCAACAGGGAAAGAAAGTACGAGGAACATTCTTGGGTCTCACTCGTAATCCAGGACATCTTTTTATAGAGAAGCTAAGAGTGGAAGACTGTTAGAAAAAATTTCTTCGAACATGGCACCACCATTGCTGATCCAAAGTTCTCGGGTTCAACATACCTCCTGGAATCTGAAAAAAATCTGCTAGAATATCGCAAGTATCCGTCCACTTTTGAAGAACCTAGGTACTGAGAGAACTATTCTCAATGAAATAACGGTAATGCTGATAACACAAAATATTAATTAGGTTTCGTTACTGCACGATACAACTGCACTTAGCCTCATATCTTTCAAGGAAAAACTTTACAGAGAATATACTTTTATATACTAAATGCAAGATATTTGGAGCAACGACTGAGTATGGAAAAACCACAAGATACAAATACTTAAGCACGTAACATCATTGTTTATAACACAAAACCACGTGGTACCCACAGAGACAATCAGACAAACACTTCACCCACAGAATAGTTGGGAAACTAAAAATGTGCAAGAAGCCTTTGGTAAATGAAAGAACTGTTTGCTCAGTTCGATAGACAGATCAAATAAACTGTGTAAAGAGAATGGAAACTACCTCATAGTAATTGTAACCGTTAGTTCCTTCTGCTTTCATACTGCTTCAGTACTCCAGGAAATTCATTTTCCAACATGACTCGGCAAGTTTGTAATCATAGAAAAAATATTGTCTGCCAGAATAAACACATGGATAAATATTGTATGCATTTCTTAGTACAACGTCATGTCTCCTAGTTCATGGCTGCTTTCATACATCTCTCTCTTTCTCAGTGCCATTCAAAGCGTCCATGCTTACTACTACTATACATTATACACTATACACACACAAGCAAAATGCACACCAACAGGCCAGAAGAGAGTCGAATAGAATACAATGAAGGAAGCTTCGTTTCTTCCAAACTTTAAGCTATGTAGACAGTGATCGCGCCTTTAATTCTCATCTTAACCAAGGGTAACCAGTGCAACAGAAGCTAAATCGACTTCACGAATAGTCGGTAATCGACGAGTGGACGCAGATATAGTAGCAAAGATTGTTTGCGAGTAAGAGATATCGAAGACATGCTACATGGAAGTCTGCAAATCACAACAAACAGCTTTCCTCCCTTCTGCAGAGAGTCGAACGTCAGGTTGCATGGAGGTTGGACGCGTACACGCAAGTGTGAAACAGCAGGAAATCTGAGAATTACAGAAAGTAAAAAATGGATGAAATAAAATAATTGTAAACGAGAATGGAGCTAATGAACGTACCGAGGTGGCTTTTGCAGAAATAAAGTTTATACTGTGAAAAGTAACATGTGCTGATTTGATTAGCGACTGATTTATCAGTTGTGTTAAGGTCTTTCTCGCTAAATGACAATTGGTGCAGAACAATCCTGAACTGTTATGTACACCGTTGCATAGCTACTGAGGGCTGTGTCAAAAAATCTGCAGCTTCGAATAGACTTCATATTTATCCCACTGTGAGACAAGACGGCCAATATCTTTATGGAAAAATGTTCGCGATTGACTACGGAATCATGATTGTGCAGAAACGTGCACCTCTTCGTCCGATGCAAATCGACGGTCTCCAATATCTATGGAATTGGCACGAGAACAAATCGAGACAGTAAGCAGGACGTGTAAGGTCTTTCCTGCGAAATTTCTGCAGCGTAATCGAGAAAATATCGGCAACATGTGGGCCGCCCTACGCATTTTTTTCAGTGTAGTCGAAAGAACCTTAGCAACATGTGATCCCACCGACATCTTGCCAAGGTTGTGTCGCATACGTTGTAGTAGCTTCGCTGGGAAGCCCTTACACATGCCCCATACAGTTCCGATCTCTCAGCATGCGAATTCCTGAAGAAAGACAGTCCTGATTTGTTTGGGACTAAGAGGGGCACACGTGGGTACAATCATGATAGGTAACCACATATATTTTTCCATGCAGGCACTGACCATCTTGTCTCACAGTGAGATAAATGCGTTAATGGTCATGGTGATTTCTTTTAACGGTTTACTTACTTTTCTCCATCTGCCTCGTTTCAATCTGACTGCCCTTTATAGTAACCTCAACTGAGATCAGCGTCAGTAAAAAACCCTTGTGCTGCAGTGACGATATAGTTAAACGATGCGGAAGGAAGCTGCACAGTTAATTTATGATTTTATGATGTATAACGAGTCAGCTTGTATTGAAATGCCGAGATATGTGATGTAAGCGTCAGGAAATCTCAATGATTGCTTGGCACTGGTTATGCATAAAGCGTTATCCAGGGTGAATCTGCAATATTCTACTACGGATGCGATCTAGCATGACTGACTTCAACACATATCACCAGCGTTAGAAGTAAAAAGAAAACGATGACAATAAAAATGCTGTAGTTGACTGATCTGAGCAGCACTGCATAGACCTTGAGTCTCACGCTAAGGATCTAGGTACGTTCCGATCGCCAACTTGGCAGCAGGGGTGCAAATCTGACTTTTATTTGTGACCTGCAAAAGTAATATCCAGTTAGTATTAGCAATACTCGAAGTCCACCGGATTTCCTACATAGATAGCATGAATTTGGCATCAGTCGACCTAGATGGAATTTTAAGGAAGCTGACTGGCAGGCATTCTCTATCCTTTTTACGAATGCATGAGATGGAATCTCATCCAGGTAAGAACTACCAGAGGTTTATTGAGGAGGTTATCAGTAAAGCAGAAACGTCATTCAAGATTCTACCAGAAGGAATACATTTCCTAGTGGACTGTCGAATGTGAGATCTTGTAGGAGGGGGCACCTCGAGATAGCAGATGAATTACTTCACAACATCGATGCTGCGAGACGCGAAACGTGCGTCGAGCCCATCGAAGACTTGGATTTTAAAAAGTAAAGCAGAAAAACTTATTCCTTTCTGAGAAAGCTAGGGCGCTGTAGCTCACTGGAAAGTGTGTGCGCCTCTATACCACCATATGAAGTCAGTAATCATATTGTGTCCACTTCAGGAGCTCAATGAGATCGAGGACATACAGTGAAGAGTAGTGAAGAGCTGAAGACCGTCAAAGCAGCCTGCAACACAGAAAGCAACAACTCGATTCTCTTCAGAGTGGGAGAAATCACAACAGATCTTCAGGAAGTGAAATTAGTAAAAGCCTCTGGTTTCATGGTATCCATATCGAATTTTACGAACGTTTTGGTAACTGTTCAGGAAAGTGTCTTGCCATTTTTATCGATAAATTGTAGATAGGCAATGTTCCACATCAACTCAAGAAAGCTATGAATATCTTCTTAAAACCAGGAAAACCATATAATTTCCCGAAAAACGATAAACAAATTGCGCCGCTCAGATAATACGAGTATATTACATACTGCGATCATAACGGATATTGCAACAGGTTACCATTCTTTCCACTCACTGTTGGGTATTCAGCGCCCCTTCAATGGTTACCAAAAGTTCAGATAACTTACGTGAATGAAGCCGGTTGACGTTGTCGACAACCGCCGATATTTCGACTGTAAGGCAGAAAGGCCGTAGATCTTGGTGCCAATTCGGTATTGTCATCACTTACCCGGTGTATGGCTGGTCGATAGCGCAACGCACGTCTGATCTTTCACTATATCCATTCTGACGAACAGTGATATCAAGATGGGTTGAATCAGCTGACAAACTCATGGGGTCTGAAATGACGTTTGTCCTGTGACACAAGGTACCCCTTCACGCTGAGCCGGATTATGACAGAAATCAGCCTGAGCCGTCTCTCCCTATAGCTTACCCCTACTTTTTTCAGAATTTTGAACATCCTGCACCATTTTACACTGTCGAACGCTTTTTCCAGGTCGACAAATCCTATGAACGTGTCTTGATTTCTCTTTAGTCTTGCTTCCATTATTAACCGCAACGTCAGAATTGCATCTCTCGCGCGTTTACCTTTCCTAAAGCCAAACGGATCGTCATCTAACGCATCCTCAGTTTTCTTTTCCATTATTCTGTATATTATTCTTGTAAGCAACTTGGATGCATGAGCTGTTAAGCTGATTGTGCTCTAACTCTCTTGCCATCTTCGGAAAAGTGTGGATGATGCTTTTCCGAAAGACAGATGGTATGTCGCCAGACTCATACATTGTACACACCAATGTGAATAGTCGTTTTGTTGCCACTTCCCCCAATGATTTTAGAAATTCTTGCTACACTACGAAGATGAAGTGCTACAGACGCGAAATCCAACGGACACGAAGAAGATTCTGTGATATGCAAACGATAAGCTTTTCAGAGCATTCACACAAGGTTGGCACCGGTGGCTGACATGAGGAAAGTTACTAACCGATTTCTCGTACACAAACAGCAGTTGACCGGGGTTGCCTGGTGAAACGTTGTTGTGATGTCTCGTGTAAGGAGGATAAATGCGTACCATCACGTTTCCGACTTTGATAAACGTGGAATTGTAGCCTATCGCGATTGCGGTTTATCGTATCGCGACATTGCTGCTCGCGTTGGTCGAGATCCAATGACTGTTAGCAGAATATGGAATCGGTGGGTTCAGGAGGGTAATACGGAACGCCGTGCTGGATCCCAACGGCCTCGTATCACTTTCAGTCGAGATGACAGGCATCTTATCCGCATGGCTTAACGGATCGTGCAGCCTCGTCTCGATCCCTGAGTCAACAGATGGGGACGTTTGTAAGACAACAACCATCTGCACGAACAGTTCGACGACGTTTGCAGTAACATGGACTATCAGCTCGGAGACCATGGCTGCGGTTGTAAGTAGGCTGTTTAGGTTTTTTATTGGTAACGCCACCTCTGTGTGAAAATCACTGGCTGTGCTGTGTGCAGTCTGTGTCTAGTTTGGATTGTTGTCTGCCATTGTAGTGTTGGGCAGCGGCAGCTGGATGTGAACAGCGCGTAGCGTTGCGCAGTTGGAGGTGAGCCGCCAGCAGTGGTGGATGTGGGGAGAGAGATGGCGAAGTTTTGTAATTTGTCATGAACTGCTATATATATATTATGACTATTAAGGTAAATACATTGTTTGTTCTCTATTAATATCTTTCATTTGCTAACTATCCCTATCAGTAGTTAGTGCCTTCCGTAGTTTGAATCTTTTATTTAGCTGGCAGTAGTGGCGCTCGCTGTATTGCAGTAGTTCGAGAAATGAAGATTTTTGTGAGGTAAGCGATTTGTGAAACGCATAGGTTAATGTTAGTCAGGGCCATTTTTTTGTAGGGATTTTTTGAAAGTCAGATTGCGTTGCGCTAAAAATATTGTATGTCAGTTTAAGCACAGTCTTGTACAATTTTTCAAAGGGGACGTTTCACGGTTACCCTTGACGCTGCATCACAGACAGGAGCGCCTGCGATGGTGTACTCAACGGCGAACCTGGGTGCATGAATGGCAAAACGTAATTTTTTCGGATGAATACAGGTTCTGTTTACAGCTCATGATGGTCGCATCCGTGTTTGGCGACATTGCGGTGAACGCACATTCGAAGAGAGTATTCGTCATCGCCATACCGGCATATCACCCGGCGTGATGGTATGGGGTGCCATTGGTTACACGTCTCGGTCATCTCTTGTTCGCATTGACGGAACTTTGAACAGTGGACGTTATATTTCAGATGTGTTACGACCCGTGGCTCTAGCCTTCATTCGATCCCTGTGAAACCCTACATTTCAGCAGGATAATGCACGATCGCATGTTGCAGGTCCTGTAACGGGCCTTTCTGGATACAGAAAATGTTCGACTGCTGCCCTGGCCTGCACATTCTCCAGATCTCTCACCAACTGAAAACGTCTGGTCAATGGTGGCCGAGCAACTGGCTCGTCACAATATGCCAGTCACTACTCTTGATGAACTGTGGTATCGTGTTGAAGCTGCATGGGCAGCTGTACCTGTACACGCCATCCAAACTCTGACTCAATGGCCAGGCGTATCAAGGCCGTTATTACGGCCAAAGATGATTGTTCTGGATACTGATTTCTCAGGATGTATGCACCCAAATTGCGTGAAAATGTAATCACATGTCAGTTCTAATATAAAATATTTGTCCAATGAATACCCGTTTACCATCTGCATATCTTCTTGGTGTAGTAATTTTAATGGCCAGTAGTATGTATATTGTAATGGAGCATGTTGTAGACAAAAGATACGATCTTAACAGAGGAAGTCTCAAAGGTAAACGAAAATCAATAACACAAAAAACCACCAGTCAAGGCCTGGATGCAAGTGCTTCACTAGCTGAGATAAACATGCCGCAACGGAGACCGTAGGAAGGTGCTGGTGTCCGCGGAGTGTTGCGTGGAGCGGGAGAGTTGGGCAGCCAAGTGTCTGTGCTGCGGGCTGCAGCCTAGAGGCTCGAGGCTGTAGCCCCTGGCCGGAGCGGCCAGCCGTTATTGAGTACGGCCGCAGCTGCAGGAGCGTGGCGCGGCGACAGGTAACGCGGTTAGGCGCGGCGCCCGCCAGGCACCCAGCATGCTGATCGCGCTCTGCTAATTGGTCCGTCCTTAGCTTCCCTCCCCCGCAGCCGTCGCCGCGGGCCTTACAGCCGTCGCCCACTTGCGCCGTCCCCCTCTGCGCCGTGGATTAGTCAACTCCGTAGCACACGCTTCGGCCGTCGCCTCACCCACAGTCCACCCGCTCGGACTGACGCCGTCAGCGCCGGCGCGCTCCCCTCGGCTCGTACAAGCCACAATCAAATGGTAATTAGTTCCCGTGACTGAATGTGAGGTCTGAGACGGAGACAGGCCGTCGGGCACGAAATGTCTGCCGTCGCGATGACGTAGTTTGCGTATTCGGCATAGAAGCCGGCTATATAACACTCGCGCGTACTAATGACACTTGTCCTATGTGTACCGTACCAGCGTCTTTTAACTGTACGTCAAAATTTCCCAAATAAAATGAGTTTCGGCGAATAGATTCAGGATGAATTGTATTAGGAGACTCGTATCTAATGGGACCAGCTGGAAACGAAGAAACGTGATTAATTTGAGAATTTGAAGCGAGGAGATGGTACAAGATTGTTAGCATAAAATAGGGTTCTCGCAATTAGACAGTTTTTGTGAAGGACCTTTTTGATATGTTACGCTGATTCGACTATGCCAGAGAAACAGTACTCACGGAATTGACGAGGTGTAAATGTTTAAGAGAAGGGACCGACAATATGTCAGATAATGGATGTGTTAAAAGTAGCTTTTAATTCTGCAGCATTGAATTTTACAATTTCTATTTGAATCAACTAACGTTTTCATATATTTTTTCATATTTTAACAATAATAGGTTCTGATTTTCAAATTGGTAGTAATAGTTTTTGAACAAGCAACTCCGCTTTGGTTAGTAAGTGATAAAATAATCATAAATTAATCGCTGATCAGGATCAATTTGTTGATAACTAACTACCCATCTATGAAGTAGGTGTTCGGTCATGAATTGTTGCCTTAAGCCTATGTACACTCCTGGAAATGGAAAAAAGAACACATTGACGCCGGTGTGTCAGACCCACCATACTTGCTCCGGACACTGCGAGAGGGCTGTACAAGCAATGATCACACGCACGGCACAGCGGACACACCAGGAACCGCGGTGTTGGCCGTCGAATGGCGCTAGCTGCGCAGCATTTGTGCACCGCCGCCGTCAGTGTCAGCCAGTTTGCCGTGGCATACGGAGCTCCATCGCAGTCTTTAACACTGGTAGCATGCCGCGACAGCGTGGACGTGAACCGTATGTGCAGTTGACGGACTTTGAGCGAGGGCGTATAGTGGGCATGCGGGAGGCCGGGTGGACGTACCGCCGAATTGCTCAACACGTGGGGCGTGAGGTCTCCACAGTACATCGATGTTGTCGCCAGTGGTCGGCGGAAGGCGCACGTGCCCGTCGACCTGGGACCGGACCGCAGCGACGCACGGATGCACGCCAAGACCTTAGGATCCTACGCAGTGCCGCAGGGGACCGCACCGCCACTTCCCAGCAAATTAGGGACACTGTTGCTCCTGGGGTATCAGCGAGGACCATTCGCAACCGTCTCCATGAAGCTGGGCTACGGTCTCGCACACCGTTAGGCCGTCTTCCGCTCACGCCCCAACATCGCGCAGCCCGCCTCCAGTGGTGTCGCGACAGGCGTGAATGGAGGGACGAATGGAGACGTGTCGTCTTCAGCGATGAGAGTCGCTTCTGCCTTGGTGCCAATGATGGTCGTATGCGTGTTTGGCGCCGTGCAGGTGAGCGCCACAATCAGGACTGCATACGACCGAGGCACACAGGGCCAACACCCGGCATCATGATGTGGGGAGCGATCTCCTACACTGGCCGTACACCACTGGTGATCGTCGAGGGGACACTGAATAGTGCACGGTACATCCAAACCGTCATCGAACCCATCGTTCTACCATTCCTAGACCGGCAAGGGAACTTGCTGTTCCAACAGGACAATGCACGTACGCGTGTATCCCGTGCCACCCAACGTGCTCTAGAAGGTGTAAGTCAACTACCCTGGCCAGCAAGATCTCCGGATCTGTCCCCCATTGAGCATGTTTGGGACTGGATGTAGCGTCATCTCACGCGGTCTGCACGTCCAGCACGAACGCTGGTCCAACTGAGGCGCCAGGTGGAAATGGCATGGCAAGCCGTTCCACAGGACTACATCCAGCATCTCTACGATCGTCTCCATGGGAGAATAGCAGCCTGCATTGCTGCGAAAGGTGGATATACACTGTACTAGTGCCGACATTGTGCATGCTCTGTTGCCTGTGTCTATGTGCCTGTGGTTCTGTCAGTGTGATCATGTGATGTATCTGACCCCAGGAATGTGTCAATAAAGTTTCCCCTTCCTGGGACAATGAATTCACGGTGTTCTTATTTCAATTTCCAGGAGTGTAGAATCGTTGATCTATCATGAGGCACATTAATTTAACAGTGACAATCAGTGAAAAGTTTGTATAAAGGAGATATTAAAATAATGATCTCTCGAAACAATGATGTAGCCTAATCGCAGGATTAAATTTCACTATCACTTCGTTCAGACGAATGATAAGTTTACTTCGACGGTGTCCTGACACAGGCTGATATTTCAGCACAGTAAAGCAATAAGGAACGGCATTAGGGAATTAAGTGATTGACTTAGCAGAGTGAGCAGAGTGTTCAGAGGCAGTAACAAAGTAAACTATATGCATAATACTGTGCAAGCTCATTGAGTAATACACACAATAGCCAATTCACCACGGAAAAAGTTCAGGCACTGATAGGTACACTAGCATTCAGTGCTAAAATATTTTCCTTGAATGATACACTGGAATATCCCCAAGTCTCGAATAGAGGCATATCCCACTAATTCTATGCTCCAACCAATACTTAAAGACATGTGGCTCACGAGACGCGCAAACCTTACCAAACAGCCTTATCCACGAAGGCACAGGCATGAAAAGACCACGAAAAAATGGCATGAAAAGACCACGAAAAAATGCTCTGCCTGCCTATTTAAAAACTTGGCCATGTGACCAACAACTCAAGTCAAGTGAGCAACTTACATCTAGACTGCCATACTTCCGATTATTTATACAGTATTTACATACTTCTAACACCACATTCCTTACAATTTTAGATAACTGACAGACATTACATTATTAGACGCTAAACATCGCAAACAACCTTTTATTTAGACTTTATAGATCATAGACGGAGCGGCAATAAGCTAGTCAGTTTTATGTCTTTATTCAGCTTGTCACAGCAGTACTGTTCTACTCAAATAGTCATCTTACAAATATTAAGTTACTAAATTAGCATTAAATAAACATAAACCAATTGGGATTTTAGAAGAAATTCGTCATGCTTATGACAATTTATAGAGTATCTGTGAAGAACTCTTTGGCTAGGCGCTATTTTCTGAGATAGTCAGTAATTTCTGTATAACAATTCGTGCATGTTGTAAGCAATACTATAAATATGGTTATTTAAGAGTTGTCTTCGATATCTATTCAAGTAATCGGTCTTGCACGTAAGTATCATGTCTTTAGGATTTGTTATTGATTTTACAAGCAAATTTACATGTACGTGTTAATAACCTTGCTAAAATTTACTTTACAAATGTAAACTAATAATAAAACTGTAAAACTCTCATGTCTGTCTCTTTGTCTAAACACCCTTCTGCAAAACTGTTAGACCAATTTTCATGGGATTTTCGCAGATAACTTGAGCATAGGTTCGGGCACCGTACAGGATTTATTTCATCGCAGCCAGATCATGAAAAAAAGATATCGTGATTTAAAGCCTTATCTAAAAACGTCGTGGCTATCTGTTTGTCTGTTTGAACACGCCAGTCTACAAAACTGCTAGAGAAATTTTCATGGGGTTTTCAGAGCTACGTTAAGCATATCTCGGGGCACCGTATAGGCTATATTTCATCAAAAACTGGCCACGACAAATGATACCTATATGTTTTTTTTAAATTGTGTGTGTGTATGTTCCACTGTTCCTCCGAAACCAACAGACCGATTTCAACCAAACTAGGTACACGTATCACTTACTGTCCGGAAAGAATCTCTGTGGGGTTAAGAACCATCTACCTGTCAAAGAGGTCAGAGTCGGTATGAAGAAGAAGATTTTATTCATCCAGTATTTGAGAATGACATCACTTAGTGACTCGCAACGAAATTCGCACATGATTTCAAACCGTTACGAAAGTTTTTCTAGCTTACAGATCCATTACCCCCAAAAACTGTTGAAAGGCAAAAAGTTCATCGGTTCCTAGATTTTCGCTATTCATGCAGCAAAACTATCGCATCGGTCATGATGTTTTAAATTATTACCTCTTTACTACTGACTGTATTCGCGACACATTTTGCAGACAGTGTCCACATATACCACTGAATGTATCTGCAAGCATTATAGACGACGTTTAAAATTTTTACTTCTTTGCTATAAGCTATATTCATAAGACATACGCCTCTGAATGCACCTACAAAATTTCGTAAAGAGTGAGTTACGGTTAAACAAAACTGATTTATTGTAAAAAATTTGCGAGGTCACATATATAGAAGAAGATGGTGAAATCGCTTTGGACGCTAAATTATGCCGCACAGTGCTTTTACTTCGAAATCTAATAATATTTTAGTAAGTGTGTAGTACAAGATACCTATTGAATTGAATATTACGCGAATTAGGAAATATATTTACTCTTTGAAAAAGCTATTTACTCTGTGCCTTGTCACCCACACCGTATTTGTGAAAATGCTTTTCTTGTACAATCTTCCATGTGTTTAATCCATACTTCCACATTATTTGTTGCATAATGTACACATAGTATATGGTATAGCTACCTCAATAGCACGATGCACAGAAGTGCACTCCCTCTATACACACAGCTCAGCAATGAATATGCTTATGCTGACATGTCGTATGTTGGGACAGCTTGAGAGTGGGAAGAGTGGAGAGCACATCACCAGCTGTGCTTACCAAAAGAGGCAGACAAGTGAGGTTGCTTACACACCATCACTCATCGTAATAAAACTACTGATAAACGAGTGCAGGCACGGTTAAAGCTGTTGTGGTCTTCAGTCCTGAGACTGGTTTGATGCAGCTCTCCATGCTACTCTATCCTGTGCAAGCTTTTTCATCTCCCAGTACCTACTGCAACCTACATCCTTCTGAATCTGCTTAGTGTATTCATCTCTTCGTCTCCCTCTACGATTTTTACCCTCCACGCTGCCCTCAAATACTAAATTGGTGATCCCTTGATGCCTCAGAACATGCCCTATCAACCGATCCCTTCTTCTTATAATTTTAGTGAGTCCGTTTCTCTACCGCGATTTCAACGCGGTCAGAAGATTTTCTGTTATACGTTTGGAAGTGGTTTTCGCGTCTTTATTAAATATTCGAAGCTTTAGTGTCAGCACAGTCAGAGCCTGGTCACACTGCTTAGCCTCCATCACCATGCGGCGGCACAGTTTACCGAACTGCGACAGAATTTCCAAGTAGTGATTGCACAGCATCCCGCCGGGCGGCTACCCTCATCCTTTCACGACTCACTGCACTGACTCGGGATGCTGCTAAGTGCCCGCTTACCTGGCCAAGCCATTTCGCTACAACTTACCAGTCACACGACAATCAATCAAATCCTCCATTATAAAATACCTTGCATAATAGAAACGTCACTGGTAGCGTTGCAAATGTTATTACAGAAATTCTCGCTGGCCTGTTTTGCTGTGATCTCCTCAGATCACTTTTACTTGGCAGCCATACGTAATACAGTTTTCTAAAAAGTATCCTGATGATTAAGTGGGAGATGGAGGTTCAAATGGTTCAAATGGCTCTGAGCACTATGCGACTTAACTTCTGAGGTCATCAGTCGCCTAGAACTTAGAACTAATTAAACCTAACTATCCTAAGGACATCACACACATCCATGCCCGAGGCAGGATTCGAACCTGCGACCGTAGCGGTCGCTCGGTTCCAGACTGTAGCGCCTAGAACCGCACGGCCACTTCGGCCGGCGGAGATGGAGGCGATCTATCTAAATGACACTGTTAATTTATGTGCAGCTGATACGTGAACCACAGAATATGTCCGAAAAATATGGCTTTAGATCGTAATAAGTAATCTTTAACTGTTACACATAACACAAAGATATTGGTCATCTAAATATCGTCGTCACTACTAGCGTCTCTACAAAGTAAATTATGTGGGTCAAAGACACACTTTGAATTTAGTTTCCAGTTAGTAGGATTATGATTCTTTTTAATGGTGATGGGGCATATTACAGCCAATATTAACTTACTGATTGTTAGGAACGATATTAGATGTGGTATCGATAATTACGATGCCACAACGTAGTTGCGCTCTGCTAGGTTGGCACTACGAGAGACACCGACGACAGCGCACTCTAGCCGGAGCGGGAAAGCTCTAAGAGCTCCGTTCCAGATTCTGCCCATTTCATCAAGAGCAGAAGGCCTGAAAACATCGCTTCAACCTCAGCTTGCTATTGAGACTATGTATTACTTACGACGGGAATACAATTTTGCACCTACGGGCTCTTCAGTTATAAAGTTACGTGTGTCATTGACTAATAATGTTCTTTCACGTAAAAGGCTGTACCGAGAATCTTACCTCACCTGCTCCTGCTCACTTCCTACATTCGGCCTACCCATTCCGTTTACAGGAGCAGACCCACGCGCCGCCTTCCAGACGGGATACAAAATTAGATAGTTGTACAGTATGACAGATGTTCGACTTTCCATTTAAAAATGTGTTAATTAATTAAGAAACGTATAAATAGTCCAAATCAGTAAGTGAAACGCAGAACAAGCAAACACTGAATCAATGAGAATTTTAATACGACGCTGAATAAAAGTGCAATCAGATCACACAACGTAGCTAAATGAGATCACCTCGAAAACAGCGACTGTAAAGAAATGAATCGCATTATTTCATTGGAGCTTATCAGGAAACGCACATACACACACACACACACACACACACACACACACACACACACACACAGTGTGTAAATGAAAGCAAGTAATCATAGTAATCGCTGCTACTATTTGATAGCTCACTCACGGTTGTACAAAAGCCGGCCAACAGAATTAAAGCAAATACTTTCAGTAAGCTACTCAGTGCAGTGCAACGTGAAAGAATGTGAACAAAATTAGTCTTACTCAAGGGCGGTGATGTTATATACAAGCAAAGCCCAAGACAGAGAAACTGGTCAAACCAGAGGACATCACGATGAACAATAGACCTACATGACTATTCAGAACGTGATCCAAACATTAAAGGTTTTCACTATTGTGCACACATAAACCATACAGCTGGAATGCATGAGTGCAATTGTCAACTCTATCAAATATAGTTCTTCCAAATGACAAGGTTCGTGACAGTTGATGAATCACATGCGTTATGAGTTGTGAAATCATCCTAAAAGAAATAGACTCTAAATTAAAAGAAAGAAGAAAAGACCGATGCACAATGAAGGTATACAAGCGAATACAATTTCAGAAAAAATGGATGATTTATTCAACAGGAGAGCGAGAGTCACAAATTGAAAAAGTCAATAACGCTTTCATCCAATTCTGGTCCTTATGAAAGCAGTTATTCGGCTTCGTTTGATCAACAGAGTTGTTGGATGTCCTCCTGAGGGATATAGTGCCAATTTCTGTCCAACTGGTCCTGTGGATCGTCCAAATCCCGAGGTGGTTGGAAGGGCCTGCCCATAATGCTCCAAGTGTTCTCATTTGGGGAGAGATCCAGCAACCTTGTTGTCCAAGGTAGCGTCTTGCAGCCCCTGTGCGGGCGGACATTACCTTGCTCAAATGTAAGCCCAAGATGGCTTGCCATGAGGGCAACAAAATGGGGTGTAGGATAACTTCGACGCACCGTTGTGGTGCGAGGATTCCGTGGATGACAACCAAAGTGGTCCTGCTACGAAATGGGATGGCATGCTAGGCCATCAGTACTGATTGTCGGGCCTTACGGCAGGCGGCAGTTAGGCCGTCTTGAGCGACCTCAGACGCGTCTTCGCTTGTCATTGGTGCTCAGTCTGAAATGGGACTCCTCACTGAAGGCAATTCTACTGCAGAAAATGAGATCCCAGGCAGAAGACGTGTCTGGGGACGCCCAGGACAGCGGTCGGATAGAAACCTAATTCTCGCCCGCGTTCAGGGTTCGTTAATTCCCGTCGTGCGGCCACATCCAAATCAGTAACTTTGCCACGTGAATCACCTAAGTACAAATGACAGCTCTGCCAATGCAGTGCCATTTTATACCTTGGTACGCGATACTACCGCTGTCTGTACATGTGCATATCGGTATACCATGACTTTAGGTGTAGCTATAGATAACACTTTGTTAGCCGGCCGCGGTGGTCTAGCGGTTCTAGGCGCGCAGTCCGGAACCACGCGACTGCTACGGTCGCAGGTTCGAATCCTGCCTCGGGCATGGATGTGTGTGATGTCCTTAGGTTAGTTAGGTTTAAGTAGTTCTAAGTTCTAGGGGACTGATGACCACAGTAGTTAAGTCCCATAGTGCTCAGAGCCATTTGGACCATTTGGACCATTTGAACACTTTGTTGACCATAACACCGAGCACAAAATTTATTTTCGTATCCTATGTATAATGGACTTGCACTTAAAAATGAGTCAGGGGGTCACAAGTACGACTCAGTCCTGTATCCACAGCTAGCGTAAGCAGATTCCCATCATCTCGTGACGCTAAGTTTCAGAAGACAGAAGATGTACAGGTCCACAATTTGTGTTGTGCTCCGTTTTTCTTTTCGTTTGTTGTTGTTGTTGGAAGTTTTCGTTCAGTACAACGTACCCGAAGGATTAACGAGTGTTTCGGTGAGCTGAGTTATACGAGGACAGATCCTTATGTGGAATGTCGTCCGGCCTCCATACGAAAATTTACTTGTTTATTCATTCCAAATGATTAAACGATAGCCGGCCGAAGTGGCCGTGCGGTTCTAGGCGCTGCAGTCTGGAACCGCGAGACCACTACGGTCGCAGGTTCGAATCCTGCCTCGGGCATAGATGTGTGTGATGTCCTTAGGTTAGTTAGGTTTAACTAGTTCTAAGTTCTAGGGGACTAATGACCTCAGAAGTTGAGTCCCATAGTGCTCAGAGCCATTTGAACCATTTTGATTAAACGATGCATAGATTAATAATTGAAGAGAATGAATCTGTATCAGACAATAAATATGGAAACCAAAGTGTTTTAGCCAATAATACAATAAACTTAGACGAGTTAGGTGAGATTTTGCGTAGAAGTCCAAAAGAACCTTTGCGGAATTTAGCAGTTCACGCTAGTACATCAGCAGCACCTGCTCACACAGCTATACATAATCTGAACCTGAAACTTTCCAAAAGCACGGTAGCGCATCGATTGCCCAATTCTGATACAGTTGCTCCGCGCCAATACTGCATTTAAATAATGCAGTCGCCACATGGTAGAGGTGATGGTCCTGATGGAGTATGATTCCAGATCTCACGGTACGTGAAATCACAAAAACAGTGAAAGTTGAAGTTCTGAAAATCTTTATCAGTTACATCAAGGCCATCTGCATGATGTGAAAACAAGAATGTGGTGTACAGTTGGCGCAATACGAATTATCGAGTCGGTTATGGTCCACCAAACTACAGCTTCTTATAGGTTTTTGAGCAATAAACTGAAACTTCTTTCAGACAACGAACTAAAAGACCGAAGACTATTTCACATGTTGAGAAACAATCCACATACACTCTTCGAGTTAAAATGACTGCATTGGGCTTGTAATGTCAATAATTTCAGCAACCGAAGTTCGACGAGTGTTTGACGGTGTGTTGAGAAGAGGCCGGGCGGCTGTCGGCGCAGTGAGACGTCGTTTTGAGCCCATGATGTCAGCAGAGGCCAACTCAATTTAGTTCACGCTCAGCTCAGAAAAGGCGTCCCGCTCAGTCATGTGGCAGCTGCCGAGGGAACCAGCCGGTGCTCGTCCTGTGTTAACTGAGGCCATGTGACTGCGTCTTCCGTGCACCATCCCGTATAAAAAAGTATTCATATTCATTTGCGATCGACGTTTACAACTTCCACTATTATGCTCGGCCTATAAATATTTCACTAAAATGTATCACAGGAAAGATTAATAGAAATAATGATCCAGGTTCTAGAATATTGAAAACAATATGGATTTGTGAGTTCTTGAATGGCAAGGCCTCCAGCGAGCGACCTAATCTTTTCAGATATAAACTTTCCCGCCCAGGCAGAAGGAAATTTGTAAGCTGTAATACAGTTACGACCGGAAAATCCTCTTCCCCTTGGGTTAATTTTGGAGTGAGCTCGAAAATACAGGTTTCGTGAAAATATAACGCTTGGTGAAACAGCTGTAATTTCAACGAATTTGGCGCTTGTGGACGAGAACGCATTTTGTTCTTTAATACATTGCGCTAACGCGCTTACTGCCAGTATCCTTTTAAATAACGAGCACGTGAGTGAGAGAGAGAGCTTAAACTAGCGCTTTTACGCTTTTTTGCTTTATCAAATTTCGTTAGTTCATTAAAACAACTGATAATATAGTAAGAAAATGAGCTTTCTGTATGATGATATATTTTCTTCAAGACACCATTAAAATACTCATGAAATATACTCTAAGACAAAAAACGACTCACCACGTAGGAATTAACAGTATGAGTCGGAAATCGGTAGATGGGACGAACATGTGCAGACAAATAAATGATTACAATTTCAGAAAAAAAGTGTGTAGTGAGGTCATATGGGACCAAATTGCTGAGGTCATCGGTCCCTAAGCTTACACACTATTTAATCTAACTTAAACCTACTTACGCTGAGGACGACACATACACTGACGCCCGAGGGAGGATTCTAACCTCCAACGGGGGGAGCCATTCGTACCGTGACAAGACGCGACTACCCTCGCGGCTTCAGAAAAAAAAGGTTTATGTGATTTGTTCAAGAGAAAGAGCTTCACAAACTGAGCAAGTCAATAACGCCTTGGTCCATCTTTGGCCCTTATGCAAGCAGTTACTTGGCTTGACAATGATTGATAGAGTTGTTCTATGTCCCCTGAGTGATACCGTGCCAACGTCTGTCGCATGGGCGCATTATGTCGTCAAAATTACCAGATGGTCGGCCCTGTCCATATTGCTCCAATCTTTCTCAGTTGGGGAGAGATCCGACGACTTTTGCTGGCCAAGGTCTAGTGGCCGCGGCCTTTACTTAACGACCAAGAGCAGCGGCGTTTGCGTAAAGTTGTCGACGCCAACAGAGAGGCAATACTGCTTGAAACAGCCCCAGAAATCAGCATGGGACGTACAACGAAAGTATACGTTAGTACAGTGCGGCGAAATTTGGCGTTAATGGGCTATGGTAGCCGACCACCGTCTCGAGTGCGTCTGCTAAACAGCACGACATCGTCTGCAGAGCCTCTCCTGGGCTCGTGAGCAAATCGCTTGGACCCTAGACGACTGACAAACCGTGGCCTGGTCAGATGAGTCCCAATTTCAGTTGGTAGGAGCTGATGGCAGGGCTCGAGTGAGACGCGGACCCCACAAAGCAATGAACCCAGGTTGTCAACAAGGCACAATGCAAACCTGTGGTGGCTCCATAATGGTGTGGGCTGTGTTTACGTGAAATGGACTGGGTACTCTGGTCCGACGGAACCGATCATTGACTGGAAATTGTTATACTCGGCTACTTGGAGACCATTTGCAGCCGTTCATGGACTTCATGTTCCCAAACAATGATGGAATTTATATGGATGAAATGCGCCATGTCACAGGGCCACAATTGTTCGCAATTGGTTTGAAAAACATTGTGGACATTTCGAGCGAATGATTTGACCGCAATTGTGGACGGCTATAGAGGCAGCGTGGCTCAATATTTCTGCAGGGAGTTCATGCCACCTGGAGTTGCTACACTACGCCAAACAAAAGAGGGTCCGGCAGGATATTAGGAGGTATCCCATGACTTGTTACCTCAGTGCGTATCTATTCTATACTACTGTATAAAGACTAGTTTACGAAAAAGAAAATGCTGTTCGGGGCTGTGAAATTTTTCTTACACGCAGCCAGTTTCAACTACGGAACTAGTGCGTTTATGCTAGTAGACATTTTTCTTCCATATACATGTTGTTCAATATTGTTACCAAAAATCTCAAAAAGTGCTTACTGATTTGCTTCAGCTTTTTACACGATAGTCTAATAAACGTTCGGACGGACGTAGGATATATATATATATATATATATATATATATATATATATATATATATATATATATATATATATATATTCCATTAATCATTTAGATACTATATACATACATACACGCACACAGATGGAGGCATGGGTGTCAGAGGGAAGCCAAAGATATTCTACTGTATTCTAATTCTACTGTACTGGCACAGTACTTACAGTAGAATATCTTTGGCTTCCCTCTGACACCCATGTCTCCATCTTTGCTACCCTCCCTGTTTACCTTTCCCCTGTTGCTTCGTAACCTGGGTTGTGAATAACTGAATACACTTTCCCTTCTTCCCCTTTTTTCACCTCTCTCCTACCTGACGAAGGAACAAAATTCCGAAAGCCAGGATACGTAAATTTTCTGTTCTGTTGTGTGTATCTGTCGGCTGTACTGAGCTGAGGTATCTATCGGCTGTACTGAGCTGAGGCAAGTACTGGCCAGCCCCTCTATCTCTTTGTTAGTATTTATATAGTATATACATTTATATATACTACATAAAGGGGAAACGTTGTTAGCAAAAATCTCGAAACGTTCTGGACCGATTTACTTCAAATTTTTACACAGTGCTGTAATAAACATTCAGACAGACATAGGGCAGATTTTTAAAAAAATAACAATTAACAGGTTTTCTGTTAAAACTAATTACGAAAAAGAAAATGCTGTTCTGGGCTGTGAAATTTTTCTTTCACGCAGCCAGTTTCAACTACGGAACTAGTGCGTTTATGCTAGTAGACATTTTTCTTCCATATACGTTCTTTCTCCTTGTATACAATTTTAAAACTGTTTACACGGTTTATTGTCTTATAGTTAGATTACAACTACGGAATCCGAATCATCTGAAACTTTCTACTCCTATTCGTTTTCACATTAAAACAATGCGAAATACTGCCACATCCTCACAGATGCAGCAGCTGGAGAGCTCTCTCTCATAGTCCATATGACAAAGACAACAACCACCTTACCTACTCATTTTAAGCGGATGCAATTCCCAGTCGTGGTTTTGTTTCCTATAACAACAAACACGGCATTGAGGTTGGGAGAGGAGACGGACAGAGGAGGAGGGGGGCAGATTGGACATACGGAGGGGAAGGAGACGATGGACAGGGAAGGAGGTGGATATGATGGAAAGAGAGAGAGAGGGGGGGGGGGGGGAAGAGGAGAAGATTGACAAAGGGGGCAGGAGAAGATCGACAGAGAGAGGGGTAGAAGGAGATTTTGATATGTACACAATTCCAATAAACATTTAGCATTGCCGACTTCGCTAGTTATTTAGAAGTACTAAACCAAAATCAAAACAGAAAGCGAATCGTAAGCTCCACTGGTGACACAGACTGTGGTACCTACATAGCCATTTCCACAGTGTGACAGACAGCTGCTGATCGTAATGTAACGTCTTTTCTAGATGACTTCTATGGATCGCTTTTGGGTATGTGATCGAAAGCAGTAATAATTACCAGATGTAATTCCATAGAAAACGTGTGGGTGTGCTTGGGACATCGGACGAAACGTAGCAGTTAACCCCTGCAGTCCGGTAGTTCTACTGAATCTGATCATCAGTGAGTGGCTTCATGGAAGGAAGGTCAGAGTCTACCGTCCCGACGACAAAGAGGCTATCGGAGACGGTGCACAAGCTCAGATTGGGGAAGAATGGGGAATGGAATCGGTGTTCACAGGAACAATCCCGGCATTAGCTCAAATGGCTCTGAGCACTATGGGACTTAACATCTGAGGTCATCAGTCCCCCAGAACTTAGAACTACTTAAACCTAACTAACCTAAGGACATCACACACATCCATGCCCGAGGCAGGATTCGAACCTGCGACCGTAGCGGCAGCGCAGGTCCAGACTGTAGCGCCTAGAACCGCTCGGCCACACCGGCCGGCCCCGGCATTTGCCTTAAGTATTTTAGGGAAATCAAGGAGAACCTAAATGTGGATGACCGGTCAAGGATTTGAACGGTCTTCCTCCCGTATGAGATTCCAGTGCCATAAACGCTGCTCCTCTCGCTCGTTGATTGGCTTCAGCTGGAAATGGAATACCTGAAAGAGCTAGTGGGCTCTGTTCTGAGCCGAACTGAGCCGTTATTAGGGTTAGAAGCGGTGTTACTCGGTAATGGCGCGGTCTCCTGGGGCGGGGGTCCAATTGTTTGTCCAGTGCTCTTACTTCGTACCCCATACATATCTGTTTCACCTACAACTTGTACTTATACATGTATTACATGATTAACTGCTTAAGTACTGTACCAAAGAGGCGTAGAGACTGAAGCAATAACAGAAATTCCGACAAAAATAGACAACCTAAAGTCAAAAGGTAGGTTTCGCTCATACAGTACTCTTACAATAATGTAAAACTGCTTTACTATCTACGTCACATATCTCACTGAAAGGCAGGGAAGTGAGGGAACATGTGGATGTATGAAAACTCTCCCTTTAGCGTATTGTAATAGGTAAGAGAGAGACAAATAACTCTAAGGAATAACGTACACATGAACCACAAAAAGGACTTGAAAAACACAATCTAACAAATATAAACAGATAAATAAAATTAAAATAAAATCGACGCTCCACGAAGGAGTTACAAAAATTGGTCACGAACTGATATTCATACAGGAATCGACGGAAATTTCATAACCGTAAACTTCGGTAACTGATGGATGAATGTGTGACGCTGCAACACAATTTCACCGCACAACTGGCAATGACAGTCATGTCGATACCAGGGTATAAAGTCTTTGCTAACTTCGTTCCGTGTACTCAGCTGGACAGTAACTATGCTTCTCAGACAGGCGTGAACAATATACTTAAATGTCAGTATTTGAGAGAGGACATGTAATTCGTCTGAAAGAAGCCGGTTGGAGTAATCGGCGAACCGCTCGACATTTGAATTTGAGCGATGCCACTATTGGAGATCTTGGCAGGAGATCTTGGCCGAACACAGCCTCAAGAAGGAAGCAGACGACCTAGAGAGATGACAGAATGTAAGGACCGAGCAATCGTTAGAGAGTCATTCAGAGCCCCGGGTTCATCATTATCATCGATCCGACGTGCAACTGGTGCACCAGCGACCACAAGGTCCATTAATAGGCGACTCACAGAAAGGAGGCTGAGCTCATGGCGCCCCTTGTGCAGACTACCATTGATTCCTGTACGCCAATAAGCCAGTTTTCATTGGTGCCGGACATATTAGGCCTGTATTTCGGCCTGATTGACTGGAGTAGAATTGTCTTCAGTGATGAGCCACGCGTCGAATCGAGCCCCCATGACCGGCGAAGACTTGTCTGGAGACGACCCAGTCAGCGGTGGAATACCAACCCGCCAAACTGCCCTACAACCAGGAATGACAGCCTGGGGGTGCCATTTCATTTCAAAGCCGAACCCTTTTGTTTGTCATCCGCCGACACCCTTACAGCGCAGCGATACATCGACGATATTCTACGCTCTGTTTTGTTTCCCTCCATAGCAAGCCATTCTTGACTTACATTTCAGCAAGGTACCAGTAATGCCCACCACCTGCACAAGGTGAGAGTTAGTACTTCTTGTCTTCATGCTTGCCAAACTCTGCTTTGGCGAGAAAGGTCGCCGGATCTCTTCCCACGTGAAGACGTTCGCAGTGTTACGGACATGACCCTACTACCTGTTCGGTATTTTCGCGGTCGAACGCGCCAATTGGACAGAATTCAGTATGATATCCCTCAGAAGGTCATCCAACAACTCTATCAACCATTGTCAAGCCGAATATTTGCTTGCATAGAGGCCAGAGGTGAACCAAAGCTTTATTGACTTGCTCAATTTGTGATGCTCTTTCTTTTGAACAAATCATTCAATTTTTCTGAAACTGTAATCATTTCTTTGTCTGAAAATATGATTTCCACCCCATTCAGTTAATTCCTTCGTAGTGTGTCTTTTTTTTCTTTTTTTGTCCTAGAGTGTTTGTACGTTTATATAGATGGAAATCCTACAGAACCATAGAATTGATTAACCGTAATTAGATTGTGTTATATTAAAAAAAATCCTAATTGTACAGACGAATACGTAATGAAAGGATCACATACACAAAATCATTTTGAAGCGAAGGGGAGACCTCCAATTAATTAGAACACATTTCAAATTCATATGAAACAGTCTGCAGCTTATAACCTATTTCTGCTTTTACTTACCCAAACGTCTTTCAACACGTATCATATTCTGCAGGTCTCGATTTATTTCTGTAAAATCTCTTACAAATTTCATTGTAGTTTTTCTGTTTTAGGCCTACAAATTATAAATGTGCGTTTCATGTATTTTGTTTCAATTGCTCGCTTGAAACTACATTACTTATGAAAATGGATGTTTAAAGTCAGCTTGTTTTGATGTCATCTTCAAAGTAGTCGTAAAATATTTGCTTATTCTTGAAAACATTTTATCGTGGATGGTGGTTGAGTATGTCCTGTAGTTACATTTTTCGTCCGCTTGTGCATCTTTGCCGTGTTTTCTTTTTCTGTTGTAATTATATACACTGCTTTCCTCACCTTTTTAAACTTCACACTGGCCTTACACAAAAACGAATTTTTTGAAGACTAATATTTCGCCATGCTCCAGAGAGGCGCAATGCTATTTTCACCCTTCACTTGTTCATCGTTTTATTTCTGTTCAGTGAGGTACATCATTTTGATGTTTGGTGAAAAGTTTTTGTGGTGTGTCTGCTGGTGAGAAACTTACGCGATGTGTGATTATATATATATGTATGTATGTGTGTGTGTGTGTGTGTGTGTGTGTGTGTGTGTGTGTGTGTGTGTGCGTTCGTGAGAGAGAGAAGAAAGGGGGGAGGGGATTGAGAACCATGCATTTTTGGGTGTTTGAAGGAGTGTAAATACTACATTTTACTTGGGGAAGTGTCTTTGTACAGCTCATTAAATGCCGTAAACATTGTTTTGTTGACAATGTTTGGTATTCGTTCAAAACTTCTTTTCCTGTTTGTATGTGGCAGTTCTCTCAAATCGTAATAATGTTTGGTAGAGACTATTGCTTTCTGCGAGTATCTTGAGATCTGTTTTAATATTGTTCGGGTGGTGGTTTTCCTCTGATATGATCTGCAAAAGCAGAAATATGTACTATCAGTTTTTAAAGTTCTAAGGTGCTCAGAATATTTGTTTTTAAAATTTCGAAATGTTCCGCCTATGTAGACAGATTGGCACGGACTACAAGTTAATTGATAGATTCCAGCGTTAGAAAAATATTGTCTGGAGGACTTCTTAGTCTCTAGTACAAGGTGGATGTGAAATCTATGCAGAAGGTTACAGAGGTTGTTCAGAAATGTTTGATGTGGGGGTTGTTACGGAGTGATTTGACGTTGACATGTCAGAAATGGAATATCACTGTGGGTCATGAGAAATCCATTTAGACATCAGAAATAAATCCACAAAGTCGTTGAATCATGCGAATAGGAACAGATAACCAAAAATTACAAATCAAATTACACAAAAGTAAGGATGATGAGCAAGCTTTTGAGTCAGTTAATATTATCTTGCAGTACGGGATTCCATAAGGGAACTGTTCAACCGATTTTCCGTCATGATGACGGCTGGCTGTGCAGTGGAGCATCCTGAACCGTCGTTCACGCTGCTACATCCGAGCACACTGATGTAACTGGGACAGGGTTGGGTGGCGTCACATGAAATGAGTCTTTCAGAGGAAACCAGGAGATGAAGCTCACTGGCCTCGTATCTGGTATTCAGACTAACCGTGTGGTGGGTACACCACGACAAACCACTTCCGCTAGCCTGTTCCTCAAGCAATTCCCTGATATCACGTTCAATGTTTGCTGACAGCGCTTGGTATAATATACTGTCTGATATATTTACATCCCTCTTTCACGATGCGTTGGAGCACGTGCAAAAGGAACGTCTTATGGGTATCCCCGATGAGTTTCTCTGGAATTATAATTTAACTTATTTAATCCGCCAAGTTCAGTCAACTCCGTTTTTCAAGCCCCGCTCGCATCAAATTTAAATTCTATTCCAGGTAACAAATCTGCACACGTTTTTAACCTCTGACTAATTTAGAATGTACTGAATATTCAAGTACGCAATAAGAATTTCCATTCTTAGGCAAGGAGATCTGCCGGCCGGAGTGGCCGAGCGGTTAAAGGCGCTACAGTCTGGAACCGCACGACCGCTACGGTCGCAGGTTCCAATCCTGCCTCGGGCATGGATGTGTGTGATGTCCTTAGGTTAGTTAGGTTTAAGTAGTTCTAAGTTCTAGGGGACTTATGACCACAGCAGTTGAGTCCCATAGTGCTCAGAGCCATTTGAACCATTTTTTTTGCAAGGAGATCTGACCTTGTCATCTCCACGGAGAACTTCAAAGTGTCCTTTGTATCACTCCGAGGCACACTCACTTTGCCCTTCCCTCCCTCCCTCCCTCCCTCCCTGTCTCTCTCTCTCTCTCTCTCTCTCTCTCTCTCTCTCTCTCTCTCTCTCTTTCTCTCTTGTACACACACACACACACACACACACACACACACACACACATACATACAGAAAGGATGAGAGCGACAGATAATGATCAAGTACCGGTGTGAAAGGAAGAGGGGTAGATAGATAGATAGTTTGATAGACAGACAGATAGAGAGAGTGAGATAGAGAGAGTTGGAGGAAGATAGTAAATGAGGAACTAATAGAAAAGAAATAAGTAAGAAATTCAAGTGCAAGTTAGTTATAACGCAACGACAGCATTGCCATTTGATGCTGTGGTGCTAATGAATGGTTCAAATGGCTCTGAGCACTATGGGACGTAACTGCTGTGGTCATCAGTCCCCTAGAACTTAGAACTACTTAAACCTAACTAACCTAAGGACATCACACACATCCATGCCCGAGGCAAGATTCGAACCTGCGACCGTGGCGGCCGCGCGGTTCCAGACTGTAGCCCCTAGAACTGCTCAGCCACTCCGGCCGGCCGGTGCTAATGTCAATGAGCTACAAAACACGAGAAATGAACTGCCTGCGGCATCTGCAACAGTTAAGTAGTTTAGTTGCACACCCGAAATTTGTCACGGTGCACTCTTTATTAAACCATTTTGCTGTTTAAAACAAAGAAGAAAAGAACAAATGATAAATACAATTAGTATCAGAAAGTCTCGTTTATTCTCTTCCTGCAATAACGACGCGTTTTTTGTCGTTTATTGCTTCCCGAATGCAAGCGGCCATGAAATACGAGTGCTTCCTCTGATATACGAGTGCTATAAATCGCGAGAAGCCATTCTGAATTGAGCACCTACTATTTTCATGCATTTAGCTTCGTATCTGCACGCATTTACCTCGGGTGGCCTGAATTTTTACCATGAGGGTGTCCACAGATCACTTCAGAGGTGACTGAATACCATCATTTAGCAGTTTCTGTTACAGAAGTGTTAGCTGTTACTTTTACTGGTTGAAGCAAATCGGCGTTCTTCTATCTAGCTCATTTTAAATTGTTCAACAAAACCTTTGTAACACCTACTTATCTGAGAATGTGTGCTAGCTTAGACTCAAATAAAGTGGGGAACGAAATATTAAATATGAAAAAAAATTACACTAAAAAAAAAAAACACTCAAACTAAAGGTAGTCCGCTTCAGAGTGTGCACCTTCTCATGTATGTGTAATCAAAGTCTGACACTGGATACCATTCAGCTCGTCACGTTGTGGTAACACGTTTGTATTCTTCGTAGCAAGCCGTCCACAGGGTAATGCAGGCGCTGCAGCCGAGGCCTACCACACTCGCCGCCGGCGGCTCTCTTGTGCTCATTCAGCGTATGAGGAGGATTCCTGTGGCGACACGCTGCCAAACCTCAACTGGCCGCAAGTACGCTCAGTCGGGTTTATGTCAGCAGCCGCCATAGACCGTTCCATTCGGTTGATTCCTGTCTCGTGTAGGCAGGTGTTCATGAGCTGAGCACCGTGTGCTTGTGCATTGTCGTCTTGAAAGGGACTACACCGCTGCTGCATTGCACAGTCAACAAATTAATCTCCACATCGATAGAGGTCTCTGCCATACGTGCACCATCTTGCTCTTCTTCTGCACTTCAAGGTTTAGGATGTTGTGCCCGTTTCCGTCTTCAATTCTGACTGCGATCGCCTTCTGCGTCTTCCTACGTTCCTTCTTCCACTTGTCTGTTACAGCATGAGGTGGCGTGGGATTCTCTCTACATTCATTCTTTCAAATGGTTCAAATGGCTCTGAGCACTATGGGACTTAACATCTGTGGTCATCAGTCCCTTAGAACTTAGAACTACTTAAACCTAACTAACCTAAGGACATCACACACATCCATGCCCGAGGCAGGATTCGAGCCTGCGACAGTAGCGGTCACGCGGTTCCAGAATGAAGCGCCTAGAACCGCACGGCTCATTCATTCTTTGCAGCTGATGTTTCCATGTTTTATTTTCTTCAGTGCTTCCATTAATACTGTAAATATTTGGTTGATTCCCAATAGCCCCATTTCTTATGCGGTCTCCCTGGTAATTCTTCCTGGTTTCCCGAAAAAATTCATTTTTGCTGCTTGTGGTATATTTTTATCACGTTTTTAGGGATCCATGAGTCACCTCCACATATCAACACTGATGTAGCCATGTTTTTATAAAATTTTAATCTTGTTTCCTCCCTATTTTGCTCAGGAACGTTTTGTTTATCATTTTGCATATTCAGTGATATTTGTTAATCTTATTTTATATATACTTCTCCGAATCATAGCTTACATTACATCCTAAAAAATTAAAGCTGGAAACCTGCCAAAGCATGGTATTATCTATTACTATTTTTGAGCGAGTCGGGTATTTCTCACGACGAGCCATGATTTAAGTATTGTTTATTGATATTCGAAGGTTCAATTATTTTTCCCTAACTGATGTAGTTTATACACTGCTTTTTGTAGCTCATCTACATTTTCATCCAAAATTGATACGTCATCTGCATACATAAGGATATTAACATAGCGATTTCTATTGATCTCTATATCTGGATTTGTTTCCTATCTCCACTTCTTCATCACATCAATTATATATACATGAAATAAGCTTGTCACAGGCTTTATTTAACTCCCTTATCGTCAGAGATTTCATCAGTTTTATCGTAACTAACTTTCATCACTATTTTTCTGTCCTTGTATAAGCTCTTTAACTTCAATAAGATGTGTAGAATTTCCAGCGTTAGTCCGTATGTCCCGGAATTTCTTTCCGTTCACACTCTCAAAATCTGAATACGAGGGTTGGAACTTAAATAGTGACAACAATTTATTTACAACCGATACAAAAGAGATCCATGTTTGCCCCTGTTACTGTCCTCCAGAGTAGTCGCCAGCGTTGTGTAGAACCCGTTGTCAGCGATGTGGAAGGCGTAGTATACCGTTAGCAGAGCCTGTTCTGCTGATGGTGGGATTGGAGCGGTCTACTGCCTGTCGAATCTCTGGAACAGTTCTGAAGCGAATGCCACGATGTGGTTCCTTCATCTACGGAATCAAATCAAAGTCACAAGGACCTAAGTCCTAGGAGTATGGTGGATGGTACGGTACTCCCCAGCCCCATCGACCGAACAGAGCAGCCACAGCTTGCGCTGTATGCGCCCGCGCATTGCCGTGCAAAATGATGGGTAGGTTGCGCAGAAAGTGTCGCCGCTTCTTTCGAAAAGCTGGTCGCAGGTGACGCTCCCAAAATGAAACGTAATACTGTGCATTGACGGTCTGCCGTGGAGGAATGTAATGCGTTAGGATAACACACATTACAGTCGTACACGAGAATCACCATAACATTAGACCGCTCCATTCGCACCATCAACAGTACAGGCTCTGCTTACGGTATACTACGCCTTCCACATCGCTGTCAACGGGTTCTACACAACGCTGGTGACTACTTTGAAGGACAGTGACAGGTGTAAATACGTAACTCTTTTGTATCGGTTGTGAATAAATAGTTGCCACTATTCAAGTTTCAACCCTCGTTGAAGTGAACGTAAGCTATACGGGTTTCTAGAATGGCTTCTCGTGGTTTCTCTAAAATACTTTTTGCGGTTAACATATTATCACTTCATGAACGGCCTTTCCGGAACCCACTTTGATCTTCTAACAGGACAGTATCTGTCATAGTTGTTATACGATTATTAGTTATTTTTGCAAATATTTTGTAGGCTGAGTTTAGGAGGTTAATTTCTCTATAATTTTCACAGTTATTCGTACACGAAGTCGACAAGAAACATTTGCAGGAATAACGTAATTGTGCGAGCTCCCGATTAGTAGTAAATGGGACATATTTAAGTTTAAGTCTGTTCGTTAAGCGTGCTCGGATTGCCTTTCCTTACTCGAGGGCCCGAAACCGCTTTCCCAGACGACATTTTCCTACACCCGGACATATCCATTTTTCCTCAGACAAAAACGAACACGATTGACTGGACTTGGGTTTCTACGTTCACTACGTCGTTTAAGGCTGGAATGACCCAGATCTCCGCGTTTTTCACCATTATCTGACAACTGCGCATTGGAAATGGCAGCGGTTGCCACGATACCGAACGCCTTTTGCGAATTAGCTTTTTCTTGTGTTTAACCGTCAGGATGTTGGTTAAGTTCCCCTGTGATCCCTGTTTCTTCCCTGAGCTTGAGTCCCTTCCTTGTAACTTTGTTTTGTCACTTTTTCCCTCCCACATGTATATAAAAAAGTTGACAAGAAGGGTGGGATAATTTTTTGTGCTTGAACTAATTCGTTGATTTTCTTTTTGCAGCTGATATTAAATGATGATTTGACTATGGTTGTCTGATTTTCATGAAAATACCACGTCAATCTGATTAAAAAAAAAAAGGGGTTAAGGCGACCGCTCACAAAGTGGGAGATCCAGGTTCGAGTGCCAGTCTGGCACATATTTTCATTTGTTTCCAGTAAATTGTAAAGGTTAGGTGTGGTGGTACTTTAATCGCAATTTGGGAGTACATTTCACGATTTAATACGGCTATCAATCGTCAGCAGAGCCTGTTCCTTAGGTCATACATGCAAGTCCGAAGGAACATTTCATCGAACTTTACGGACACTTTTAGGTATAGACACTGCTCTAACGTGATCTTATGGCGCCGGTTGCTTACTGCCCGTATCGACACAGGCCTCCCAGTTGCCTCCAAAGAAACAGCGCGCTTTTCTGTTCAGTTCTCCTCTGGGTTCTCTCGAGCCGTAATCTGTAGGTATTTCTTGTCAGCTGATGTTGTACACGCAAGCGATCATCCATGTTTTATCTCGCACGGGAACGGATGAACACACGAATTACACCAGATTTACGTAGATTTCCGTGCTGATGAGAACATGATTCTTATATTTCTCAAACCGTTTCAAACTAAATTGGATTACTATTATTACAATGAGAGATCATGCAGTATACAGTATAAGGAAGAACTCGATACGTGTCGAGAACGAGTTCATAAACATTAATAAAAGTAAGTTGATGTTTCTGTGCGTGCCATCAAAAATATTACATGTGAATTTCGCAGTCCATGGGGGTTATGTGGTGCGGTAACAATCCGTCCCTCATCAGTGAAGAACATTTTGTTTTGCAGGGGTTGATTATGAAGATACTATATAGGTCTTTAAAGAGCGCATTTGTTGGCGACGTCACAATGAATGCAAGTATGGTTGGTCCGTGCCTGCTGCTGTAACCCCGCCACACACTCCCACAACCCCGTGAGCGTTATGTGTTACGGTAGCCCTCCATCCCCCATCCATGAAGAAGGTTTGGTTTCGAGCTGCAGAAGTTGGGCTCGAAGATATGGATGTCAAAACAGGGCACCACACCAATGGACTTCTTATGGTAAGCCCGCGAAGCAGCTTGGAATCGAGTGCGAAGTGGCCGGGAGTGAGCAGAATGTTCCTTCCAGAGTGTTCGCGAATGTTACAGAATTTTCAAGAAGATTCGAGAACATTTTAGGTCTTCTGGTAATCCGGAACTAATTTGAGGTGCATACTTACCGACATTCTGCTCATTTTCGGCAAACGCTTCCAGTTATTCCAGAACCAACTCTAGCAGATGAAATCAATGCATATTTGACGAAATTATTTCTGTGGTTTCGAGTAAGGGAGTACAATTCAGAATAAATATTAGAGATCAACTTTCCAATGATGAAGAAGCGAAAAATCTGTCGAATAATGTCACAAATTACTGAAGGCACTTATTTAACTGATTGTGTAGCTGGAGAAACTGAAATTACAAATGATTTATGTAACATTGGCAACAGCGCAACTGAATTAGTAGATAAAGTTTTTGGGAATATTCTTCAAAATTTCTCAACTGATTATTAGAAACAGCTGTTTTAGCAGTAAGAAAAGAAAAACTTAATGATATTTAATTTAAAAATTGTCGTGAAAAATTATCAAACAATATAATTGAGGCAAAAGTCGGGAAAAGTTAATGGAAAAACAACATTTATTCCGAGGATTCCCTCATATCTACCGCACAGCCATTTCAGTTCAAAAGACTGCAATTTTCAGTAAGATTAACATTTAGTATCACTCTAAATGAGGCACAAAGGCAAACTTTAAGATGAGGTGGTATAAATTTGAATCACGCCTTTCTCATGGTCGGTGATATGTAGCTTCCTTTATGGGTGGGAAACCCAAAAATTCGTTCTATTCACCAAAAAACAAGATGACGAATACAGTGCATAAGCAAGTACTGTGACAAAATAAGTTAACTACGAGGGTGGTTCGAAAAATTCTCAAAACGGAATAGAAAAAAAAGTACTTACATCACTGAAACATTTTTTTTAAATTTTTCAAATGGTTCAGATGGCTCTGAGCACTATGGGACTTAACTTCTGAGGTCATCAGTTCCCTAGAACTTAGAACTCCTTAAACCTAATTAACCTAAGAACGTCACACACATCCATGCCCAAGGCAGGATTCGAACCTGCGATCATAGCGGTCGCGCGGTTCCAGACTGTAGCGCCTAGAACCGCTCGGCCACTTCGGCCGGCTTCTATTTTTCAATGTAGTCTCCTTGTAGCTTAATTCACTTGGTGCAACGATGTTCCAGTGCCATAACCCCATCTCGAAAGTGAATTTCCTTCAGGCCTGCAAAATAGCTGTCAACTCCAGCTATCAGTTCTTCGTTTGAAGTGAGTCTTCGTCCACTAAGAAAAATTTTCAGTTTTGGGAAGAGATGGAAGTCTGAAGGAGCCATATCAGGTGAATAAGGCGGGTCTGGCAACAAGTCATACCTTAGTTCGTGCAATTTTGCCATGGCGACGACACATGTGTGCGGGTGCGCATTGTCTTGATGGAAGATGACTTTCTTCCTTGCTAAACCAGGCCTTTTTCGCATATCTTTTGTTGCAATTTGTCCAGGAGGTTAGCATAGTACTTCCCAGTAATTGTTTGCCCAGTGGGGAGATAATCTACAAACAGAATCCCCTTTGCATCCAAAAAAACTGATGCCATGACCTTTCCCGCCGAAGGAATTGTCTTTGCTTTCTTTGGTGGCGGAGAATCAGCATGTTTCCATAGCTTTGAGTGTTGTTTTGTCTCTGGGATATAGTAGTGCACCCAAGTTTCTTCTGTGGTCACAAACCGTTTGCGAAAAATCTTGTTCGTTTCTCCTAAAACGGGCCAAACATTGATCAGATGTGCCCATTCCCATGCGTTTTTGATCCAGCGTCAAGAGTCGCGGCATCCATCTTGCAGATAATTTTTTCATTCTTTAAAATGTGATATACCCTTTCAGATGACATCTGGCAAGCGTGAGCAATTTCACGCACTTTCAATCGGCTATCCTCCATGACCATTTTGTGCACTTTTGCAATGATTTCTGGAGTAATGTCACACCTTGGCCGGCCACTGCGCGGATCATCATCTAAGCTCTTCCGACCAAATTTAAATTCATTTATCCACTCTGCAACAGTTGAATATGAAGGAGCAGAGTCCCTCAGTGTATTCTGGAAATCGGCATGAATGCCCTTTGCTTGCACACCTTTCTTTACGAAGTACTTAGTCACTGCTCTAATACTGATCTTTTCCATCTTCGCAAATCACTACGCTGGAACAACAACAGAGCCACGTCACCGCCACAGCTCTCTTCCAAGAGCACTGACGTGGCAAGTGTTTACAGGCAAGAGTCCAATGAATATCTCGTGAACAACTCGTTCCTCTAGCGCTGACCTCTCGTGGTGATTCCGAGAACTTTTCATACAACCCTCGTAAGCATGAAATTTAGTGAAAGTTTTCTTTCACTAAATTAAATTCAGCTAAAATGATAATGCATTATAGCTTCATAATTTCTGTATTTAAAGGTTGGTTCTTTTAGGATTTGCCGCCAATCACTGGTTTTTGTGTCAGGTGCTACTCTTGGTTCCCCTTTTGTGTACTTGCTGGTTGTGCGGTGGTAGCTGTTGTGTTTCTGGAGGTATGAGTGTTTGAAGTGGTCGTTATCATATTTTGTGGTGGTCACTATGACGTCCTCCGTCTCTTTCGCTGGATGTGTATTCTAGGGGAAAAGGTTGGAAATTTATCTACGTTGTCGAGCTTTGTGAATATTTTTGAATGTTAACGAATGTCTGTAATATTCTAGAATTTTCTCGGATGTTGTAGAACTCTCCTAAATTTTTTTAACGTTCTTGAATGTTTTGTAAGATGGCAAGAACTATGCCCCTTACGTGAAGTCATTGAAGATCACCTAACTCACATTGAGCGAACAATAGGGCTGAACAAAAATGACTGACGAGGCACAATGCATCTTGTAGAGGGTATAGTATGGATGTATTGGAATAATTAACGTCGGATGATGGTTTTAAAGTAATTCACACGACATGAAAACTTTGTGGAAACGCGTCGATTTACTGGAGGCTAGTTTATCCCAGGGAAGTGCTCAAGAGCTGGGAGCAGGGAGCTGGGAGTGGCGAAGGGAAGCGACAATAGGCAGCTTAGGGCGGCTCAAGCTCTGAGAAACCTGTAACGGGGCGCGGCCTCCAGCTGCCTTAAGATGAGTGACAGTGAGTGGGTGGTTGACCCCATGCTGGTGTACTGGGAAGCAGACGGAGAACTTGTACACCTGTTGATAAATGTCCGTCATCCCGTTTTCAGTGAAACATGCGAGAAAGCCGCGCAAAGCTTCGGTGGAGTGGTCAGCAGAGGCCAAAATATGCGTGTTTGTGGCTATAGCAACTTCACACTGAATTCACGGTCTGCAGAGTCTGAAGTAAATCAGGTGAAAAGCGACAGAATGAAATATGCCGACCTCCGATGGAAATGTAGGACCGAGGAATTTGAAGTACTCTCCTGGGAGTCAGAATTCTGGAAAAATCGGTGTTTTGTGCAGACGCTAACTTTGTGGGTGTCCTGGGAGGAGCTAAATAGCAGAAGTTGAGAGGAAGGGAAATTTTGTGGGAATTTGTTCACTTCCCAGAGCAGGCATTGGTCGGCACTGGGAAGTGACGCATAATTAACGCGACTTATGCTGCAATTGACGTAAGTGATTTTGCTGGAGGGGAAACCGAGGCGAAGAGCGGACTGGGAGAAGTCCCTGTAGAGGTCTCCCCTTTCCAGCTTGCCTAGAGTGCGGACGTGGCTTTCTTTACTCAGCTTGCCTGAGAGAGAGTGAGCATCTCTGCAGTTTAGGACTTAGCAAACGGAACGATTGAGCTTGGAGACAGAAAGTTTTCGTTCAGCTATGTACTGAGCAAGATAGCTAGGAATGAATAGACGAGCGCAGCCCTGCAGCACCACGAGGTCGGCCAACGTCCACAAAACGATGACGCCCCACCATGCTGAATTCGGTGATATTGCGCCCGCTCTGGCCATTGATTAATTTGTTGAATCACATCGACAAAGTTTCCACAAGGGATTCATGGGCCGTGTATTGTAGAATTCTTCTCGCACTTCGCATTACGTCTAGGTCAGTCGATAGGAATTACTTTTGACTTATCGCACTTTACTCCACGCAAACGCAATTTATTACCACTGCCTGATAGGAGAGTCATCTAATGTGATGATTGAAGGTCATGAGTTCAAATAAATTTGTGCTGATCGACTGCATCTGTTTTCAATCAAGTAGTTGAAATCCCAAGTCACTTTCTTAATTATTTTATGTTCAACATTTGCATCTGGTGTTCAATAGCTGAATATAACATCAATGAGCACCCCTTTTTATAGCCCGATATTGCGGCAGTTTTTCACTCTCTGTTGATCTGTTAGTCAATTAGCTGGGGTGAACACACTCCAAAAAAACCAGATAAGTGACTGGTGGGGTGTTACAGTTTTGCAGTGTTCTAGTTGTTCTATAAAGAAGAGATTGGCAGAATATTTTATTTCAGCTTAGTGTATTATTGAATATGTCAGTGATTTAAGAATACTGGAGGTTTTTTTAGCACTTTTTAGGGTGCCATACTAACATTTTTACAATTTTTTGTATGTTCATTTTTACTATGTGTTTGAATGTTCTCGAGTGATGTGCAATGTTCACGGAAAACAGATGAAAATAGAGACCATGCCGAGCGAGCCTTTTTCAGCTAGTAGCTGGACGTTGTGGCCGAGCGGTTCTAGGCGCTTGAGTCCGGGTCCGTGCTGCTGATACGGTCGCAGGTTCGAATCCTGTCTCGGGCACGGATGTGTGTGATGACCTTAGGTTAGTTAGGTTTAAGTAGTTTCTAAGTCTAGGGGACTGATGACCTCAGATGTTAAGTCCCATAGTGCTTAGAGCCATTTGAATTTCAGCTAGTTAAAAGTAAAACCTAGCAGATGGAGGTCGCATGTTGACTCAGAGCGCGCAATTAGGTTAATTATCAGCATGTGCATCGTGGTGTAACTTGCAGAAGAATAGTGAGAGGGTACGGGCTATAACTGACAGCTTTCAGTGGTGGTAAGTGTTGGAATGTCTTGCAACTGGAAGGAAGGCGTGCAGGTCTCGCGCAGCCGATCTACGTCTGTCACTGGGCAGATGAGCAGGATAGAGCTTTATGTTTGACTTCTGAAGATGAATGTTAGCGGAAATTTCGAGAACCTCGTCGGAAGTCGGCACTGGAGTAGATCAGGACTGCGTGATATTAGACAGGAAAAGTTGGGATTAATTTGATGGAGATTGTAAATACGTCTGTTACTTTGAGGTCTGCCAATGAATTAACAACACATCAGCTCCAAGCTCAAATGGACAATAAAGAATGAGAAACTCGGAGGACATTTCTATGAAGAACTAAAAACACCTTCATATGCAACGGGACAGCTTTGATTGGAAATTAGCAGCGCGGGCTAGCCCTGCGGTCTGGGGCGCCTTGCCACGGTTCGCGCGGCTACCCCCGTCGGAGGTGCAAGTCCTCCCTCTGGCATGGGTGTGTGAGTTGTCCTTAGCGTAAATTAGTTTGTTGGATTAGGTAGTGTGTAAGCCTATGAAACGATTGCCTTAGCAGTTTGATCCCACAGTAACTTACCACAAATTTCCAATTAATTGGAAATTAGGACAAATAGACATCATCTGATGTGACCGAATTTCCTGCTCCACCTTCTGTCGTGTGCCGGAAATCATGGGCAGAATCTTCAGAGTTATTAGCTAGAGTAGCTCCAGCTCCTCCCAAAATAAGGCTATCATTGAATTTTACGGTATATTATGGAAAGGACAATACTGTTCTATCTGGAGGTCAAGATGTAGGTGAATATTATCAGCTTATCAATTAAAATAGGTCACGGTTGAGAAGTACTAACAAGAACTCTTTACCGAAGAAAGGAAAAACAGACAGAAGCCGACCGCGGAGAAGATCAGTTTGGATTCCAGAGAAATGTAATAACACGCGAAGCAGTAGCATCCCTCCAACTTCTCTAGTAGGTAGGTTAAGGAAAGGTAAACCAAATTTTGCAGCATTTGTATACTTAGAGATACATTTTGACAATACTGACTGGGACGCCGTCTTTGAAATTTTGAAGGCGACAGGGGTAAAATACAGGGAGCTAAAGGCTAATTACGGCTTGTACAGAAATTAGATGACAGTTATAAGAGTCGAGGGACATGTAAAGGAACCAATGGTTGAGAAGAGAGTGAGACAGTGTTGTATCGCTGATATTACTCAGTCTGTATAGTGAGCAAGCAGTAAAGGAAGCCAAATAAAGATTTGGAGTAGGAATTAAAGTTCCGGGAGAAGAGAAGTTCGAGGTTTGCCGATGACACTCTAATTATGTCAGAGACAGCAAAGGCTTTGGAAGAACCGTTGAACGTAATGGACAGCGACGTGAAAGTAGGATATAAGATGAGCATCGACGAAAGCAAAACAATGGAATTTAATCAAATTATATCAGATGACGCTGAGGGAATAACTGACGATGGCCGGAGTAGAGAGGATATAAAATACAGATTGGCAATGGCAAGGAAAGCGTTTCCGAAGAAGAGAAATTTGTTAACACCGAATAGAGATTTAAGTACTAGGATGTCTTTTCTGAAGTTATCTGTCTGGGTGTAGCCATGTATGGAAGTGAAACATGTACGATAACTAGTTCACACAAGAAGCGAATAGAATTTTTTGAAATGTGATGCTACAGGAGAACGCTGAAGATTAGATAGTTAGATGTATAACTAACGATGAGGAACTGAACAGAACTGGGGAGACAGGAAATTTGTGGCACAATGTGACTAAAACAAGAAATCGGTTTGTAGGACACATTTTGAGACGTCAACAATCCACCAGTTTAGTAGTTGGGGAGAGTGTCGCGGGTAAAATAGTAGAGGGAGACGAAGAGATGTACATAGTAATCAGATTCAGAAGGATGTAGATTACGGTAGTTATTATGATATGGGGAGCCTTGCACAAGATAGATTAGCATGGATACCTGCATCAAATCACTCTTCGGACCAAAGCGACAAGCATTATGAAAAGACAGAGCTATTATTGCTGAAATGAAGATATCTAACAATTGTCACACATATCTAAAAAATAAGTATAAACATCACTTGAAGGGAATACGAAAAGTTGGACACTTACGATCTCTACGCGTATATCACTGCTGTCGGTTGTGAAGGATGTCTTTTTTAATGGCACACGAGGAAAGAACATACGTACTGCTGCAAGTATTTTTAAAAATAATCCTCACGACAACCTGAAACTAAAAGTTATCTTTATCAGTTAGATGAAGAAGAGATGAAAGGGTAAAAATGTGAACGGGTCCGAAAAGGGCCAGTCACCATTAAACTGGGTCCCAAAGATGAATGAGTTCGTCCATCTATACTACGTGCACCATGCACGTTGACGTCGTTTGTCTGCAATTTTAAATGGAAAACTAATGGGCACAAAAAAAAAAAAAAAAAAAAGAAACCTGTGTATAATCAGAGTACAGTGCTGAGAAAAACAGTGAGCGAAAAACATCACTGATGTAAGGAGTGCTTCTTCAGATTGTTGCTATAATAAAATGAGAGATCCAAAATAAACATATAACAAAGTAAACATATAACATTTTTATATGATGCTTTTAGATGAAAACTAGCGAACTGAGTTTCCGTTTTTAAAATCTGTGGAGTAACGTTTTTCGTCCTTGAAATGAATGTGTAGGACCGATGTAAGGCTTCCATGTAAGTCATTAATGTTTTCATTTGACATTATAGGCAGTTAATACGAAAACACGGTTGTGATCTACTATGTGGGGCTGTTGAGTAGCGCCGCTGGTTTCTGTGGGGGGATTATCTTCCGGCAGCGACGTGCGGTGTAGGCGGCTAGTGGCCGGTGGCTCACGGAAGCCGTTGGTTCGCCGCAGCGCCGCCGCGGCCGGAACAGCGCTTAGGTCGCGCCGCTCAAGGAAATAAGCCGAGAAATTAAATTGTTCACAGGAGCTGCAGATTACTCCATTAACGGAGGAAGGGGCGATTAAAAATTTCACATCTGGGAGGAGAGGCCCCGATTGGCCCATCCAGGCCTCGGACGCCGCCGATCAATTTGCGGTAATAATGGAGCTCCTCGCTTCGAGGGTAGGAGGCACGGAGGGGGCGGCGGGAAGGCCGTGATTGACTCCACCTGTTTTCCTGTCAACGGCCTCGCCGTCTGGGACTGCTGGAAACAAGGAACTGAGAGATCCCTCCGTATTTAACGAATGCCATCTACATCGATGTGAAATAAGGTGAATCATCCCTTTTGTTTCCAAACGAGGTTTCTGGCAAATTAAAATAGGTAGAGGGGTACATATTTTTTTGTATGGGTAACACTCTTAACCACGAGTTTCTGAATGAATTTATTTTTAATTGAAAGATATACGTTTTTAAGGGCATTCGAAAGATCTTATAAACAAGTTCGTTAATGTTAGTGTTGAAACTTTTGCCAAAGTTATCCGAGAAATGTGATGAAGTGAAAGGCAGCAGGAATCGGCTGCTTGGGCTCTCACGAGCCTTAATTTTGATGTTGTACACCGCAGGCGATCACCCATGTTTGGCCACTCACAATACGGCTAAATATCCGAATTACGTCACTATGATGTATGATGTATACCAGATTTTCGCACATCTTCCCGTTACGCCTAGGTATTTAATCGACGTGACCGTGGAAGGCAGTACACTGCTATCGCTGTATTAGAACATGCCAGGTTCTGCCGTTATATGAAGCCTTTCGACTGCTTCCGTTCTTACACATCTACAGACATACTCCGCAAGGCAGCGTAACGCGCATGATGGAGGATTCATCGTACCAACACTATTCCTTTCGTGTTCCACTCACAAATATGGCGAAGGAAAAATGGTGCAAATGGCTCTGAGCACTATGGGACTTAACATCTGAGGTCATCAGTTCCCTAGAACTTAGAACTACTTAAACCTAACTAACCTAATAACATCACACACATCTACGCCCGAGACAGGATTCGAACCTGCGACCGTAGCGGTCGCGCAGTTCCAGACTGAAGCGCCTAGAACCGCTCGGCCACTCCGGCCGGCTACGAAGGAAAAACGACTGCCTATATGCCTTCTTTTGGCGGCCACTACGTGAAATGTACGTTCACGGCAGCAGAATCGTTCTACAATCAACTGCAGATGGCAGCTCTGTAAATTTTCTTACTAGTATTTCGCGAACAGAAAGTCGTCTTCCCTCCAGGGATTCCCATTTGAGTTCACGAAGCTTTGTAATAATCGCGTGTTGATCGAACCTACCGACAACAAATGTAGCAGCTCATCTGTGAGCTGCTTCGATGTCTTTGTTTAATTCGAACTGACGGGGATCCAAAACACTCGAGGAGTACTCAACAACGGGTTGCGCTAATGGTCTGTACACGTTCTTTACAGATGGACCAGAGATGAACCGTTTTACTAAAATTCTCCCTATAAACCAATGTCGACCACTCGCCTTCCCTATTACCGTTCTTACGGGCTCGTTACATGTCATATCGGTTTGCAACGTTACGCCTAGATGGACCTTGGAAAGCAGCATACTGCCAATGCTGTATTCGAACATCACAGAGTTGGTTTTTCTCCTCATGTGAATTAACATACATTTTTTCTACCCTTAGAGCAAGATCCCATTCATCACACTAACTAGAAACTTTGCCCAAGTCATCTTGTATCATCCTACAATCACTCAACGACGATACATACTCGTATACTACTGCATCATCAGCAAACAGCCCCAGATTGCTGCTCAGCCTGTCTATCAGATCATTTACGTATACAGAAAATAACAGCGGTCCTATCACACTTCCTAGACGCAATCCTGATGATACCCTTGCGCCGATGAACACTCACCGTCGAAGACAACGTAATGCGTTCTGTTACTTAAGAAGTCTTCGAGTCACTCACATAAATGAGAACCTATTCCATATGCCTTCGTTAACAGTCTGCAATGGGGCATCGTGCCAAACACTTTTCTGAAATCTAGGAATATGGAATCTGCCTGTTGTCTTTCATCCATGATTCACGGAATGTCATCTGAGAAAAAGGCAACCTGAGTTTCGCACGAGCGAAAGATGTTCGCACACATTAGAACTAGTTTTCCCGGGCACCTTGTCAGACACTATTCGACAACGCATGTACATTGGAGATTCTTAGAAAGAAAAAAAAATCCATAACAACGACCGTTTCGAACATCTAATAACGGAGAAAGAAAAACATTATCAAGATGTGACCCATGATGGCAGATTATTTCTTAATTTTCTTGGGATGCATCAGTTTTCTCACCTTGTACCAGCATTGCTCTTCGAGATACATAAGCAGCTATCTTCATCTCCATACAAATCTATATTTCACAAGCCACTTACTGTGTATGGTGGAGGGTACTTTGTGTTCCAGTGACTCTTCCCCCTTCTTCTGCTACAGTCGCCTACGGCTCCTGGGGAGAACCACTGCTGGTAAACTTCCGTGTAGGCTCGAATCTCTCTAATTTTATCTTCACGTCTTTTCGCTAGCTATACGTAGGAGGCTGAGGTATACTAGTTGGCTCATCTAGAAATGTACGCTCTGAGAACTTTATAAGTAGATCATAACGTGATGCAGAATGCCCCTATTCCAGCGCCTGCCACTGGAATTGTCTGAACATCTTCTGACGATTTCGCGCTTACTAAATGACCTATCTGGTACAGATCCCATACTGAAGAGCAACATTCAAATATTGATCGAAAGTGTGTTTTGTAGGCTATTTCCTTTGTTAATTGACTACATTTCCTGAGGATTCTTTCAATGAATCTCAGTATGGCATCTGCCTCACTCGCGATTAATTTTATTTGTTCGTTCCACTTCAATTCGCTCCGTACGCATAACCCTATATATTTTACGGAAGTTAATGCTTCCGGTGATTGTTCTGCAATTTTGTAATCATAAAACAAAGGGTCTTTCTGTCTACATATTCGCAGTAGGTTACATTTGTTGGTGTTGAGGGTCAGTTTCCACTTCCTGCACCATGCGACGATCCTCTTCAGGTCTTCCTACACTTCATTACAATTTTCTATTGTCGTATTTCTCTGCTTTCAACAGTATAATCCACCAAAAGTCTGATGGAACTTCTGACTTTATCTACTGCATCATTTATATATATTTCGAAAAGTAATAGTCCCTGGGAACGCCCGAAGCTAGTTGTAGATCTGAGGCCTCTTGCCTTTCAGGACGACATAGCGTTCATTTTGCTAGAAACACTTGAATCCGCTCACAAAGCTGGTCTGATACTCCATACTTTCGTATTTTGTTCATTAGGTGACAGTGCGAAACTGTGCCAAGTATCTTTCGGAAGTCGAGGAACATGGCGTCTGTCTGGGCGCCTGTATCTACTGCTTTCTGTGCCTCGTGGGCGAACAGAGTGAGCTGAGTTTCACTCGATCGTTGCCTTCGAAATCCATGTTGGTTCCTACATAGACCTAGAAATATCATAATACTCGAGCGTAAAATATCTTCCAGGATTCTATAACAGACAGACGTCAGAGAGGGAGGCCTAAAGTTTTGTGCGTCTGTTCAACGAACATTCTTGAAAACGGAAATGATCTGCCCTTAATCCAATCATTAGGAAGGTTCAAATGGCTCTGAGCACTATGGGACTTAACGTCTGAGGTCATCAGTCCCCTAGAACTTAGAACTACTTCAACCTAACCAACCTAAGGACAGTACACACATCTATGCCCGAGGCAGGAATCGAACCTGCGCCGTAGCGGTCGCGCGGTTCCAGACTGTAGCGCCTAGAACTTCTCGGCCACTCCGGCCGGCGTCATTAGGAAGGCTTCGCTCCTCAAAAGACTTGCGGAGACTGCCGCTAAAAGAAAGGAAAGTTTTTTGCATACTCTGTCTGGAATGGAATTAGTATCCCGCCAAGTCTCTGTATGCCCATCTTTTTAGAGATGGTTGCAGGACTCTGCTGTTCGAGACAGGATGTCAAATCAAACACCTTTCTGCCGTCTAGTTTCCAAACCTATTTTATTTTGCTACCAGTTTCTGTGATTTACTACGAGATCTTCAGGCCCCCGACCCACGTGTAGGACGATTTCACCCCGTTCTGGTCAAAACAGGGGCCAGCATTCGAATACCAGTACCCGCTTGCTACTCCGATCGGTATAACAAGCAGAATTTCCCAATGGCTTTGACGTTCTGCAGCAAACTGGTTAATGTTTCTAGATATTGGCTCGTATCCTCTGTTTGTTTCTCAAGACCCTATCCACTATCCATCAAAGTTTATTGGTATATTTGTGTTATACCCTGCGTGTTACGAACAATTTTTTCTTGTATTTAACAATTCGTCTGAAGATGGGTTGACTGGCCAATTGGAATAACCAAGAAAGGAACTTAATTTCGAGATTAGTTACACTGAACGCTTTTCGTTAAAAGAACAAGAATCTTATAATAGTCTTGTTTTACGCTACTCCGCGTCTCATATCCATACATTATCTCTTTTCCACCTAATAACCAGTGACATCCAGCCGCATGGTAATAGCCACGGATTTCTTTCGTGAAGCAGACCGCTGATTATCTTTCACGTCCACATTCTCCAACAAGGCAAAAAAAAAAAGAAACCGACGTATCTTTTGCGTTGCGGCAAGAGCAACTTACGTACTGCAGAGGACATTATAAAGTCATTTGGAACATGCGCTGGCTCGCTGGGCTGCGAGATAGAGGCTAAAGGTTGGGGATTTTCTTGCCTCTGTCTTGTCTTATAAATCACAGCTACAAAGTTTCCACGTTATGTGAATTAAATTTCGTTTTCTCATTCATGTCTCAGACAGAAAAATAATGTAAATGTACCTCAGTTCGAGGTAAGGAAGGAAGCTCTCAACTTTGGGAAACCGGCTAATGCAATTAGCAAGGTCTAGAAACTAACTGAAAAATGTATTTTTATTACTGATGCATACTGAGGTCTGCATGCCCAAGTCGCGACTACGGTAAAATGAAGAAAATAAAGCAAGAGAAGGATGGAGTGGTGACAGAGAGAGATAGAGAGAGATAGAGAGAGAGAGAGAGAGAGAGAGAGATAGCGGGAAAGAGGCATAATACGTCAGCAATCCGAAGAACTTGATTTCAAGTTCTGTACTTTTTAATTAATTCTTACGTTAAACTTACTTGTTAACGTTGTCACCAAACATTTTAACCTAAATACACATAAATTTTTCGCCTGTGGAATTATGTTGTTACTCTCATTTAGCACTACCTATTTCGAATGGTTTAAAAAAAGCTCATTGCCTTCCAGTTCTCGCGTGGAATGTTAAAGAAACATGCAATAATGGTCTCAGTCAGTACGTAGTCAGAGGGAGAAATCTCCGGGTGTTCAATGCTACCTGCAATGAAGCTACTTACAAAAGTCATGCTACTCCCGTCATGGGTCATTTTATTTTGCATTCTATGAGGTACAATATTCGTTGCGTTAATTCTTGCGTGAATCTAAAATTCTTTTAGCCTCAGTACAGCGATACAGAAGAAGTTGGACACTATTTAACATATAAATAAATACGCTCATAATCTACCAAAAAGCTAATTAGTTGGTACCAAGCGGAATCAAAACGTTATCTGCTATTACTCTTCGCCACCAGCATGGCCCTTGAAGATGACATTAGGCTAGCGTGAAAAAAGGTTCTTGCAGAGACAAGTAAATATAATTACCCACGTATTTCTTCTTTAAATGCAATGGGGGCAGACTGTAATGCAGGGCGCAATTGAAAGTCTCTCTTCCGCCTACGTTACGTTATTTTATTGAGCGAGGGTGTAGATGTACAGTGTGTATATTATGTAACGGAACAAAACCCAGGAAGTAATTCCTGGCTGGAAAAGAAACATAAGGTATGGTGATGGACGTGTCCTGGTGCTCCATCATGCATCAGCCACATTATCTTTCATATTCCTCATGACACATCCTTCAGCAAAAGGGGCAGGTCATACTGCACGAATTCCACTTTCGAATTTGTCTGTCCGTTAAGAGGTTGTCGCGAAACTAATGCTCTAAATAAGTGGTAGCCAACAATTTGTGGCCATAAACTGATGCTAATTGTTCGCTGATGATATGTTGAACATTTCTCCGAGCATTTTCTCATAGCCCACAGATCACGATTATGTGGGTTTATGAGGTCATCTCTGCCAAATGTCGCTTCACACATTTGCAGAGGACCGCCGACAGAAATCTCGTAATGATTGTGATCCACATCTGAATCTGCTTACATAGTCCGCAAGCAACTGTACGGTGCGCGGCGGAGGGCACCTCGTACCACTAGTAGTCGATTCCTTCCCTGTCCCATTCGCAAATAGAATGTTGAGAAAACGACTGTCTGTATGCTTCCGTACGAGCCCTAACTTCTCTCATTTTCGTGCTTCTTGCGGGCAATGTACGTTGACGGCAGTAGAATCGTTCTGCAGTCAGATTCAAAAGCCAGTTTTCTAAATTTCTTCGTCAATGCCTCGCGGAAAGAGCATCGTCTTCCCTCCAGGCATTCCCTTTTGAGTTCACTAAGCATTTCCGTAATACTTGTCTGCTGATCGAACCTCTCAGTAACAAATACAACAGCACGCGTCTGAATTGCTTTAGTGCCTTCCTTTAATCCGACCAGATGGGGATCCCAAACACTCGAGCAGCACTGAAGAATGGGTCACCGCAGCATGCTATGCGCTGCCTCCTTTGTAGATGAGCTAAACTTTCCTTAAATTCTCCCAACAAAAGGAAGTCGAGCACTCGTTTTCCCGAATTCCAACGTGACCTTCTCATTCCATTTCATATTGCCATGCAACTTTACACCTAGATATTTTATCGATGTGACTGTCACCAAGTACACTATTAATTCTGTAATCGAACGTCACAGTATTGGTACTCCTACTCATGTACAGTAACTAACATTTTTCTACGTTTAGAGCATGCTGCCATTCAACCTACTAACTAAAAATTCTGAGTTGTCTTATATCCCTATGCTGTCGACACCTCCCCATACACCACAGAGTCATCAGCAAGCAGCCGCAAATTGCTGTTCACGCTGTCCACCAGATCATATATACACAGGACTATTACAAATGATTGAAGCGATTTCATAAATTCACTGTAGCTCCATTCATTGACATACGGTCACGACACCACAGATACGTAGAAAAACTCATAAAGTTTTGTTCGGCTGAAGCCACACTTCAGGTTTCTGCCGCCAGAGCGCTCGAGAGCGCAGTGAGACAAAATGGCAACAGGAGCCGAGAAAGCGTATGTCGTGCTTGAAATGCACTCGCATCAGTCAGTCATAACAGTGCAACGACACTTCAGGACGAAGTTCAACAAAGATCCACCAACTGCTAACTCCATTCGGTTATGGTATGCGCAGTTTAAAGCTTCTGGATGCCTCTGTAAGGGGAAATCAACGGGTCGGCCTGCAGTGAGAGAAGAAACGGTTGAACGCGTGCGGGCTAGTTTCACGCGTAGCCCGCGGAAGTCGACGCATAAAGCAAGCAGGGAGGTAAACGTACCACAGCCGACGGTTTGGAAAATCTTACGGAAAAGGTAAAGCAGAAGGCCTTACCGTTTACAATTGCTACAAGCCCTGACACCCGATGACAAAGTCAAACGCTTTGAATTTTCGGCGCGGTGGAGATCATGATCAGCAATTCATGTCATGGCCTCCACGCTCTCCCGACTTAACCCCATGCGATTTCTTTCTGTGGGGTTATGTGAAAGATTCAGTGTTTAAACCTCCTCTACCAAGAAACGTGCCACAACTGTGAGCTCGCATCAACGATGCTTTCGAACTCATTGATGGCGACATGCTGCGCCGAGTGTGGGAGGAACTTGATTATCGGCTTGATGTCTGCCGAATCACTAAAGGGGCACATATCGAACATTTGTGAATGCCAAAAAAAAATTTTTAGGTTTTTGTATGTGTGTGCAAAGCATTGTGAAAATATCTCAAATAATAAAGTTATTGTAGAGCTGTGAAATCGCTTCAATCATTTGTAATAACCCTGTATATATATATATATATATATATATATATATATATATATATATATATATATATATATATGAGATCTGGTGGACAGGGTGAACAGCAATTTGCGGCTGCTTGCTGATGACTCTGTGGTGTATGGGGAGGTGTCGACAGCATAGGGATCTAAGACTACTCAGAATTTTTAGTTAGTAGGTTGAATGGCAGCATGCTCTAAACGTAGAAAAATGTTTATATGTATATATAATAAGAGCGGTCCTGTCACGCGTCCCTGGGGCTTCCCTGACGATACTCTTGTCTACGAACTGGGTTCTATCACACAAGAAGTTGTCGAGCCACTCACATATCTGGGAATCTATCGTATGCTCGTCTCTACGTTAATAATCTGCAGTGAGGCACCGTGGCAGATGCTTTCTGGAAATCTAGTAACATGAAATATGCCTGTTGTTCTTCTTACATGGCTCGCAGGATATGAAGTTAAAGAAGGGCAAGGCGAGTTACGCAAGAGCGATGCTGACCAAAACCAGCGAAAACATTTATCCTGAAGAAAACTTTGCTGCCACTAATCCCTGTACATAGTGCAGGTGACAGAGACGGTTCTGGATGTCATGCAGGACAAACAACAGCGTTCTTTGGATTACCCCAAGCTGGCGGGCAAGATTGATGGAGTTTGAATTGCTGTTGGTCTCAAAATCGGTGTTGTTCCAGAGCTGGTATATGGACATCCTGCGGCTGTCCAAGTTGTTCGTCTCTGTGATATGACCTATGTTAATCCAAACGCCGAATAATGGATACAAAAGTTTTGTGATTAGGTGACACTGTCAGAGTAAGTGGCTTGGTAAATGCGCATGCCCTCCCAACCACTTCCACGATCCTGATGCTTGATGAAAACAATATTGGCTTTCTCCTCAAATGTTCAAATGTGTGTGAATTCCTAAGGGACCAAACTGTTTAGATTGGTTCAAATGGCTCTGAGCACTATGGGACTTAACATCTGTGGTCATCAGTCCCCTAGAACTTAGAACTACTTAAACCTAACTAACCTAAGGACATCACACACATCCACGCCCGAGGCAGGATTCGAACCTGCGACCGTAGCGGTCACGCGGTTCCAGACTGAAGCGCCTTTAACCGCACGGCCACACAGGCCGGCAAAAACTGCTTAGGTCATCGGTCCCTAGACTTACACACTACTTAAACTAACGTAACCTAACTTATGCTAAAAACAACACACACACACGCGCGCACACACACACACACACACACACACACACACACACACACACACACGCCCGATTGAGGACTCGAACCTCCGACGGGAGGGGCCGCGCAGTCCGTGACATGACGCCTCAAATCACGCGGCCACTCCGCGCGGCAATGATTAACTGATAGCTATGCTTCGAGTTAGCTGAAATCATTCGGCCTGCATCACATAAAACAAAGTTGTTCGTAAATCTCATATATGTTATTAATTGCACATTAATAAAATAATAAATTAACACCATGTAATTTGTAATGTAACCTACCCGTGGTAATTACTTCATCGGAAGTTCATGGTCCATTTGGAGACACATATCGATGTGAATGTTTTTGTTCCTTTTTCTGTCAGCGATCGTCTCCTAAAGTTTACGCTCACCATTTATATTTACCCTGTTGGTTGACTATTTATCCGATACTTCTCTGATAGAACAAAAGTTTTGTCTTTAAAGGTCGTGAAGTTTCTTCCTAATCTGTCTCTCATCTTACTACTGTTTCGTTTCGGTGCGAGGTTTTGCTTCAGTGCTACGAAGTCTCTCATCACAGTTTTTCAATACATTTGAAATTAAAGGTTTCATACTGAATCAGGAAAAAGTGAAAGAAATATACTACTCAGGAAACATTAATTTTTAATTTACTTTACTTTATGACAAAACGTTAAATATCCATGATGGCGACCTGCTAACATTGGATTAATCACGAGAAAACCGATTTGCTCTAGTATCAGCACCAAAAGTAACAAAAATGCAAAGAACAAATGAAATAAAATTAAAATTAATTTATTAGCTTTATAATGTGATGCACGTTGTAAAAATAAAAAAAGAGCTAATGCAGTAAAACGACAATCAAAAATTTATTTAAGCCTAACATTTCACCAGAAAACTATTACGGCATTTTGGAGAACGATAAGCATCTCTATAACATAAACGTGGAACCAGCAAACAGAGGAGTTATAAAACTCAGCTTGCTATTTTCTCCCCTGAAATACGGAGTCCGCAGACTTCCTTGATTATAGGAAGGCACTCGACAGAGGTTGCAGTGTCTTGTGTGAACAAAATATGAAGTTAGCTAATATCGTACGAGAATTGTTAATGGAGTTGGAATTTAACTGCAGACAGAACTCAGTCCGGTATTCTTAACGGAAGAAAATCCATAAGATATGCTTCAAACATACGTGAAGGCCGTTACTGTTTAGAATATATAAGAGACAGATGAATAAAAAGTGAGTAAACTATTTCACCGACAATCAATCTTCCGCAAATGGAAAGGGGATGCAAGGGACAAATCAGCACCGTATCCCTCACCACATTCCGCAACGTGGTCTACTGAGTGTAGGCGTTGGTGTAAATGAAAACTGAATATTGACCTCCCTGTATCCAAAATTATTACACTGCAGCAGTGAGGTAGAAAGGTGAGAAAGCGCTGCGTGCGGCTGACGGGAGGATGCTGGGGCGTCCGGTGGCAGTAGCTCTGGATAGCAGAGGGGGGGGGGGGGGCAGAGACAAGGACTATCGTAGTCAAAATCTAAACCGGAAGACGTTCGAGAAGAGGGGGAGTGATGGTCGTCCCTTGATAAAAAGTTGCTGTGTCTCCGCCAGAAGCGATACACCGCGTTATATGGACAGGACGCCACGCATCAGGCAGTAACAGCGTTGTGTCTCACACGTGGTGTGGGCAATCGCCTCCAGATGGCTCTCATGCAAAGCACTACTTTGTACTTCCGCTCCAAGAGATTCAGATAGACCACGAATCCGTCAATACTTACGTCTTACACCACAGAGAGCGCTGTCATCCGAAGTTACCAGCGGGTTCCAATTAAAGTGCAGTTATTCACAGAGATCCCGGGTGAGTTGCTTATAGCAGCGAAACTTGGTAGACAAGCTAATACTTTAATGTGAAACTGTTTGCGTTGGAAAAAAAAAAAAAAGGTCGGGCGACGTCGGTGGCGAAGAAATGACTCCACGGCGACCGATCGAACACCAATATCATCACACCTTAAAGAATGTTCCTTTCCTCGTGACTCAGCCCGTGTGTAGCTACATAGAAGTGGCTTGCTGGGACGCTAATTACAGATTCTTCGAAGTGCAGTATACCTAAAACAGAGTCACTAGAGGCAACACAGGAGTACAATAACACAAGTATGGGACACAAAATACACTACTGGCCATTAAAATTGCTACACCAAGAAAAATGCAAATGATAAACTGGTATTCATTGGACAAATACATTATACTAGGACTGACATGTGATTACATTTTCAAGCAATTTGGGTGCATAGATCCTGAGAAATCAGTACCCAGAACAACCACCTCTGGCCATAATAACGGCCTTGATACGCCTGGGCATTGGGTCAAACAGAGCTTGGATGGCGTCTATAGGCACAGCTGCCCATGCAGCTTCAGCACGATACCACAGTTCATCAAGAGTAGTGACTGGCGTATTGTGACGAGCCAGTTGCTCGGCCACCATTGACCAGACGTTTTGAACTGGTGAGAGATCTGGAGAAAGTGCTGACCAGGGCAGCAGTCGAACATTTTTTGTATCCAGAAAGGCCCGTACAGGACCTGCATTACGCGGTAGTGCATTATCCTACTGAAATGTAGGGTTTCGCAGGGATCGAATGAAGGGTAGAGCCACGGGTCGTAACACGTCTGAAATGTAGTGTCCACTGTTCAAAGTGCCGTCAATGCGAACAAGAGGTGACCGAGACGTGTAACCAATGGCACCCCATACCATCACGCCGGGTGATACGCCAGTATGGCGATGACGAATACACGCTTCCAATGCGCGTTCACCGCGATGTCGCCAAACACGGATGTGACCATCATGATGCTGTAAACAGGACCTGGATTCATCCGAAAAACTGACGTTTTGCCATTCGTGCACCCAGGTTCGTCGTTGAGTACACCATCACAGGCGCTCCTGTCTGTGATGCAGCGTCAAGGGTAACAGCAGCCATGGTCTCCGAGCTGATAGTCAATGCTGCTGCAAACATCGTCGAACTGTTGGTGCAGATGGTTGTTGTCTTGCAAACGTCCCCCTCTGTTGACTCTGGGATCGAGACTGCACGATCCGTTACAGCCATGTGGATAAGATGCCTGTCATCTCGACTGCTAGTGATACGAGGCCGGTGGGATCCAGCACGGCGTTGCGTATTACCCTCCTGAACCCACCGATTCCATATTCTGCTGACAGTCATTGGATCTCGACCAACGCGAGCAGCAATGTCGCGATACGATAAACCGCAATCGCGACAGGCTACAATACGAGCTTTTTCAAAGTCGGAAACGTGATGATACGTATTTCTCCTCCTTACACGAGGCATCACAACAACGTTTAACCAGGCAACGCCGGTCAACTGTTGTTTGTGTATGAGAAATCGGTTGGAAACATTCCTCATGTCAGCACGTTGTAGGTGTCGCCACCGGCGCCAACCTTGTGTGAATGCTCTGCGAAGCTAATCATTTGCATATCACAGCATCTTCTTCCTGTCGGTTGGATTTCGCGTTTGTAGCAAGTCATCTTCGTGGTGTAGCAATTTTAATGGCCAGTAGTGCAGATACTGAACTTTTGCTTCATGAGAAGGCGTTGCGCTTATGAACCTAGACTAGATTATTTCCAACTAGCCAACCGAAGTTCAGGGAGTTGAAGTTCAGTCTCTCAATTGCAAACACTTTATCACTGGGAATAATCCAGAATGAGATTTTCACTCTGCAGCGGAGTGTGCGCTGATATGAAACTTCCTGGCAGATTAAAACTGTGTGCCCGACCGAGACTCGAACTCGGGAGTTCGAGTCTCGGTCGGGCACATAGTTTTAGTCTGCCAGGAAGTTTCATATCAGCGCACACTCCGCTACAGAGTGAAAATCTCATTCTGGAAACATCCCCCAGGCTGTGGCTAAGCCATGTCTCCGCTATATCCTTTCTTTCAGGAGTGCTAGTTCTGCAAGGTTCGCAGGAGAACTTCTGTAAAGTTTGGAAGGTAGGAGACGAGATACTGGCAGAAGTAAAGCTGTGGGTACCGGGCGTGAGTCGTGCTTCGGTAGCTCAGTTGGTAGAGCACTTGCCCGCGAAGGCAAAGGTCCCGAGTTCGAGTCTCGGTCGGGCACACAGTTTTAATCTGCCAGGAAGTTTCACTGGGAATAATGTTTGACACTTGGCAACGACTAGATTAGCAGGCATTGTAAGTAACTTGTAGGCAACGCTGAGATCTGTTGCATTGACTGTTCGTTTTTGCTGGGCGATCCTGATCCATAACTTCGGTATTGGGACAGGAACTGATGATAACTGGCCCATAACTGGCGAAGTGTTCGGAGTGCGATCGCTTAAATGATGTGCTCGGTCGATGACTTTCAACTTGTGAACTATTTGGCAAACAGCCTACGACGATTTCCTAATCTCTGAATTCCGGATAGCAGGGTATTTATTACGGTGTTTGACAGATTGCGTGAGTGTGGTATGCTTCCCACCGTACATGTCGTATCTGAACGACTCGTCCAACAAGATCTTCGTGAAGCTGAGAACATTCTTGAAATGGTAGAACGCAGCCCATTTACCAGCTCTAGAAGAATTACTGCGCAGTTTGGTATTCCACAAAGACGAGCATAGCACATGAGCGGGGTCTACATGCGTATCACCAGCAGTGTGTGCAACATCTGCATGTAAGTGATGTAATACGAGAGGTATTCTGTAAACGGATTATTGCCAATGATTACTCTATTCTACGTATTCCGTTCGCTGATATGTTATCATCTTTCCGCAACGGGATCAATAACAGTCGTAACTCTCACGTGTGGACAAACGAAACATACTATTTTGGAAAATACACTGCTTGCCATTAAAATTGATACACCACGAAGACGACGTGCTACAGACGAGAAATTTAGCGGACACGAAGAAGATGCTGTGAAATGCAAATGATTAGCTTTTCAGAGCATTCACACAAAGTTGGCGCCGGTTGCGACACCTACAACGTGCTGACATGAGGAAAGTTTACAACCGATTCCTTATACACAAATAGCAGTTGACCAGCATTGCCTGGTGAAACTTGTTGTGATGCCCCGTGTAATGAGATGAAATGCGTACCATTACGTTTCTGACTTTGATAAAGGTCGGATTGTAGCCTATCGCGATTGCGGTTTATCGTATCGCGACATTGCTGCTCGCGTTGGTCGATATCCAATATGGAATCGATGGGTTCAGGAGGGTAATATGGAACGCCGTGCTGGATCCCAACGGCCTCGTATCACTAGCAGTCGAGATGACAGGCATCTTATCCACATGGCTGTAACGGATCGTGCAGCCACGTCTCTATCCCTGAATCAACAGATGGGGACCTTTGCAGGACAACAACCATCTGCACGAACAGTTCGACGACGTTTGGAGCAGCATTGACTATCAGCTCGGAGACCATGGCTGCTGTTGCCCTAGAGGCTGCATCACAGACAGGAGCGCCTGCGATGGTGTACTCGACGACGAACCTGGGTGCACGAATGGGAAAACGTCACTTTTCCGGATGAATCCAGGTTCTGTTTACAGTATGATGATGGTCGCATCCGTGTTTGGCAACATCGCGGTGAACGCACATTGGAAGTGTGTATTCGTCATCGCCATATTGGCGTATAACCCGGCGTGATGGTATGGGGTGCCATTGGTTACACGTCTCGGTCACCTCTTGTTTGCATTGACGGCACTTTGAACAGTGGACACTACATTTCAGATGTGTTACGACCCGTGGCTCTACCCTTCATTCGATCCCTGCGAAACCCTACATTTCAGTATGATAATGCACGACCGCATGTTGCAGGTCCTGTACGGGCCTTTCTGGATATAGAAAATGTTCGACTGCTGCCTTGGCAGCACATTCTCCAGATATCTCACAAATTGAAAACGTCTGGTCAATGGTGGCTGAGCAACTGGCTCGTCACAATACGCCAGTCACTACTCTTGATGAACTGTGGTATCGTGTTGAAGCTGCGAGGGCAGCTGTACCTGTACACGCCATCCAAGCACTGTTTGACTCAATGCCCAAGCGTATCAAGGCCGATATTACGGCCAGAGGTGGTGTTTCTGGGTACCGATTTCTCAGGATCTACGCACCCAAATTGCGTGAAAATGTAATCACATGTCAGTTCCATTACAATATATTTGTCCAATGAATACCCGTTTATCATCTGCATTTATTCTTAGTGTAGCAATTTAAATGGCCAGTAGTGTATTTTCAACGACGTTTCTCAGTCAACATGTGTTGCGGTATTATTTATGACCAATTCATCGGTGCAGTTGTTTTAGATAACCGGCTAATAGAGTACGGTACCTTGATTTCCTTCAAAATGTGTTATCAGAATACTTGGAGGGTTTCCTTTGGCAACGAGATGTCGTATGTACTTTCAGCACAACGGAGCTCATGTACACTTGACAGAAAAAAAAGTGGGTCACTGCTGAATACAACCAACATAACGTAGTTGTGTTGCAGGTCCTCTAAACACCAAAACCCCGTGGGGTACAGTCGTTTGACTACACACAATAGGTACCGCAAGAGACTACTAAGAGACCAAAGGTCTTTATAGCAGTCAGTCTAAGCGTCAACTAGTATCGTCATACAAAACATATTAGAAAACACGTTCTTAGCGATGGGACACCTCATAACACTCATAAACTAACCTTAATTACAACAAGTGACATTCCACAAGTTCTGAGAAAACGGATTAATTTACATATATCGTACAGTAGTCCTTAGACAAAATTAAATACTTGAGACAATATATGGAGTTACAAAGCTGGAACCGCGAACCATAACAGTCACGTTTCCACAGGTCAGCACGTCAACACAGAGCTAGCGGATAGATATTGGACGAACCAGTAGAAAACGTGATTAACGGCAGTAGGCACTCTAAGCAAATCTCAACATTAACAGCGAATCACCAGTAATATCATTGTTCTCGTAACACATAAACAGCTACGTGTACACAAATTTGAACTTTAAATGACATGACTAACGTCGTCGTTCTGGACCTGGATTCAAACCCAGAACCTATAGCCATTGCTAACTAAGCTAAGCTTTGTTTGTGCCTTATTGAGACCGGATCACTAGGCATAATGAGACGTGAAGTATAGACGTTTGCACCAGTATCAGTTATCAATTCAGACCCCGAAAATAAATGACGAAAATGTTTGTACTGAACTGGGAATCCAGTCATAACAGTTACCGTCCTGGGAACTACCCCCAACGACGTTTAATATGGTGTCATTCACAAGGAACAAGGTATGCTCATGTTTAAAATAGAAATGCCATCATATAAACTTGTGACAGGGATGCGAACCCAGCACCTAATCGGATTGTTAACGAAGTAAAGTCATGCTCAAAAGTATCCGAACGACCTGGATTGCATTTCGCCTGATTCCCATGCAACCCACCTAACGCATCTGTCTAGCAGGTCCTCTAATCGCTCCCTGATACAGTCGTTTGACTATTGAAAATGGTTCCAACAAGTCACCACTAGAAAACACTGCTCTGTATCGCAATAACTCAGGATGTAAAGTAATACCACAAAACTAAAAATATCAGGGAACACCTCATCACAGATAAGACTGTCCTTAAGGCTTGTAAGCTCGCATTTATTGCAATAACTGACATACCTAAAATGTTAGCACTCTCATTATTACGTCAGATAGGGAATGCACGTAGTAAGTTCGTCGTATTCATGATTTCTTCTTCAAACTAACATACTATACTTGTTATTTAACACAAAATGTCATTAAAAGTTAACGTTATTCACGAGCAGCTAGTTGAGAATATGTATGAACTTCAAATGACACGACGAACCGACTCGTTCTGCATATGGATTCAAACCCAGGTCATGCAAACTAAGAGTTCGTGACTGACGGAAATTAACAGTCATTCCTGACTAGGCATAAAAAAAGTGATATACCTCGATTTTAGACAGTATCAATTAACAAATATCATCTTTAAATTACATAATGTAAACATTTTTAACGGTCGCGAATTGCTACCAAGCATCTATTTTCCCCGTTAACGAACTACGAGAGATGTTAAAGACTGCTTCTTCACAAGTAACTTACTTGAAATTCATTGAGGTAAAGCTTTGTGTGGGACAGGGATTCGAACCCAGAACCTAATCGGATTGTTATGTAAGCACAATCAAATTTGACATATCGGATTTTCTCGGCAGTAGCTAGTTGTATTAAATGAAATGACGAGACGAAGCATTAACTTTTCCTTCCCAGGACTCCAACCCGACACGTATCGCTGTTATATTCTAGAGAAAAGGTTTTCCTTCCCAGGACTCCAACCCGACACGTATCGCTGTTATATTCTAGAGAAAAGGAACGTTAAGTATGGGTCTGTTACACCAGCAGCGACATGTGAGCATGTTTGAACTAGAAATAATATGACGAAGTGTTCAGTGCTGACTGAGAATCGAACCCCAAACATATTGTTGTTGACTACACGCAAGGAGACGACGCTTGCCAGATTTTCCTCCACCAGCAGCTCGGAATAACATCCTTGATCTTATAGTGATCTCGCAAATAGTATTGTGTCTCACTGGGAGTCAAAAACGTCAGATATCGTTAGTGTTGACAACGAATGAAAATGCATTGAAAATAAAAATTATTATCCACCAGCAGATAGGTGTTCTCATGGTAGAGCTTGATAATACATAGTGAAAAGTTTAGTGCTGGGCCAGGATTCCAACCAATTCATGCGCAATATGTGGAGATGTTGAGGAATCTGCAGTTTTGAACAAACAACAAGTTGTAGTCGAGCTGTATTGTCACGAAGGGATCAAATTCCGCGTTAAGGGCGGCCTGAGTTGCATTCACAGTTCAGGACCAACTTTATCGGCACACGGAAGCCCAAATAAAAGGCGGAAAAAGTGTCCTGTGACCATACACAGGCTCTGTTTCGTCACTAGAAATAAATTACTAGTATAAGATAGGTTACTGGAGATATGATTTCTACATGTCGCCACTCCTTACTTTATTGTGGTTCCACCTAACGTCTACTTGGTAGGAAAGGAATATTATGTTTAATGTGATTTTCAGACCACAATGCCATTATACCTTCTTCACTTGGCGTAGCCAGAAGAGAATAGAATCTGCCTCTCCCTGTCAAAAAACATCGGCAGAAGCTGGAATCGAACCGAGACCATCATTCTATGAAACTACGATCAGTCCAACAGACCACCAAACCCTCTGCTCTACGACTCAGTTCTCTATCAAAACACCGTTGCGGCACACAAGATGAGAATTCTGACACACAGGCTCCCTGTAGTGGTTTGCAGGATGTTCAGTACATTCATTTACTTGGTTGACCGAATCGCCATGAACTAGCTGCCTTGGCTACCCAGTGCATACATTCGACTCTATTTTCTAATCACCGAAATAAAATAACGTAACTGCCACCTACACAGAACTGCCAGCAGTGTAGGATGCAGAAATTTAAATTGGAAGTGTTCCTTTCCATTTGAGCTACTCTATGGCGCTATCTGTTTGTTGAAACCATCGTGCAGTGCAAAAGAAATGCTGTAACTGTCTGTCTCTCACAAGTCTAGATCCGGCCATATGCATTATCTCACAGCACTGTGGAATGCCGAAGTTCTGGAGGAACTGTTGAACACTTTCAGAGGTGCTGTAGCTACGTCAAAGTTAGTAGCGTAACGGTAAGCGTCGCGCACTGTTGATAATACGTTCCGTGTTATATTCCATCGCTACTACATTTTTTAAAAACGCAATCCTGCTGTCTGCTGAAGTTATCAATTTAATGGAACTTTGAACATAATTCTCTTCATTTCTCAACCCAAAATAATCGCATGTGGAAAAAAGGCTAACTTCTGTGTCATTTTGTTCTTTTCAGGTTTAATAGATGGCCAGGCAGCAGATGCGTCTCGAAGCTTTTGTACTATGTATGGGGAGAGTGCATAGTGCCAAAATAGTCAGAAAAGTATTTTCTACATTAGCTGTCGTCTGGTAGTGGCATTTTATTCTTCTTCAAACCTTGTTTGACAGCTTTAACTCAGAACAAGTTTTCTACATGCAAGTAATCAATAAACTGCATGTGCATTGTCAGACTGTTATAGATAACATCAGAGAATTCGCATATATCGTTGATGATTAATTTCTCTCTCATGTTTAGTATTGTTTTAACAACACTAAAAGAAACCTTACGAAAACTGTGCACTGTATTGTAAGAAATGAAATAAACTATCCACAATAACCTTACGACGAAAGTAAGTCTGTTTTAACAAAACTGAGTATCTGTACACAAGTGTGTGTCTATCTGCACGAATTAGTAAAACACTACTCACTTAGATTTCGATTGGATCTGTGTTTAAATGATATACTCTGTCATACTCAACAGGTATGCCAATGTGGCATTTCATAAATAAAGTTACGTATTACTAGAAACCCAAAATTTGCTAGTCAGCAGCGGAAAGAGGCGTTACCTGTTGTACAGCATTGTAAGTGTTTCACCATTGCACTTTGAGCTGAAAGTATTTTCTTACGATTTGTTTATCGATGTTTGATCTGACTGCTTGCAGCTCTAACACAGAAGGGATAAAAACGTTACATTCAGCGAGGCTGGAACCGCGAACCATAACAGTCACGGTTCCACAGGTCAGCACGTCAACACAGAGCTAGCGGATATACATGGTTTGCGCCTTCCTCTTACGAGGCCAATAGTGGCTAGAACTCGTAAACCGCTTTTTACAGGACGAGATTAGTTGCGATTGCCACGTTTAATGACTTTGCTGGGCTGAAAACCGTAAATTTACAATCTTCTGTTACACCTCAAGCGATAATAACTCAGGTTATTCAATGGAAGTGACACGAGAAATCAAGTGAACTTTGAGGCTTAATGCCGTGCACACCAGGAAGTAACTCGTCGATCACAGAGTTGCCAAACATACCTTGTGTTGTTGCCAAATCTCAGTTACATTACCACCAGGAAGAAGACGAACCGATGTGATCCTACAGCGGGCTGGGAAGAGACCATACCTGACGCCTCAAAGACGCGGCTGCTACTGCCTGGAATACGTAATGCGTCTGATTCGCATTTCTGTAACTAGGTTTAGGGACTGGAGCTTATTTACTAATAATACTCAGAACTGACTGCTACTAAGCATCATAAATCAGTAACTCTCATAGTTGTTTTTATATTTGTTTGGTAACTGTACTAAAAACTAAGAAACTCATTCACGGACGTTTTCGTGCCTCGCCGATAGTCGAGCACAACAAATAAATAAAAATAAAAAGAGAATGTGGGAGTGGGTGTGTGTGTGTGTGAGAGAGAGAGAGAGAGTGAGAGAGAGGGAGAGAGAGAGGGAGAGGGGGAGAGAGAGAGAGAGAGGAGAGAGAAGAGAGCGCGCGAGAGAGAGAGAGAGAGAAAGAGAGAGAGGGTAAAAATTTGTTGTAAAGAAATTGAATAATGGTATGTAAAGAAATCTTTCATTAAAATGACTCGTTCCGCATCATTACGAAATGTCGTATTCATGATCTATGGAACAAGTATTAATCTAATCTAATCTAATCACATCATATTGCTGACTATCCATGAAGAGTCATGAAGTACCGAAATTTTCGCCTATATCAGTAACCAAATCTAAACTTGAAAATAAAAGACGACAGTTTTTGTAATAAACCGGGACTCCTATTAAGACCCTTTCATCCCTGTTAACTAACCATGAAAGATGTCTGATATACCTCAATTCAGAAGTAACGAAGTGTGTATGAATTTAAAGATGAAGCGCATGATGTGAAGTTCTGCGACGGAGATACGAACCCAAGACGTAATCGGATTGTTAACTAAGTAAAATCAAATGTTACGTATCGGTTTTTCTTGCCAGCTGCTACGTGTTTAATCTAAAATAAGGACACAAATTTTTGTGCCTGAGCGACAATCGAACCGCACTCCTATCGTTCTTCTTTATTGTCCACGAATATTGCTTGAGTATCAACTGCGTACTCACCAACAGTTAGATGTATGCGTGTTTGTCCAGAAATTGTTGGCAACATGAACAAACATTAAAAATGCACGTTAATTTTCACTAGCAGGCCGGTCTGCACGTGATAGGGCTTGAAATGAAATTATGAATATTTTTGTACTTGATCAGTATTCGGACCCACATATTTACCTTTGGAGGAGACCTAGAGAAGACTGCAGTCTTGGGAAAAGGAATGAAATGGTTCAAATGGCTCTGAGCACTATGGGACTCAACTGCTGTGGTCATAAGTCCCCTTGAACTTAGAACTACGTAAACCTGACTAACCTAAGGACAGCACACAACACCCAGCCATCACGAGGCAGAGAAAATCCCTGACCCCGCCGGGAATCAAACCCGGGAACCCGGGCGTGGGAAGCGAGAACGCTACCGCACGACCACGAGATGCGGGCAAAGGAATGAAATGATTGAACTATACTGTTCCGAGAGATTCAGATCCTCGAAAGAGGAGATACCAATTCGAATCACAGTCCAGCACCAATTTTTTCAACGTCTCTTGTTCAATTAAGTACCAGTAAAATAAGAGCCCTGTTCCTTGAGACGGCTATCAGTTCATCAAATAAAATAAAATTTTCTAATGTAAGTAAGTTTACTGGTGACAGTATTTCTGTTTCCCTGACCTCCACCTATGTCATTTTCCAACGCAAAACCGGCTCTGCCCAGTTTGGAATGAAGGAACGTGATGTTTAATGCGGATTCTGGATTATAACAGCTTTCTCTTGATCCCAAAGGTAAGGTCTCCTAAGCGACACGCAAGTGTCAGCGCAGGCACAAACGAGAGATCCTTAATTTTAATTGCAAGCAGAAACCACAGTGTTGGCTGCATGGTGGCAAGGTGATGGTAGCAAGACTATGGATACGAAGGTCTCAGGTTCGATCCCTCACCAGTCCCACGATTTTTATGTGCCGTTTTACACATATTTCCCCTGGGGCAGTGTTTGTTGATGTGAAAAATGCCGAGTTGCACTGTAGTCCGAAAGCCACGTAAAACTGTAGGTTCCCATATTAACTGGCTAGGTAAGTCAACTCAAAGGTCGGATGAAAGCAACAGCATACCACCTTCAACAAGACCGTGCCTATTAAAGCACTGTGGCGTTCAAACCACTCTTGCGACTGACGACTGCTTTACTTTCTATGGGTTCCAAAACTAATGATCTTTGTGTTATTAACATTTTTGTGTTTTCATGCTGTAGCTTTGATATATCAGTAAACGTAGGTAACCGGCCGAGCACTGTCACCGTTCGAGTTGTCAAGGTGGAAGACGACGATGCTGTCGACCCCAGTTACAATTTTGGTCATGGATATGTTTCAGTCGAATACCTCTATGGGTCTTTCTGCGTATTTCAATATATACTTTTATACACTTGGTACACTTCCAAATTGATATCTGATAGAGCTGTATTTAGCAACATGAATCAGATATGTTTCCCGTGCAATATATCGGACAACACGTCAGTGCAGCGAGATTTCGTTTATGTGTTGCGCATGGTGCAAGAAATATTTGTGTTTTGCTTGCTTCTGTGATAGGTTTCACCCCACTGAATGCGAGCAAGCACACGAATAGACTGTCAATAACTGGAATTACGCAATAATACACTTAAAACTTGTATTTTTGCATTATGTATCGCGATGAAAATACCTGTAAATAGACTATATGCCTACTTGCTTATTATCTTTTCGATGCTTTCCTCAAAAAATAAAATTAAAAATGAAGAGACAGAGAGACAGAGAGGAAACAGAAATGTATTTCAAATATCAGCTCAGTGACGCCATGTTCGTCTCGTGATGTAAAGCAAGGATAGTTGATAGGTAATATCTCGTTGTACTAGCTATATGTATGGCTACGGGGTTCTTTGTTTTCTCTCTGCAAACAACTAGAACAGGATTCAGTAACAAAGTGGTAAGAACACTTACTCAGTGCGCCAATTAAACACTCAGCCATTCTTGGTTATTTTGTTAATCGTCTGTAATGCAGTAAACATCCTTGATTATTGTTTTGTAATTACTACCATTGTTATTGTTATTCGTCACCCCACAACAGCTTTCCTAACACTCATTGCCGCCGATCCACGTAACGAATGAATCAGGATGAATGGAATGTGGGATGTTTCGTCACGGAGAATATACACATTTATCTCGCCGTCTTGTGTCAGGGTAATATGAAAATCTCAATAAGAAAAGACGACAATAACACCCAAATATTTTTGTCCACTTAACACCATGACGACAGACAAATTGCCGTCTCACTGTATTTTGATTATAATTCGTTAGCCTTTTTGCGACCTCATTTTAATACCTCGTGGGAGTAGGCATAATATTTTGCTGTTTGAACACCGAACAATAACACACAAAGATAGTAGATGGAATGATACAAAGAAAAAATCACATTCATGGGTGTGGATCCAGTTCATCATAAGAAGACTAAACAAGAGGGAAACATTACGAAAGCAATGAATACGCTGGTTAGTATACATTATTTATATAGATCTGAAGATGAAAAAGCGCAGATCTGCACAGTGCCCCGCATCTGCACTTTAGTTTCTGTCTTAATGAGCATAATTTTTAGTTTCTTCTCTTCTGAATTATCAAGTGAATTGATTATTACGTGGTACAGAATAATTAGGTAACTGTGTTTCTTATAGCTACCATTCGTACCAAACTTTTTCTACATTCTCGTGCAATTCATGAAATTCTACTTGTATCATCACAAAACTGCACATAGATGCAATCGATTTCGAGGTGCAAAGTGTTTGTTATCTTACTTTTCGTGACAGGTTGGCAAAGCTGATTTCCAAAGACTTTTTATTGTACTAAAATAATCTTTTGAAACAATGTAAGAAGGTAAGTGTTTTATTCGTGTATATTTTGTAGGAAACTGTAATCGTGATGGAAGATTACACACCTGAGTGTTTGACACAGCTGGTAGGAGAAAACGCTGCATATTAACCAAACCCCGCGCCTCCTCTCCGTATCCTCCGATGACACGAGCACAGGATTCTCCTCCTATAACGCTACAGAGCTGTTCCTAGCATAGCTGAGATTTGGCAACATCGTCACAAACATTTGGCAACACTGTGACAGTGCAATCATTTCTGCGAGTGGTACTGAACTGACTCGCTAAATTCATTTGATATTCCCTTTCCATTTGAATGACTCGTGGTATATAATCCTCACGTAAACTAAGACACTGAGAGAAAAATTTTAATTTTTTGGCTAAAGAAATGCTATTCTTCACGTAAGTGGCAACTTTTAATATCTTTCACGATGCGTTGTGAGGCTGAGCGACAAATACCACGACGAGAGTGGCGTGCTGGCAGCAGTGTGTCCGTAGCCCCGTGGTACCGCCCGTGTCTCGTGTTCCAACGGTTGAGAAAATCGTCAGATCTGATCGTGGTAGGGGCAGCGCGTGCGAGAATTTTTTGTGTATTATTTCATGGAGCTGCGAATTCCCACAAAAAAATCTGTACGAAAATCAGAAGAAAACCTTTACACATCAAATCCTCTTGGCAGCTCGACTCAGTAACTTGTGTTAATGGTCGTAGATCTCGGCTTTCTGACTACCTAGCTGCTATACAATACAAGCGTCTCTGGAAAATTCGAATCGACCGTCAACGATACGAAATTCAATAATGTTCTTCACTTAAGACTCCCATGCCAGGGTGATAAGTATGAAGGAAATAAATTGATTAGCAAATCGCAAGAAAATACTTTCAGCACAAAGTGCAATGGTGAAAAACTTACAACGCTGCACAACAGGTAACGCCTCTTTCCGCTGCTGACAAGCAAATTTTGGGTTTCTAGGAATACGTAACTTTATTTATGAAATGCCACATTTGCATACCTGTTGGGTGTGACAGAGAATACCATTTAAACACAGACCCAATCGAAATCTAAGTGAGTAGTGTTTTACTAATTCGTGCAGATAGACACACACTTGTGTACAGATACTCAGTTTTGTTAAAACAGACTTACTTTCGTCGTAAGGTTATTGTGGACAGTTTATTTCATTTCTTACAATACAGTGCACAGTTTTCGTAAGGTTTCTTTTAGTGTTGTTAAAACAATACTAAACATGAGAGAGAAATTAATCATCAACGATATATGCGAATTCTCTGATGTTATCTATAACAGTCTGACAATGCACATGCAGTTTATTGATTACATGCATGTAGAAAACTTGTTCTGAGTTAAAGCTGTCAAACAAGGTTTGAAGAAGAATAAAATGCCACTACCAGACGACAGCTAATGTAGAAAATACTTTTCTGACTATTTTGGCACTATGCACTCTCCCCATACAAAATACAAAAGCTTCGAGACGCATCTGCTGCCTGGCCATCTATTAAACCTGAAAAGAACAAAATGACACAGAAGTTAGCCTTTTTTCCACATGCGATTATTTTGGGTTGAGAAGTGAAGAGAATTATGTTCAAAGTTCCTTTAAATTGATAACTTCAGCAGACAGCAGAATTGCGTTTTTAAAAAGTGTAGTAGCGAATGTAATACAACATGCGACGTATTATCAACAGTGCGCGACGCTTACCGTTTTTTTTCATTTTTTATTTTTATTTTTTTATTTTTTTGACCTTTGCCTTTCGCGGGCAAGTGCTGTACCACCTTTTTTTCTTTTTTGTTTTGTTTTTTATCAACAGTAGTGGAAGGCGTTGTTATTTATTTATTTGCATGTGTTTTTGTAAGATTCACTAATATCATGAAATTATGGGAACACATATGCGAAAGAGTAAAGAAATATAAATTCTGGTTAAAGGAAAAGAAAGGAAAAAGGAAAAGCAAAAAGAAATAAAATCCGCGCAATCTGCGACGCGCTCTCCCATCCGCGGAGGTCAGAAGTAGAATAGATCGTAGGCGGTTGAAACGCAGACACCGCCGGGAGAGGAGGGGTGGGTGGCCTCTGATCCAGGCACCTCCAACTCAGTGAAGGTCTAACAAAGACCGCTCTTAGATAGTCAGCAAATAATGTTCGGTAACGTGGCGTGTTTTCGAGAGCTGCGTGGGCTGTTCGTAAGTAGGTCCAGAAGTCGAGGCGGGATTTAGGTCCCTCATGAAAGAGATAAGCGACCGCCCACCCTTTGACCCACGTAATAGCATGACATTTGGCGGCGGGAAAATGTCGGTCCTCCGGGTATAGAAACATTCGAGGTTCGATTGTGTCTGGTGGCACCCGGAGATAGCAGGCAATGATTTGCTGCACGAAGCGCCATACATCTTGCGATGAGGCGCATGTTAGACGGTGTTCATCAGTGTACAGTTGCTGGCAAAGGAGACAAAGAGGGGATTCTGACAAGCCAATGTTGTGCAGGCGCTGCTTCGTGGCAAATTTCCTGTTGACTATGTGATACCACAGTGCACGGACGTTCATAGGGAGGAGGGGCTGGTGGACGGTAGTCCACACTATGGGCCACTGGATGGAGGGATGTTTGGTCTCCATCACATTCCGGGGAACACAGCGCGGCAACAGGCTGTACCGTTACGCTACTAGCTATGACGCAGCTACAGCACCTCTGGAAGTGAACAACAGTTCCTCCAGAACTTCGTTATTCCACAGTGCTGTGAGATAATGCATATGGCCGGATCTAGACTTGTGAGAGACAGACAGTTACAGCATTTCTTTTGCACTGCACGATGTTTTCAACAAACAGATAGCGCAATAGAGTAGCTCAAATGGAAAGGAACACTTCCAATTTAAATTTCTGCATCCTTCACTGCTGGCAGTTCTGTGTAGGTGGCAGTTACGTTATTTTATTTCGGTGATTAGAAAATAGAGTCGAATGTATGCACTGGGTAGTCAAGGCAGCTAGTTCATGGCGATTCGGTCAACCAAGTAAATGAATGTACTGAACATCCTGCAAACCACTACAGGGAACCTGTGTGTCAGAATTCTCATCTTGTGTGCCGCAATGGTGTTTTGATAGAGAACTGAGTCGTAGAGCAGAGGGTTTGGTGGTCTGTTGGACTGATCGTAATTTCATAGAATGGTTGTCTCGGTTCGATTCCAGCTTCTGCCGATGTTTTTTGCAGGGAGGGGCAGATTCTATTCTCTTCTGGCTACGCCAAGTGAAGAAGGTATAATGGCATTGTGGTCTGAAAATCACATTAAACATAATATTCCTTTCCTACCAAGTAGACGTTAGGTGGAACCACAATAAAGTAAGGAGTGGCGACACGTAGAAATCCTATCTCCATTAACATTTCTTATACTAGTTATTTATTTCTAGTGACGAAACAAACCCTGTGTATGGTTACAGGACACTTTTTCCGTCTTTTATTTGAGCTTCTGTATGTCGATAAAATTGGTCCTGAACTGGGAGTGCAACTCAGGCCGCCCTTAACGCGGAATTTGATGGGTGCATTTTTAGCTAGACATCAGGAGACGAAAAGTTCTGTGCTGAATGGAATTCAAACCCCGCAAACGTGGTCATGAAGACACTTTAGCTATCAAATTCTTTTCCAATAATAGCTAGGAATGGCATGTTTGTACTTTCAATGATGTGATGGAAAATACTCCGCTGGCTAGAAGTTGAATCCACATGTCGTAGTTGGTGATCGCAACGAACACAGTGTCAAACGCAAATCTGTTTTCACCAGCAGGATGTAGAGGAATGTTTGAATTTGAAAAGATGTAAGGAAACGTTTGATCTTGTAATGTTGTGATAAAAAGGTCATCACGTGGCTGTGAGTTGAAACGAACACGTTACAACTGACAACGCACGAAGAGACGTTGAAAATGCAACTATTTTTCACCAGTAGTTCGGAGTGCAGATGCTAGGGCTTGAAATGAAATATTTTGTACTGATCAGGATTCGATACTAGATAGGTGCCTTTCGAGGACGCCTAGAAGAGTTTGCAATCTTCGGGAACACAGTGAACTCGAATTCTAATCCCAGTCCAGCACCACAATTTTCAACGTCTCAGTTTCAAATAAAGTAAGAGCCTTTGAACTTACATGGCCATTGGTTCATTAAGTGAAATACGTTTTCTAGTTTACGACGGCTTGCTGGTGACAGAGTCTCTGCCTTACGGGGTTTCTCCATATGCCACAGCTCAAACGAATGCCTAGTCGGCAGCGAAGGGATGTTATCTTTACTGCGGATATTGAACTACGGAGCTTACTGGCGTTCTGCACTTGGCGCTACTAGGGGTGAAGGAGAGGTACTTGTGTGTGTTAAAAATCTACCCCTGACGTGAGATGTGAACCTACACGTTTTACACATCAATACAAGATTAATCCACCAGACCACAAAACCCCTGCCAAGCACATAATTATGAATTGCAGAGTATTTATTTAGATGTAGATGCAGATGTCAAGGGACGCGTAACAGGAAGGAGGGCGGGATCTGCGAATGGATAGAAGTGCAGAAGCGCAAAATATAAGCGTGAAATGCTTGCAAAGAATTTCTTACTTAGATGTGTGCCACAGTTCGTTTTATCTTAGGACTGAGAGATAAGGAAGGACTGTTCTCAGAACGAAGAATGGGTTATAGGGAAGGGGAGATCAAAGAATACGGTTTCATAGGTGGTGAGAGGAATGATAGCGAGTAAAGACAGCAGCAATTAAAAGAGAAAATGAAGCGTCATTGGAAACTGCTAGATTTGTTTCAAAGTTATGGGGGAGTGTAATCGAAGGGCACTTGCGGCGATAGTGTCAGAGAGAGAGAGTGTGAGAGAGAATAGAAGAGATATTAACAACGAGTAAACAGAAATGTTCAAATGTGTGTGAAATCTTATGGGACTTAACTGCTAAGGTCATCAGTCCCTATCTTACACACTACTTAACCTAAATTATCCTAAGGACAAACATACACACCCATGCCCGAGGGAGGTATCGAACCTCCGCCGTGACCAGCCTGACAGTCCATGACTGCAGCGCCTCAGACCGCTCGGCTAATCCCGCGCGGCGAGTAAACATAATATGAAATCGTTGGCGTATTGTGTGGAGGATGGAGGGTGTATTCATGGATGGAGGGGAAGAGAGAGACGTATTTGAAATAACAGAAACTGCTGTGACAGAGTCCATCTACGCTGATTAGCTTGTAAGTATGTAGACAGGGTATAAATGAAATCAAAATAGAATACTTAACAAACTGTATATTCAAAAGAAACCCACTTGAATTAAAAGGGCAACTGAAAGGAAAGCTAACCCATGTTGTATCTTTTCTGTTGCCACGCGATCTTCCACTAGCTCCCAATGAGGAAAAATGACGAAAAAGAAGACACAACAAAACATTTTAAGAACTCTAATATTTTATCCAGAATCCTTCATTATTTTGTAATTCTATCACGCGTCTTGGCATAGAATGTATAAGCCGTCGGACGTAACAGCCTGAAGAAGCAATTTCCTCCCAGGCTTCCAGGACGCAGTCCCAAAGAGCGTCCGCAGTAGCTGGTTGGTTTCGTGGCCAGTTCTCTGTTAATGTTCTGGCGACCTCAGCCCACATGTTTTCCATGGAGTTCATATCAGCCGCCCGTGGCGGCCAGTCCATGACGTTGATGCCAGTCGTGGAGAGGAGCTGCTGAACAAATGAAGACTTGTGAATGTGCTGAATGGTTCTCTTCCAATGTGACGTCCCCTTCTGCGTACAGCATTCGCACAGACGGAAGCATCACATTTTCCAATATGTGGGCATACTGCGCGCTGTCCAGAGTTCCTTCTATCCTGTGAAGAATTCGCGTCCTTCCCGCAGAATTCCAACCCCAGCAGGTAACAGATAGCCGGCCACTTCTTCTCGTCGTGGTTACATATTCGCATCGATGGCGAGTCCCTTGCGGCCTGTAAACGATTCATGGACCGTCGTTATTGGTGGAAAACAACTTCTCATCAGTGAAAATGACTTTGTCCCACGACGCCCTCAGATGGAGCTCCGCAAATGCTAGCCGGTATAAAATGTTGTCTTCGCTGAGCTCTTGTTTCACGGCGGATCGTCGCGCATGCAGTCCAGCGTCCCTCAGCCTTCGGCAAATCGTGTCACTAGAGCCGGGGAAGTTGGTCTCCCGCAGCAACTGCTTCGCGTTCGGAAAGGGATTTTCTCTGCTCCTAGACACTAGGTCCCTGTCTTCCTGCTGTGAGATCACTCTCTTCCTGCCTGAGCCAGGAGCCCTGTTGGTGGTGCCTCTTTCAAGGCAGATCCTCCACCATCTCGTTGCAGTGGTATGTGCTACGCCATACCGTCTGCCAGCTTCTTTGATGGAACATCCTCCTTCCTCAATGAGAGCGACGACTCTACCTCGGCCGGCCGCAGTGGCCGAGTGGTTCCAGGCGCTTCAGTGTGGAACCGCGCGACCGCTACGGTCGCAGGTTCGAATCCTGCCTCGGGCATGGATGTGTGTGATGTCCTTAGGTTAGTTAGGTTTAAGTAGATCTAAGTTCTATGGGACTGATGACCTCAGATGTTATGTCCCATAGTGTTCAGAGCCATTTGAACCATTTTTTGACTCTACCTCGAATAGACCTCTCCCAGTGAGCCATTACGGCAGACAGCCTGATGTGTATTTCTGGAGGAGGAGGAGATTAGTGTTTAGTGTCCCGTCGACAACGAGGTCATTAGGGACGGTGTATTTCTGCTTGCCGCTCTTATACTGATGCCAGGAGAGGAGGTAAACTTATTTATGCCAAACGGAGCGGCAGAGGCAAAGGCATGCGGTGCAGCCGTGCTGGCTCGTCCCGGGCTGTTGGCCCACCAACGCCACCGCCAGCTCGCTCACTTCCGTCTCGCCTCGGCCAGCCTGGCTGGCCCGTAGCTCGCGAGTCGCGGCTAGTACACACCCGGGCCGCATGGCCACGATCACCCCTTGAAGGATCAAAATTTACACCTAACCTACCCAAGTCTGTAGTACAAACTAACGCAGCTACAGCTATTGTGCTACAACATGTGCAGGCACACCTACAGTTGACGATTTATTCAAATATTTGACGAACAATACTTTCAAAAATACATTCATTTTAAACATAGCTACCACAAAATATTTCCCCTAGCTAGCAATAGTATGATACAGGAAACTATACTTTATTGTAAGCGCTGTGCATTAGACGTAGTCTTAAGAAAACCTGTATTCAACCACGACAATTAAGCGGAATGTAAAAGTAAACTGGTTTGGCGGCAGCTTCTAAAAATAATAGTATATACTTAGTATATAATACACGTTTTGTGCACTTATAAAATGTACTCAGTGTCTCTCAAACAATACGTGCTGCACGACGGAAATTACTTTCTGCCGAGGCACTTCATTTTCATCTCAATGATACACGACTACTAGAGAACATTGCTCTTTACGGCAGTCAATCCACTTGTAAATGAACATCATGATATCGCAGATATTAGGCAACACGCTACTAGGGATGAGTAAGGCCCTAAGGTTTGCAACTAAACATGCTACTCCTAGCTACTACTGAATATGAAGCTGATTATTAACGTGTCTTCATAACCATGGGTGCGGCGTTCGACTCTCAGTCAGCATAGACGTTTTCGTCACCTTATTTCTAGTTAAACGTGTGCACATCTCGCTGATGGTGGACAAACATATGACATTTCTCGTCTGTTCCTGGTTAGACAACGACGGCGGTAGGCGCCGGGTCCGAATCCCTGTCAGGCAATACAACTTGTCGTCATTTAAGGTTCCAACCCCACTACTGGTGACAAACTGTGATCAACATTCTGATTTTACGTACTTATTCAACAATCCGATTAGGTTCTGGGTTCGTATCCTTGTCCCCAGCATTACATGATGGCATTTCAATTTTAAACATGTGCATCCTTTATTCCTTGACAATGCAACACTATACAACGTCTTCCGAGGTTAATTATCAAGAAGGTAATTGTCATGTTAGGGTTTCTGCTTTCGTACAAACATTATCGTCATTTACGTTCAAGTTGAGAATTGATAACTGATACTGGTGCAAACGTCAATATTTGACGTCTCTTTCTGCCTAGTGATCGAGTCTCGTTAAGGCACAAAGCTTTGCTTGGTTAACAATGGCTTAACGTTCTGGGTTTACATCCGGATCAAGAACGAAGACGTTGGTCGTGTCATTTAAAGTACAACTTTGTGTACAAGTAACTGTTGATGAGTAATGTGAACAATGATATTACTTGTGATTCGCTGTTAATGTTGGGATTTCTGTAGAGTGGTTGCCGCCGTTAATCACGTTTTCTTTTAACTGCTTAGTATTACACAAAGTTGATGCGAATCCACTCCCCGTTCAACGTTGAACAACGTTCAGCATGTGTTGGGTAAACCTTTTAGACAGCAAAGAGCTTGTTTCCAATTGCCATACAACTTTATAAATCCATATACTGTCTCAAATATTTAATTGTGCCTAAGGATTACTGAACGATTTATGTGACAAAACTAGTTGTCCCATAACATTTGAAATGTCACTTATTGTAATTAAGTTTAGTTTACAAACGTTAAGGACTGTCTGAACTCTTCTGTACTATTGTGGTGTTACTTTACATCTGGACGGACTGTCATAGAGACTGTGTTAGTCTCTAGCAGTACCCATTGTGTATCTTACAACGACTGTACTGTGGAGGATTGCGACTATGTGCAACACAGATATGCTATGTTGGTTGCATACATTCAGGGGCAGCCTACACGTTGGAATTCAGGGGTGACCCACTTTTTTTGCTGTCGAGTGTACTTTCCTTTACAGCCAGTGAAACAAAAAACGTCACATGAGCAGATGTCCTGTTCCTGTTAGTTTCCGAGGAAACTAATGAATACGGTGGGGAACGAGACAAATGCAGATGATAATAAATGAAACATCGTGATCTAATGTTTTAATTGCATATATTTCGTCACAAAAGATGTTCAAAAAGCTCTTACCAGCAGGTGCTTTGTTGCGGAACTGAGCTCTTTCGTACTCGCGGAATGGTAGTTGGAGCTAGACGCATGGGACACTCGTTACGGAATTCACTATTCCGAGAGCCACAGCGTCAAGGATGTGCTGAGAATACCACATTTGCCGGCCGCGGTGGTCTAGCGGTTCTAGGCGCGCAGTCCGGAACCGCGCGACTACTACGGTCGCAGGTTGGAATCCTGCCTCGGGCATGGATGTGTGTGATGTTCTTAGGTTAGTTAGGTTTAAGTAGTTCTAAGTTCTAGGGGACTGATGACCACAGTAGTTACGTCCCATAGTGCTCAGAGCCATTTGAACCAATACCACATTTCAGGCATTGCCTCCCACCGCCGCCGACAGCCTTCACTTAACGGCCGAGAGTAGCGGCGTTTGCGTAGAGTTGTCAGTGCTAACAGTCAAGCAAAACTACGTCAGATAAGCAGAGAAATCCATGTGGGACGTACGACGATCGTACCTGTTAGGAGATTGCAGCGAAACTGAGCGTTAATGGGGTATGGCAGCAGACAACTGACACGAGTACCTTTGCTAACAGCAAGACATCGCCTGTGCTCGTCACCATATCGACTGGACCATAGACGACTGGAAAACGGTGGCCTGGTCACAATGGTGTAAAGCAGGGATGTAGTCCTTCGCCCCTACTGTTCGATCTGTACATCGAAAAAGCATTGGCAGAAATAAAAGAAAGTATCAGGAGTGGAATTAAAGCTCAGAGTGGAAGGATATCAATAATACGATTCGCTGTTGACACTGCTATCCTCAGTGAAAGTGAAGAAAAATAGCAGGATCTACTGACTAGAATGAGCAGTCTAATGAGTACTGAATATGGACTGAGAGTAAATCGAAGAAAGACGAAGGTATTGAGAAACAGCAGAAATGAGAACAGCGAGAAACTTAACATCACGGCTGATGGTCACGTAGTAGGTGACGTTCAGGAATTCTCCTACCTAGGCAGCAGAATGACCAATGATGGATTGAACAAAGAGGGCATCAAAAGCAGACTAGCGCTGGCGAAAAGAGCGTTTCTGGCCAAGAGAATCGGAGAGGAAAGGAATGTGTGGAAAACGCTGACATGAAGAAGGTACAGGATGTTAGAATATCTGTTAAGATATCAGGGAATGGCTTCTATCACACTACAGGGAGCTGTAGAGGGCAAAAGCTGTAGAGGGAGACAGAGATTGGCATACATCCAACAAATAATTGAGGACATAGATTGCAAGTGCTACTCTGAGATGAAGACGTTGGCATAGCAGACCAATTTGTGGCGGGCCACATCAAACCAGTCAGACGATTGATGACTCAGCAACAACTGGCAATGTAACTCCCGACTGCAATGACGCATTGATTTTGTGGGATTACGTTGGAAAGCGCTTTGAATTCGTGTGACATTTTCGTCGGGAGCGCGAGGGCGACCAGGATTCTTTCCCTTGGATACATATCCTGTGTCTACAAACAGTCGATGCCATCTGCGAATATTCCATCCTTTCTATCTCAACCTGAAACCTCTTTGCACTTGAATCACGGAATTACACTTCGCAAACTCGAGAACACAAAATGATTTCTGCCGGGGAGTAGCCATTTTGGAACATGTGACGGCAGTCAAGCAACCATCTAATGGCAATGAATGGAAGCCAGACAGTACACTCGTACATTCGTTACGTGGAATGGACTGGGTGCTCTGGTCCAACTCAACCGACCATTGACTGCAAATGGTAATGTTTGGCAACGTGGACATCATTTGCACCCATTCATAGACTTCATGTTCCCAAACAACGTTGGAATTTTTGTAGGTGACAATGCGCCATTTTCCACCATTGATTCGAAGAAAATTCTGGACAGTTCGAGCGAATGATTTGATCATCAAGATCAGCTGACGTGAATCCTATCTAATATTTGTGGGACATAATCGAGGGATCAATTTGTGCAAAAAATCCTGTTCTGGTAAGACTATCGGAATTATAAGACTATCAGAATTATGGACGGCCACAGAAGCAGCATGGCTCAATATTTCTGCAGGGGACTTTCAACGACTTCATGAGTCCATGTCACGTCGAGTGGCTGCACTACGCCGGGCAAAAGGAGATCCCACTTGATGCTCATCTGAAATTTTTTGTTGAGAATCACTAATATTATAAATCCTCAAAGCATGTATTTTTCGTCCTGCCTCACCCTGTGTATCTGTGACAGGGGGGAGTAGGAACGAAAGACGAAGAAGAAGAAAAAGAAGAGGAAGAAGAAAAGTTCCGTAGATCATATCTGACAGCGTGTACGCCAAAAATAGGCACAGCTTGTGATCAATGTATAACGTCTCGGTTCTCTCACAGTTCACATGAAAATCCCGCGTTGTTGCTCAAGTCAGCAAAAATTAGCGAAAACCCCGTGCTGTGCGGCGAGATACCTAAGCCTGGTGACGGGCTGCAGGCGGTGGGTTTGCAGTAAATCGTATCTGACGGCGGACGTACCGGAGGCCGTGCTGCGCTCCTAATTGGCAGAGGCGGCGCGATCTCGGCAGGCCGGGCCCCCGCCGCCTGGCTGCAGTCTGCTGCGCAGAAGAAGTAGGTCTGCATCTGAGGCTACGTATGTAGTGTGCACACCATTGTACAGCGCATCAGCCGGCTACTCCATAACAATATTAGTCGTTCTCGGTGTTACTTTATGCTATCTCCAGGGTCCCTACGCTTTTCCGCTACGGATAGAACAAACCGACCGCTTAAAACCGGTATTTGTTCTGATTAACCGGTATTTTTCGGTATTTGTCTAGCCTCGGTATTACAAATGGTTCAAATGGCTCTGAGCACTATGGGACTTTACATCTATGGTCATCAGTCTCCTAGAACTTAGAACTACTTAAACCTAACTGAGGACATCACACAACACCCAGTCATCACGAGGCAGAGAAAATCCCTGATCCCGCCGTCGGTATTGCACGTATCTTTATTTTTTACAAATAATCGGGTAAAAAACCGAAATATCAATTAGCCATAGCAACAGCGCATAACTTTTTCGTTTTTAAGTAAACCTTTTTTTAAAGAACAGGTGACTTTTATTCGTAAAAATTCCATCGCTTTGATATATTGCTTTAGCATAGAAAATGAGAAATGCGAACAGTTCTATTATATTGATAATGCCGACGGAAACTAGTAACAAGCACATGCCATAAGAACTGGTACAGCACCGATGAGACAATAATGTATCTATCACCATCTATTAACATGTGGCGTGGTCTATTAAATGGTATGCATGTACATGTAGTGTGCAAGTCTTGCCCCATTTGGCCTGTCTGATAGTTTCTCGTTGTCGTCGTCAGACACCAGTTGTATTACAGAATGGAGCCATCCCTAGTCAGGAAGTAATTTTAATATGAAAGATTAACAGCGGGAGGAGTCATAACCAACTTGCCACACAATATAAGGAGAAAACATAGAACTTAGCATTCATATTTTCAGCATGAAATTTAGACTCTTCAGCGTAGTGTGTGCTGATATGAAATATCCTGGTAGAATAAAACTGTGTGTTGGACCGAGACTCGAACTCGGGACCTTTGCAAAGTTTCAGTTCATTTATAGTTTACAATAAAAATAGGAAGCAGTTGATTTTTTGCCTGTTGCTACATTACATGACGGACAAATTAACACGAAAACCGGAGTTCTTCAACCTCAATTTTTACTTTTCTTAAGGGTATTCTTGTTCTGCCGTTGCAACTACAATAATGCGTGATTTTTTTCTCCAAAAAAGTCACGCATTTTTGTACTTGCAAGCCGGCTGGAGTGGCCGTGCGGTTCTAGGCGCTACAGTCTGGAACCGAGCCACCGATACGGCCGCAGGCTCGAATCCTGCCTCGGGAATGGATGTATGTGATGTCCTTAGGTTAGTTAGGTTTAATTAATTCTAAGTTCTAGGCGACTGATGACCTCAGAAGTTAAGTCGCATAGTGCTCAGAGCCATTTGTACATGCGATGACAGAGCAAAAATACCCTCAAGAATTGTAAGGCATCTACGGGCGCTATGGCTACACAAATGAAGAATTTCAGTTTTTACTCTGTAGCACTTACTGTGCGTAATGTCCACATAGTGGTATGGTCCCCGATTACATGATTTTTGAGCAGAGTTTCAAAAAATTAGAATCAGTAGGAGAAAACTGGTGACTTTTTGTAACAGTCAACGATTTATCACTTTTTGAGAAAAGCAGTGAACAATGGACGGACAAAATTTTCTTTTATTTGTGTATTTAATTTAATATTTTGATTATATGTATTTCGAAACTGAGGGAATCAAGGTACGAGTATTTCAATCTTCGTTTGATTTCCAAATCTGTTATAAGAAGTAATAGGAATGAGAAACCGAAATTAGGTTATTTCAGAAACCTTTTATTTTGAGCGATTTCAATAGTCAGATTAAATTGATGTAAAACCAAATATAACCGAAAGCCAGTGGTTTCAGCAAGAAAATAGCCATCCCCACTTTCTGCTAGAGATTCCCATTTATGATTCTTACGCACTTTGGTTAAACTTTTATGCAGGCAACACCACTCCCAATCTCGTAGAATGGAGACATTCATACTTGATAACGACTCCTGACGCTGGACCAGTGCGCTAGAAAAGGGCGCATTAGTGTTTTCCTTACTGTTTCATTAACGGATGCACTACAATCTCTCCGAAACCTCCAAACAAATTTTAAGTCTTTCGTTTAGCTTGTCTGCTACTCATTTCACAATTTTGTTCGAAATCATATTGTTTGTTACTATTATCATTGGGAATTTAAACAACGTGTCAGCTTCAAAGACTTTGACACAAATTTAGGAACCGGATTCTATATCGTTCTTTTACTTACAGCCCTTACCTAAGCATGCTAACATTTCACACAGTGCCTCATGGCAGACTGTTAACAAAGGTCCGAGCAAAAGTAACAGGTTCTCAAATATGTGAGTCGACCGAAGACTTTATAAGTAATACTACTCACTACATTGTTGTGGATGGTAGTGTTAGGAGTGCCACAGGGAAGTGCGATAGCACTGTTCTCATTCTCTGTATAAATCAATTATCTGGTAGATGGGTTGAGCAGCAGCATGCTGCTGTTTGCTGATGATGCTGAAGTACACTATGTGATCAAAAGTATCCGGACACCTGGCTGAAAATGACTTACAAGTTCGTGGCGTCCTCCATCAGTAATGCTGCAATTCAATATGGTGATGGCCCACCCTTAGCCTCGATGACAGCTTCCACTCTCGCAGGCTTACGTTCAATCAGGTGTTAGAAGGTTTCTTGGGGAATGGCAGCCCATTCTTCACGGATGCTGCACTGAGGAGAGGTATCGATATCAGTCGGTGAGGCCTGACATGACGTCGGTGTTCCAAAACATTCCAAAGGTGTTCTGTAGGGTTCAGGTGAGGATTCCGTCCAGGTCAGTCCATTAAAGGGATGTTATTGTCGTGTAACTACTCCGCCACAGGCCGTGCATTATGAACAGGTGCTCGATCATGTTGAAAGATGCAGTCGCCACCCCCGAATTGCTCTTCAAAAGTGGGAAGCAAGAAGGTGCTTAAAACATCAATATAGGCCTGTGCTTTGATAGTGCCCCGAAAACCAACAGGGGATGCAAGCTCCCTCTATGAAAACCACGACCACGCCATAACACCACCGCCTCCGAATTTTACTGCTGACACTACACACGCTGGCAGATGACGTTCGCCGGGCATTCGCATATCCATGCCATCGGATCGCCACATTGTGTACCGTGATTTGTTACTCCACACGACGTTTTTCCACTGTTCAGTCGCCCAATGTTTACGCTCCTTACACCAAGCGAGACGTCGTTTGGCGTTTACCGGCTTGATGTGTGGCTTACGAGCAGCCGCTCGGCCACGAAATCGAAGTTTTCTCACCTCCCGCCTAACTGTCTTAGTACTTGCAGTGGATCCTGATGCAATTTGGAATTCTTGTGTGATGGTCTTGATAAATGTCTGCCTATTACACATTACGACCCTCTTCAACTATCGGTGGTCTCTGTCAGTCAACTGACGAGGTCGGCCTGTACGCTTCTGTGCCTAGGGATGGACAGGAATGTGGAAATCTCGCGTACAGACACAAGTGACACCCACTGACCTGACCACGTTAGAAGTCCGTGAGTTCCGCGGAGCTCCCCAATCTGCTCTCTCACGATGTCTAACGACTACTGAGGTCGCTGATATGGAGTACCTGGCAGTAGTTGACAGCACAATGTACCTAATATGAGAAACGTGTGTTTTTGGGGGTGTTCGTATACTTTTGATCACATAGCGTATATGGGAAAGTGTACAATTAAAATGACAGTAGGGGGATACAGGATGACTTGGACAGAATTTCAGTTTGGTGCAATGAATGGCATCCAGCTCTAAACCTAAAAAAAATGTAAATTAATACTAAGGTGTTGGAAAAAACAGTCCCGCAATGTTCGAATACAGCATAAATGTTGTGCTGCTTGACATAGTCATGTTAACTAAATATCTATAAGTAAGGTTGCAAAGTGATATGAAATAGAACGAGGACCTAGGGTCGGATTTAGGGAAGGAAAATGGTGGACTTAAGTTTATTGGGAGTATTCTAGGCGAGTGTAGTTCACCCATAAAGGAGAACGCATAGAGAAACCCATTCTTGAGTACTGCTCGAGTGTATGGGATCCCCACCATTTGGGATTAAAGGAATAAATCCGAGTAATTCAGAGTCGTTCTGCTAGGTCTGTTAGCCATAGATGTGCTCAACAAGCGAGTGTTACGCATTTCATTCGTGAATTCTAATAGAATGTCGGGAGCGAAGACGACGCCCTCTACGCGAAACGCTATTGAGAAAGTTTAGAAAACAAGTAATTGCGACAGCCTGCACAACAGTCCCACTGCCACCAACATACATCTCGCCTAACGACCACGAAGAGAACGTAGGGGTGATCAGACTTCAGACAGAAGCACAGAGACAGTCGTTTTGTCCACTCTCCATTTACGGGTGGAATAAGAAAGGGAATGACTAGCAGTTCTACGTGGTACCCTCCGCCATGCGCCATATGGTGGCACGTGGAGCGTGCAGATGTAGCCGCATGCAGATGTAGATTTAAGAGAGCTGTCACTCAGTGAAATATTGGAAATGTCGAGCGATCCATAGTTTCTTTACAGTCACACAGCAACTATGCGAACCTGTAATCAGCAACACCTTAAACTTACAATCAGAAACTGCTACTCACCCTATAGTGAGAACATGAGTGGTCCTAACAAACTTCCCTGTGGCACATCCGGCATTACCTTCCAGTTTGTAGAACGTACTGGGTTCCTTCGGTTCATAAAAACAGTCACTTGACAGTCACGGATAGTGCGGTGCAATGTAAGCATCTATAGATAATCTAAGGTGACAGAATTTTCCTGTTCGTTTGCATCTTGTGGCATTTTATGGTTATTTAAGAAACACTTATTTTTCACCTGTCATGTTTTGTGTTGGCACTTAGAATGTACCATAAGGTCGTGAAAGAATCAAATGTTAGTTTTATCTTTTTCATTTTCACTCAGGACACAGGAATCTCATATCAGGGCAGATGGATTCGCTATTGGAAAAATTTGGGCTGGAGTGTCTCTTTCTGCAATAGCTATACAATGAATAAGAACCTCACATAAACCTTGTTCGAAACCGGTACTATTTGTGTCAGTGTCTACAGTCGATGGTTTACTCCGCATTCGCTGACATGTTCCTGACTACCAGTTCTCTTTGAGAATTCTTGCTGTAATATTTGCGTTCATTACTTCACGCTTCATGTAAATTAAAATTTCTGATATGTGTTCCAGTCTTGCAGGACTGTTTAGTAAATCTGAGCTGGCCATCAACGGGAGGAGTTGCTGGTTAACCAGAATGTGCACCAGTGACGTGCACTAACCCCAAATCTCTGTGCTATGTGTCACCGTCTTCTGGAATGTAACACTGCTGATGGAGGCATCGAGCTCCAGTATTCCCTGAACGTTATTCGAGGGCAGCTATGTGTGTACTGGGGAAGGGTTTCATTCTCATTATCATCGGTAACAACATAAACAAAACTCCACATTTTAGATATCCCCTTCACAGCCATCTGCACTTCCAAGAAAAGATGACAATGAAAGAAATTCTTATTAATAAATAGCATCTCGTGGTTTCACCACCTAAAAATCTATGAGAGTGTCTCCCTTCTCCAGGAACGTAAACTGTCAAAAAATGAAGAGGACAACAAGTTTTCTTCATATAGACTCATATATTTGCCTTAACTACCATTTGAACGAGATCATCGCTAAAACTCCATCCATCTGAAACGCCACTTTGTTTTCAGTGTTATGAAATCTAATGGCTGCCTGGGAAAACTGTTTCCTTAAGTTTTCTGAAACTTGTAAAATATTTGTTTTATTACTCGTATCATTCAGTGACCTAAATTTTGGTAATTTAACTTCGAGGCAGCTTCATAATACGTCCATAAAATATTTAATGTTCCAGTAAAATAACAATAAAGGCTATTTAACTTTTGTAGTTACATGTGACCATACATGATAAACTAATTTTTTAGCAGTCACTTAAGTTAAGCAGGCTAACGACGTTTGTGTAAACATTGTGTTACTGGAGGATCTAAACAATGTGTGTTTAGTACGCTACCCGCGTGACTAATGTACAATGGAGTGTCGTCGCTTAACTTAGAGACTCGGTGCAATTAACTGGTGCTGTTAAAAATGAAAAGAAACTTTGCAGCAGAAAATAAGTTGGAAAGAAATCGTGGCTTGGCTAACAAAGAGGAATTAAACGGAACTGGGCCAGCAAGACCTGCACTTCATATATTACATTCATTAGCAGAACATTGGGTACAATAGAACATTATGTCTTAATGAATTCTTAGAAGGAAAATTAGATTAACTCTGCTTCTCCAGTCATTAAAATTAAATAATTTGAAACTGAACAAAAGCATAAGAACTCATTCTTCCGGAGGAAGAAAAAATTGCGATCACAGTCACGAACCTCTAACAGTGAGAAATGCACAGCCTACATATTTTTATTTCCAACGATCGAATGAAGCACTTCACTTCGAGCGAAAACCTTCTGTTTCACAGAAATATTTTCAGACGTTGTCAAATAATCAGCCAGAGGAGTTTTCGAATTATTATGACTCGTTTTAGAAATTCATTCATCAAACCGAGCTTTATATGCGATGGAGGAGTGCAGGCAAGGAGATTTCGTTTCGTCTAATTGAGGCCTTTGTTTCCCCAAAAACAAATTTCTCCGTCTCAGATTGCTCTCTTCTTATCCAGTGGTATAGTTTTACACCGCTTTGTCAAGGGTCCAAGAATCGAGAATATTATGTGCATCAGGTTATCTCCACTTGCTGCGGCTATTTGAAGCATGCCATCAATATTTACAATAAAATTGCAATAGTCATGTCGCAAAGCCATGACCAAATGTTTTCCGTGGGTGATGGATTTGGCCAACGTTTTAAACGATTTACATACAAAAAGGGTTTAAACGGTAAACACCCTGTGTTCGATTGAAAAAGGCATTCTGCAGAACTGTATTCAAAGGCTTCAAACTGTCTACTCACAGCGCAGCGCTAATCACTAAATTGCCGCTTGACATCACGTGACACCGCGCGATTACGCTCGAGCGTCGAACAATGTTCACAGAGCTTCAAAAGTCATCTTCAGTATAACACGGGTCCTCCTTTATCTTGGCCACCCCCCTACGTTATGATATTTATTCCTATATTTGTAGTTTTATCCTTTATCGATCTTGTGAACCTCATTTATGTAAGCGGACGGACTAGTTAGCCCGTTTCCTGTACTTTCTGGCTATAAATTTCAGCTCCTCGCTTCATTGGCTCCTACTTGAGCTGCTGGCGCTGCCGAGGTCAGATGGGTCCCCGGTAGGATACAATGGACACTTCCTTTTTGGCTGTCGAGGAGGGCGGCCCAGCTGCTAGTTCTATGCTCCCAAGCTTTGTTTTGCGCGGGTGTGACCCCTTATCACTGACTTGCCCGACTGACATTTATGTTTCCATAACTATATGGTGGCTCCTGAAGATGAATCTTTAGGCTTTTAAACCGGTCGTGGAACAAATAAGAAATTACTGCTAATGGAAGAGGCTTTTTATTCTGTCAATATGTTCCTCAGCTGTGGTGTTCGCCTGATCAAATATTTTGTACAACATGTGTTGGACGATGTCGATATTTTGAGCTTATTAGCAAATCTTCTCTACGAAATGAAAGGAAATGCTTCTTTCTGGCACAGGCTTAGAATCTAAAGAGTAAAGGTGACAGTCAAAGGAAAATTTGAAACTGTTTTTTTCTATAAACGTTATGCATTGCTAACTTCTGGCGAAATTATTTCGCCCACAGTTTGAAACTGACGGGGAATTTAAAGTCTGGCCGTGCACGTTGAGATAATAGGTTGTATAATGGCAGCCAGATTATGTAATTATCCAAAATACCGGTGAACGGCGTAGTGTTACCTCTGCGGCATCGATTCTTGTAGAAAGGGAAGTAAGAGTAATTTTCTACGGGCTTTATGGCAGGTCGTCAGGGGCATTATTTTACGTCCTAATTTATTCGAAGGAAAAATTTAGTCTCAAATCTAGAATCTTAAAAAATACTTGAATAGTTGTAGGGCCTAATTCATCTTTCCTAACTGCTTCTACATTTTGACGCTGCAAAAATTGAGACAAATAATCTATCTAAGCACCTTGTCATTTGTGACCAATGCTCAGTGTTGTGCAGCCTAAACGAAAGACGTGCACAGATACGTAGTAAGTACTATTCGTTTAGGGTTTCCTTCGTAACTGCAAATACGATCGAAAAACAAAGCAGAAAATAACAGTTTCAGAAAAATTGGATAAGAGAAAGAACTTCACAAACTTAGCAAGTGATTAACGCGTTGTTCCACTTCTGACTCTTATGTAAGCAGTTGTTTAGCTTGGTTCTGATTTATAGAGTTGTTAGATGACCAGACTCTGTCCAATTAACGCGTTAAATTGTCAGAATGTCGTAATGGATAGAGGGCCCTGCCCATAATGCTACAAATTGCAGTTGGATTTTGGAACATATACTGTACTCGAACATTACGAATCACCGTAAAGAAAATGAGTTATTGATACATAACCAACACGGATTCAGAAAATATTGTTCTTGTGCAACACAGCTAGCTTTTTATTCTCATGAGACATGAGTGCTGTCGACAAGGGATCTCAGATCTATTCCATGTTCCTAGATCTGCAGAAGGCTTTTGATACCGTTCCTCACGAGCGACTATTAATCAAATTGCGTGCATATGGCGTATCGTCTCAGTTGTGTGACTGGATTTGTGATTTCCTCTCAGAGAGGTCACACTTCGTAGAGATAGATGGTAAATCATCGAGTAGAACAGAAGTGATATCTGGCTTCCGCAAGGTAGTGTCATAGGCCCTCTTCTGTTCCTGATTTACGTAAATTATCCAGGTGATAATCTGAGCAGCCCCCTTAGATTGTTTGCAGACGACGCTGTAATTTACTGTCTAGTAGATTCATCAGACGATCAATTTCAATTCTAAAATGATCTAGGGAGAATTTCTGTATGGTGCGAGAAGTGACAACTGGCACTAAACAAAAAAAAAAAAAATTGCGAGGTCATCCACACGGGTCCTAAAAGAAATCCGTTAAATTTTCGGTATACGATAAGTCGCACAAATCTATGGGCTGTCAATTCGACTAAAAACCTAGGGATTACAATTATGAGCAACTTAAATTGGAAATACCACATAGATAACATTGTGGGGAAGGCGAAACAAAGACTGCGCTTTGTTGGCAGAACACTTAGAAGATGCGACAAACCCACTAAAGAGACAGCCTACATTACACTTGTCCGTCATCTGCTGGAATATTGCTGCCCGGTATGGGATCCTTACCAGGTAGGATTGACGGAGGACATCGACAAAGCCGGCCGAAGTGGCCGTGCGGTTAAAGGCGCTGCAGTTTGGAACCGCAAGACCGCTACGGTCGCAGGTTCGAATCCTGCCTTGGGCATGGATGTTTGTGATGTCCTTAGGTTAGTTAGGTTTAACTAGTTCTAAGTTCTAGGGGACTAATGACCTCAGCAGTTGAGTCCCATAGTGCTCAGAGCCATTTGAACCATTTTTGAACATCGACAAAGTGCGAAGAAGGGCAGCTCGTTTCGTGTTATCGCGCAGCAGGGGTGAGGGTGTCACTGACATGATACGGGAGTTGAGGTGGCAGTCACTGAAACAAAGGCGCTTTTGTTTGCGGTGGGATGTATTTACGAAATTTCAATCACCAGCTTTCTCTTCCGAATGCGAAAATATTTTGTTGACACTCAATTACGTAGGGAGAAGTGATCATCATAATAAAATAAAAGAAATCAGAGCTCTTACGGAAAGATTTAGGTGTTCCTTTTTCCCACGCGCCATTAGAGAGTGGCATGGTAGAGAAGTAGTATGAAAATGGTTCGATGAACCCTCTGCCAGGCACTTAAGTGTGAATTGCAGAGTAACCATGTAGATGTAGAAAAGTTCCCAGTTACGGACAGATCTGACGGCCTTTCTGGCAAAGGTAGCGTTTGACAAGCACGAAGACAAGCCGTAGAAACTCTCTTCATGTGCAGGCGGGCATTATCTTGCTGAAATGTGAGCCCAGGATGGCTTGCTTTGAAAGGCAACAAAACGGGGTGTATAACATCGTCGACGTTAGCTGAATGTGTTGAAAATAAATAAATCGCCAGGTCCTGATGGGATTCCAATTCGGTTTTACAGAGAGTATTCTACTGCATTGGCCCCTTACTTAGCTTGCATTTATCGGGAATCTCTTGCCCAACGTAAAGTCCCGAGCGACTGGAGAAAAGCGCAGGTGACGCCTGTATATAAGAAGGGTAGAAGGACGGATCCTCAAAATTACTGACCAATATCCTTAACATCGGTTTGTTGCAGGATTCTCGAACATATTCTAAGTTCGAATACAACGAATTTCTTTGAGACAGAGAAGTTGCTGTCCATGCATCAGCATGGCTTTAGATAGCATCGCTCCTGCGACACGCAACTCGCCCTTTTTTCACATGATATCTTGCGAACCATGGATGAAGGGTATCAGACGGATGCCATATTCCTTGACTTCCGGAAAGCGTTTGACTCGGTGCCCCACTGCAGACTCCCAACTAAGGTACGAGCGTATGGGATTGGTTCCCAAGTATGTGAGTGGCTCGAAGACTTCTTAAGTAATAGAACCCAGTACGTTGTCCTCGATGGTGAGTGTTCATCGGAGGTGAGGGTATCATCTGGAGTGCCCCAGGGAAGTGTGGTAGGTCCGCTGTTGATTTCTATCTACATAAATGATCTTTTGGATAGGGTGGATAGCAATGTGCGGCTGTTTGCTAATGATGCTGTGGCGTCCGGGAAGGTGTCGTCGTTAAGTGACTGTAGGAGGATACAAGATGACTTGGACAGGATTTGTGATTGGTGTAAAGAATGGCAGCTAACTCTAAATATAGATAAATGCAAATTAATGCAGATGAATAGGAAAAAGAATCCCGTAATGTTTGAATACTCCATTAGTAGCGTAGCGCTTGACACAGTCACGTCGATTAAATATTTGGGCGTAACATTGCAGAGCAATATGAAGTGGGACAAGCATGTAATGACAGTTGTGGGGAAGGCGGATAGTCGTCTTCGGTTCATTGGTAGAATTTTGGGAAGATGTGGTTCATCTGCAAAGGAGACCGCTTATAAAACACGAATACGATCCTTTCTTGAGTACTTCTCGAGCATTTGGGATCCCTATCAGGTCGGATTGAGGGAGGACATAGAAGCAATTCAGAGGCGGGCTGCTAGATTTGTTACTGGTAGGTTTGATCATCACGCGAGTGTTACGGAAATGCTTCAGGAGTTCGGGTGGAAGTCTGTAGAGGAAAGGAGGCATTCTTTTCGTGAATCGCTACTGAGGAAATTTAGAGATCCAGCACTTGAGGCTGACTGCAGTACAATTTTACTGCCGCCAATTTATATTTCGCGGAAAGACCACAAAGATAAGAGAGATTAGGGTTGGTACAGGGGCATATAGGCAGTCATTTTTCCCTCGTTCTGTTTGGGAGTGGAACAGCGAAAGAAGACGCTAGTTGTGGTACGAGGTACCCTCCGCCACGCACCGTATGGTGGATTGCGGAGTATGTATGTAGACGTAGATGTAAATGTAGACGTATCGCTGTGCTGTAAGGGCGCTGCGATCGACAACCAAAGGGGGCTTGCTACAAAATTGAACGGCACCAGAGACCATCACTCCTGGCTGTCAGTCCTTATGGCGGGCGACAGTCAGGTTGGTATTCAACTACAGTCTGGGGGGTCTCCGGACACCTCTTCGCTGGTCATTGGGGCTTATTTCGAAGCGGGACTCTTCACTGACGAGAATTTTACACCAGTCAATGAAATTTCAGGCTGAAGAAGTGTCTGGAGAAGCCCTGGTCAGCGCTTGAATACCAACCTGAATGTCGCCTCCTATACGCGCGACGATGGGGAGTGATGTTTTGGAGTGTCATTTCATAATGTGATCCCTTTGATTGTCATTCGCTGCCCCCTTACCGCACAGCGGTACGTTGACAATATTTTGCACTCCGTTTTGTTGTCCTTCATGGTAAACCATCCTGGGCTTACATTCCAGCAAGATAATGTTCACCCGCACACGGCGAGAATTTCTACTGCTTGTCTTCCTGCTTGCTAGCTTAGCCAGCAAATCACCCGATCTCTCTCCAATTGAAAAACGTCTGGAGCGTTTCGAGACAGGGCTCTTCAACCAGCTCGGGATTTTGAGGATCTAACTCCTTAATTAGACAGAATTTGGCACGATACACCTCAGGAGGATACCGAACAACAATCAATCCCAGACAGAATAACTCCTTGCATAAGAAGCAGAGTAGACCAACGCGTTATTGACGTGCGCGACTTCTGAAACTCTTTGTCTGGAAAAAATCATCCAGTTTTGCTGAAATTATAATAATTTGTTTGTTGTACATGCAAATCACGTCTACCGAGTTCCGTCCCATTCGGGTAATTCCTTCGTGGTGTGTCATTTTCTGTCCTGGGGGTATGTTACCCACCCCTCTGAAAGTGTTGGAGCTAAATATTCTAGCGCAGTGAAGTATTATTTTCTCCGGGAATTTCTTTCCAGTTTCGTGTTATACAGCCTGGGGAGTCAGCTGCTCCTGGCCATTCATTCCATTTGGAGAGCGACTATGTCACAAAGTTGGCTTTTGGCCTCTTCAGAATCTCATCACGTCGCTAATATAAACTTAAATGTACCAGTTTTGTTGTGTAAACTGTTTTCGAGTGTACACTTTAAAGAACTATGTGAGAGTTAACAAAAACAGAAAATATGAATTATACATTGAAGAGCCAAAGAAACTGGTACACCTGCCTAACATCGTGTAGGGTGAGCGCGCAGAAGTGCCTCAAAACGGCGTGGCATTGACGCGACTGATGTCTGAAGTAGTGCTGGAGGGAACTGACACCATGAATCCTGCAGGGCTGTCTAGAAATCCGTAAGAGTACGAGGGGGTAGAGACCTCTTCTGAACAGCACATTGCAAGACATCACAGATATGCCCTGTAGTGTTCATTTCTGGAGAATTTGGTGGCCAGCGGAAGTGTTTAAACTTAGGAGCGTGTTCTTGAAGCCAGTCTATCAATTCTGGACGTGTGGGGTGTCGCATTGTCCTGCTGGAATTGCCAAAGTCCGTCGGAATGCACAATGGCCATGAATGGATTCAGGTGACTAGACAGGATGCTTATACACGTGTCACCGGTCAGAGTCGTATCTAGCCGTATCAGGGGTACCAATCACTTCAACTGCACACGCCCCACAACATTACAGAGCCTCCACCAGCTTGAACAGTCGCCTGCTGACATTCAGAGTCCAGGTAACATGTTTACAGTCATCAACAATCCAATGTTGGTGTTGACGTGCTCAGGCGAGGCGTAAAGATTTGTGTCGTGCCGTCTTCAACCATACACGAGTGGGCCTTCGGCTCCGAAAGCCCGTATCGATGATGTATCGTTGAATGGTTTGGACGCTGTCACTTGTTGATGGCCCACCATTGAAATCTGCAGCAATTTGCGGAAGTGTTGCACTTCTGTCATTTTGAACGATTCTCTTCAGTCGTCGTGGGTCCCCTTTTTGCAGGATCATTTCTGGCCGCAGTGATGTCTGAGATTTAATGTTTTGCCTGGTTCCTGATATTCACGGTACACTAGTGAAATGGTCGTACGGGAAAATTCCCACTTCATCGCTATCTCGGAGATGGTGTGTCCCATCACTCGTGCGCCGATTGTAACACCACATTCAAACTCACTTAAATCTTTATAACCTGCCATTGTAGCTGCAGTAATCGATCTAACAACTGCGCCAGACGCTACTTGTCTTATATAGGCGTTACCGACAGCAGCGCCGCATTCTGCCTGTTGAAATGTATAATGCGCATGCCCATACCATTTTGTTTGGCACTTCAGTGCATGAACATTTCATGCTCGGTGTAAATAGTGTAGAGAACTATGTCGACAAGCCCAGTGCGGTAATATGTGGGAATAAAACGTATGATAGGGTCCTGTACTGATGTTGTATGACGGACGTCGTAAGACATCGGTTTAAGTTCGTTGTTGATCGATTAACTCAGTTTTTTATTTTTGAGTTCACTCAACCCTCTGACCGAACAATGTATCTGAGCCACCGACAACACAGAGTATAGCGCGACTGCAGGGACTTATCTCTGGCGCGCCTCCCGTGAGACCCACATTCGCAGCTTATTGTCCCGCACTATATTCGTAGAGCCCCTGCCCATTATACTCATTACTCACGGCTTTTTGCCGATTCCCGTAAGAGTTCGGGCACTGCTTGTGCATCCGTATATATATATATATATATATATATATATATATATATATGAAGAAGATGGTCAAGTGGGCAGTGAGCCTTAACTATATATAAGGCTCACCGGCCATTTGACCATCTTCATCTGTATCTTATCTGGCCAGTGAGCCCTGGTCAATTGACGATCTTCTTCTGTGCAGATGCACAAACAGTGCCCGAACTCTTACGGGAATCGGCAGTACAGCCGCGAGGAATGAGTATAATGGGCAGCGGCCACTATGAATATAGTGGGGGACAATTAGGTTGTGAATGTGGGTCTCACGGGAGGCGTGCCAGAGATAAGTCCCTGCAGTCGCACTACACTCTGTGTCCTCCGTGGCTCAGATGGATAGAGCGTTTGCCATGTAAGCAGGAGATCCCGGGTTCGAGGCCCGGGTGGGGTACACGTTTTCAACTGTCCTCGTTGACTTATATCAACGCCTGTAAGCAGTTAAGAATATTAGTTACATTGTAATTTCATTCTAACGAGTTACATGGTCACTGCACTGTCCGAAAGAACAGATACCATCTTCATATATATTTTTCTGGACTTCCTAACAGTGGTCCTACGACATTTACTGGTAAATAACAACATCGTTAGCGTAAAATCTGATATTGCTGAAGATCTTATCTCGTAATCGTTCATGTATATTGAGAACATAGGATTTTATCTATTATTCTTGAAAACAATTACATATATACGAAGATATTCCGTGTGATCATATCTTTTTTAGTTGTCGACGATGTGGAGCAGTATTGATAGTTGTTCAAAATGTAGAAAGAAATAGTAGTAACACTTAATAAGATTACTGTTTTTATTTCTATTTCAAGAAGTAATCCACTAAGATACAATACATATGCAAAGCACTGAACTACGGCAGATAAATAATAATCGATGGTAGAAAATAATGAATGCAAATGAACTTTTATATTAACTGAGTATTGTATTAACGACTATAGTAGTGGATGAGGTGTTTCGCGTTCTACTGTGACTAGATTAGAGGTCCTTCACGCTAGTTTTACATACTGAACAATGCAAGCACAAAGCAGCGCCAATGTATTATATTTCTATTTCCATTTCTGTTTTGGGCACGGACATGTTTAGTTAACGCGCTTTTGTTATTCAGCATTCTTTCATTTAACTGCGGCTTACAAATGTGTACTCTAATTTAAAATACATTTCGTTATGTTAATAAATTACTTTTCTATGACTAACGAAATGATGCTTCAATGTGAAAATACTGATGTATTGTTAAATTATATCTTCCCTAGGGATACCACATCATTATGTTCAAATGTTCAGATATGTGTGAAATCTTATGGGACTCAACTGCTATGGTCATTAGTCCCTAGGCTTACACACTACTTAACCTAAATTAACCTAAGGACAATCACACACACCCACGCCCACGGGAGGATTCGAACCTCTGCAAGGACCAGCCGCACAGTCCATGACTGAAGCGCCTGAGACCGCTCGGCTAATCCCGCGCGGCCTTCGTTATGACTTGGCACATATGAACCACAGAGATTTAGGAAAAGACTTCATACCTCCTCAACTGTTTTAAGGTCAATGAACATCAGTTTATCTTTATACGTATGAGGTTGTTCTCATTAACATTAAAATGAATCAGCTACAATATGATCAAGAGTACTGCCGCACCGAAGTGCATCTGCGATTCCGAGGACTCTGTGTTGATGCATAATCCTTACATGGCACGTATCTTTGAAATCAACTGTTTGTACAGATAGTAGTTCTCGGGTTGCTGTGTGGACTGTCTGTTCAGTTTCTACTTATCTGATAAGGGCGCAGAAAGACGAAAGCCAGTTCACAACAAAACATGAAATAAATATTATTGTAGGATATTAATGATGTGTATTTCAGTTTTTTATTGAACTAGAGTTATAATTATAGTCTTATTATAATCTCCAAACAATGAATAAATATATATTCTTTAATTGTTGAATTTTTGGATTCTCCAGTTTTCTTTTTCTACGATTAATGGCTTCTCTCAGTTTTCTTCTACATTGTGCTCTTTACTTCTGCCGAGTTATGCACCCGTCAAGCAAACACAAAATTTTCTCTTTAAGCTCTCTGATATCTCTTTCGCTTTCTGCTGTAACAAAGCAATTAGGTAATTTTCTGTTATCTCTCCCCGCGCCCCTAACTCAGCAGTTCACTATGCTAGGGGTCCCGGTTTCTATTCCCTGCAGGGGACTGGGTGTCGTGTGTCCATCACCATCATTTTCATCATCATCGGCACGCAAGTCGCCAAAGTGGCGTCAACTAAAAAGACTTGCAATACGGCGGCCGAACCCCGAAGAGCCAATAAATGCCATACGATCATTTCATTTTTCACAGCAGAAATTCCTAACTCTTAATTGTTTCTGCACTCGCCTTTACTGCCGCAATAAAAAAAAAAAATTCAAATGTGTGTGAAATCTTATGGGATTTAACTCCTAAGGTCATCAGTCCCTAAGCTTACACACTACTTAACCTAAATTAGCCTAAGGACAAACACACACACCCATGCCCGAGGGAGGACTCGAACCTCCGCCGGGACCAGCCGCACAGTCAATGACTGCAGCGCCTAAGACCGCTCGGCTAATACCGCGCGGCTTACTGCCGCAATTCCGCTTGGAAGGAACTCTTCATCTACGGCTGTAATTGATTATTTCATCTTAGTTTAGAACCTTTTACTGAAATTTTTACATACTACCTGATGTTTGAATATTCCTCAATGCACGTTTGCATGAAAGTTTCGTATGACAGTGAAAGCGTGAGGTGAAGCAGTTTGTATGTCTTTGATGGTGTGACTGGGAAAGGAGTCACTGAGGACAGTTTGTGATAAATGTTACCTTCAAATTTGCGCATGTTATCTATGGCAGGCACGAGGAATTAAATGTTCCGATGAACTCTACTCTTTACATAGAGTAAATCATTTGTGAACGTGAGTCTTCTAACAATATTGACATATGCGAACATTAAATGGGAATAAAATCCAGCAGATCTACTTCCGCAGTTAAGGTATAATTACAGTCAGGCGTATCACAGTGTGCTATAGAAATAGGACGCCTACTGGAAACACACTCCAAAGGTGAAGTGCGCTGGACAGTACGATTTTTGTGGACAAAACGTCTCATTTGTGCACAGATTCACCCTAAAATTTTAACGGTAAATAGACCCGGTGTAATGTCGCCTCCAGACATAATGGAATAGTGCCAGCAATTTGATCAAGGCCGGAAAGGCGTGGGCAATGCAGATCGGGAACTCCAGATTTTACGGCGTGGGATTCCCGTCTTTACAAAAACATCTGCGGGAGAAAGAGATTTTGCAACAATGAAGACGTTGGCATTACAGTTCTCGAATGGTTTCATGACCAAGGATCGTATTTAAGTCGTAGAGGAACCGAACGAGTCGGCCTGTGTGGCCGTGTGGTTCTGGGCGCTTCAGTTTGGAACCGCGAGACGGCTACGGTCACAGGTTTGAATCCTGCCTCGGGCATGGATGTGTGTGATGTCGTTAGGTTAGTTAGGCTTAAGTAGTTCTAAGTTCTAGGGGACTGATGACCTCAGATGTAGTCCCATAGTGCTCAGAGCCAATTGAACCATTTTTGAACAGAACGATTGGTAGCATGGTCCGACTGTTGTTTACAGACACTGGGTGACTATGTTGAAGAATAGTGTCTTGTATCTGCGTCACTTCGACATGTAGAGTGGAATCCTGTAGTTTATTTTGCCTTCCATAATAATGTGTAACTTACTTTTTGAAGTCTTGTCGCATGAGTCAGTATTTGTTAATTAATGCTTCCATTTGTTAATAAGTATGGATTGTAAATAAAAATAAAAAAGTGCAATCAACGTGATTATAATCAACGACCTCACGATTACTAAATTTTCCCGCTGCATACTTTAACGCTTTGTGTCGCAAAAAATGAAGAAAATATAATTTTAATATTTTTCACAAAATTAACCTTTATTATCATAGTAAGCAACGAAGACTAGAGGAAATTAGGAAAACATTAACAATCAATTGTTTCAAAAAGATGATTTCCTTTTGGAACCAGTAGGACGTTTACAGTCACCCATCATTTCATGTGACATATGAAGGCAAATTCACATTTTCCATAGAAACAGTCCCACATATGGACTCTTCCATAAACTCATAATGCCTAAAACAAACTATAATCCTAAATAACGAGCAAATGTTGGCCTGACATTTAATAAATTTTGTATCAAAACTACACACTGCTCTAATGATTCCATTTCGAAACCACTCATAAAAGCAGAGGTGCAAACTCATGTTTACTTTACAATAACTTTAGTTATACTTACTTACTGCAATCACGCAACACAATCTCCACGCCTATTATTCCTTTGAGCGCTGTAAGTCACTGCTACAGAGCACTACGTTCTTTAGAAGTACCTCAGTGTACCACTAGATGTCTATGTCTTACAACAGCATCGATGGTTTTATGCTGAAAGCACTGGTACCGCAAAACAAAACTGATAAAATGGTGATTTCAGCCAGAAACGACTGGTAACTTCCGTATATCAGTTAACTACGACCTACAAATTATTTCTCTGAATTCGTTACAGCTACGGCACGTATATTATTTTGCTTTAAAGTGTAGTTGGCAGTGGTTTTAAATCTTCTAATGTTCAAATGCTTCTATTTTCGATTTTTTAAATAACGTGTCGTACTGCTTTATGGAATTGAAACGCTACATGTACGGAGAAAAAAGAAGAGCGCCCGTACGCAAAGTTACCTTCTCAGTAGATGAACAGTTCTGCCTAAGATTTTAAAGTGTGCTTCTTCCTCATTCCCCTAAATAATAGTGAATTACAGAATGCGTGATGGTGAAGGAATAGGAACATGTGTCCTAGAGCTCTCGACACAACAGCTTCTTCGATATTATAGGAACCGGGCAACAGCATTCATTAGAATGTGTGTTCACACGTAGAGCCATCTTCTCTGCCAGTACGTTAACACCATTTCGTGAACCTTATTTCTCTGCTGTTCTCGTTTATAATTAAACCGCATCGACGAGACTCCTCTGTCGTACAATATGGCTCAATAAGATTGTTGTGTACATAGTTCCGCGTAGTCAGCGCGTACACAACTTTCCCACTAGAGCGCGCCCCGCTAAGCACAACAGCGCAGGCGCAGCGCTTGTCTGTCTCCGCACTACGAGATGGCGCTGCCATAGAGATGGACTAAATTCTGCTTCCGCCGATCAGCGTATTAATATGTAACGCAGCCAATGAGATTGCTGCTAACGTAGAACCTTTTCTCCTCATGGATCACACTCGCGCAGTGATACATGAACGCGCGAGGTATTATAACGAGCGTACAGACCTCCGATTAGTCAGTCTGCATTAGTCTGCATTTGTCTGCACCAGTCTGTACCAGTCTGTACGAGTTCTAAATTTGTCTGTACCAGTCTATAGTCAAGTTGCAGTGACTGCTACGGTCGCAGGTTCGAATCCTGCCTCGGGCGTGGAAGTGTGTGATGTCCTTAGGTTAGTTAGGTTTAAGTACTTCTAAGTTCTAGGGGACCGATGACCACAGCTGTCAAGTCCCATAGTGCTCAGAGCCATTTGAACCAATCAAGTTGCAGTCTGTGCCTAATAAGATTACCGTATTCCTGCGAATAGCCATGAAGATAAATGTATAGACACTTTTGTCAAGTATCAGAGATATATGTGAGAATAAGATTAACGTACCAATACCAAAGGAACTTCAGATTGTCAACTGCAAATAGCATCCAGAACCAAGTTAAGTAATTTTTATGCTTGTTCTTATTTTAATAAATGTGTGTGAAAATTAATCAAGTTCTGTTTAAAGTTGGTCACCGTCAATCTGCTACTCTAAGTGTGCAAGTGGCATTTCTATCGTCTGACCTAACGGCAGAAGATAAACACGCCACGATAAGACCACGAGACATATTGCTGACACTCGCCTACTTCGTTAGAGCGACAAGTCAAATAATCTTATGGTGTGTGTACTGAAGGTCTTACAGTACGCACACCACAAAGATATTTATATTTCGTGAAATGTCCGTTGCTCTAGAAGCGTAAGCGTATTTTTCTCTTCGGCACATTCATCTGTAATGTATGCTACCCACCATGCATGATCGTGACAAGTGCATGTATGGAGAATATCGGCAGGTCTGTGGGCAACACCTTGACAGAGACCGAGATTGAGGAACAGAAGCGGAAAGCGGGGACGGTGGAGCTCTGCCCGCCATTGGAGAAACGGCACCTGCGGACGGCCGCTGTGAAATATGTGACGTCTGGCACGCTGAGGGGGTGCGTTGGGATGGGTTACGGTGTGGATGTGTGGAAGCGCGCCGTGGCGCTGCAGCACGGGCAATCCATCGCGTTCCCCCGTGGCCCTGAGTAAAGCGGCGCGCCGCCGGGACTCACCGGCCCCACAGTCCTCAGTACACTCTACACTTCGCGATCTGTGCTGCCGTTCCGAACGCCAATACTCATTACGTCGATTTGTTGGCGCTGCATGTAACACAAGTTCTGGGCCTCTGCTGAAATGGCACACAGCTCGACAGCCGCCGAATCTATTTATCAGACGTCGCGCACTGTGCTTGTCATTCGGCTACTGCAGTTTGTTGCGTGGCAGGGTCCGTAGCCTCTTCGGTAGGTAGCCAGTTCGAATCCTGGAGAAGGAAAATAGTTTTTAATCACAGTATTTGGGGGGGGGGGGAGAGTAATGAGAGCATGGTCGCTGGTTTAAACGAGTAGGGTATATGTCGCCGACGACTGTTACCCTTCATTCTCATCATTTCCTTGCTGCATTCTCTCTCATCTACATCAACAAGGCAAACCTATCTACAGCTAAACTCCGCAAGCCACCATATGGTGAGTGATGGAGGGTACTTCGATTACCAGTATCAGCTCCCTCCTTCTCTGCTCCATTCGCGAATGACGTCCTGGAAGAACGGGTACTGCTTATTTTCGACATGAGCTAGAATCTATTTTTTATTCCATAATATTTCCACGAGATGTGTGTAAGAGTGTACACTCTCACGATTTTAACAGTGAACCATAATTAATTTGCACAATGCCTCTCTTTTAGTGTCTGCCATGGGGTTCGATGGGCATTTCCATGACGTTATAAGCTACACAGACTATGAAAACACAGGAATATGTTATTTGAAGGTTCATAAACCTTGAAGACTATAGTAAAGCAACCGAACATTGATGGTTAAGGACCGCTGCTTAATCTAAAAGTGTTTATCAGTTGTACCAATATGCAAGCTGTTTGCTCAAATGGTACAAATGGCTCTCAGCGCTATGGGATTTAACATCTGAGGTCATCAGTCCCCTAGAACTCAGAACTACTTAAACCTAACTAACCTAAGGACATCACACACATCAATGCCCGAGGCAGTCGCGCGGTTCCGGACTGAAGCGCCTAGAACCACTCGGTCACTGTGGCCGGCTGCAAGCTGTTTGTACGAGGGTTGGTCAAAAAGTAATGCCTCCCATTTTTTTTCTACTTAAAGAAATTAAGTTAAGTGAAAAATTTGAATTTGGCGCCATTCCTCAAACCTTCTTCTGCAATCCACTGCAGTAGTAACTTTCTGTGTCAACAGGTGGCAGCACAGCAGAAGTTTGTAAGATGGCCGACATCGATGTTCGTTTGAGACAGCGTTGTGTGATTGAATTCTTGAATGCAGAAGGTGAAACGCCCATACGCATTCATGAAAGACTGAAGAAGGTGTATGGTGTTGTGACAGTGGATGTCAGCACTGTTAGACGATGGGTTCGTCGTTGTAAGGAAGCTGAAGGGCAAACACCGTTGACTGACGAAAAGCGGAGCGGCAGGCCGGTGAGTGCAGTGACTCCACACATCATTCAGCAAGTTGATGACATCATTCGTGGTGACCGTCGGGTGACTGCAGATGAAGTGTGTCGCATTATTTCTCTTAGTAAAGGCAGTGTGATCACGATTATTAAACAATTGGGGTACTCAAAAGTTTGTGCACGGTGGGTTCCAAGAATGTTAACCGATCAGAATAAAGAGGCAAGGAAAACAATAGCCTCCCAACACTTGCAGCGCTTCCGTTTGGAGGGAGATGAGTTTCTGAAAAAAATTGTGACCGGGGACGAAACATGGGTGCATTTTTTTGAACCCGAATCAAAGAGGCAGTCAATGGAGTGGCGTCACACAAGCTCGCCGAGGAAGAAAAAATTCAAAACTGTGCGATCGGCAGGGAAAGTTATGGCAACAGTTTTCTGGGATACAGAGGGTGTGATTCTGGTTGATTTTTTGGAGCAGGGATGCACAATAAATTCTGTTCAATACGTCACAACCCTCAACAAACTTAAAGCACGTCTTCAGCGAGTTCGCCCAACAAAATCAATGGCAGATGTTCTTCTTTTGCATGACAATGCAAGACCACACACCAGTCGTCACACCTCTGACGAGATTGTCAAAATTGGATGGGAAGTTTTGCCTCATCCGCCATACAGCCCTGACCTGGCACCATCAGACTTCCATCTGTTCGGGCCACTAAAAGAAGCTCATCGTGGGATTCATTTTGAAGATGAGGAGGCCGTCAAAACATCCGTGCGTCAATGGCTTAGGAAGCAGAGCTGTGATTTTTACCGTGCTGGGATACATGCCCTTGTTCAAAGATGGACCAAAACTGTAGAGATGGGCGGAGATTACATTGAAAAATGACAAAATGATCCTCAATGTTGTGGTTTTCAACCTATGTAATTGCATTTAAATTTCCTGACAATTAAACGTAGAAAAAAAAATAGGAGGCATTACTTTTTGACTGACCCTCGTATTTAAATAAGTAATAGAGACAATTTAAATTTGGAAATATTTAGTTTGTGCTTACAAAGTCTGCGAAACCTATCATATTTCGAGAAATACAATTTTAGTTTGGTCGAATTTTCGCATAGATTTGTAATTATACTGTATTACACTAAGCATCCCGCAAGTGTGTGCATATGTGTGTGTTTGTACTCTATAAATAACAAACAATTTTATCAAATAATTTAATTTCGAGATATCGGTACTGTCATCGTCATCTACGTCACTGTCTACAATTGTGTGTGTGTGTGTGTGTGTGTGTGTGTGTGTGGTTTTTTTTTATCACATGCGGGTGGTCATTATAGGAAATACTATCCACAAATGCTTTCGAGAGCCTTCGTTCCGATTGGTAAATGTCTTTGAGGACCACAGTTTCGATTGCGGTATTTCGTTTTGTAATTGCCCTCGACTAAGATGAAACGTTCGTAATACTTGCCGATCAGTATCAGCAATTGTACACACATCAAAAAAAGTTTTGCATCACCTAGTTTCCGAGAGTTCCTGAACCTGTACAGAAAATTGGAATAGAGATCAACATAAATATAATTTCCGCACTTTTTATTGCTCATGAAAACCACACATTGCATGTTGTACCACTTTATAGCGAGACCTTCAGAGGTGGTGGTTCAGAGTGCTGTACACACTGGTACCTCCAATGCCCAGTAGCACGTCTTCTTGAATTGATGCATGCCTGTATTCGTCGTGGCATACTATCCACAAGTTCATCAAGGCATTGTTGGTCCAGATTGGCTCACTCCTCAATGGCGATTCGGCGTAGATCCCTCAGAGTGGTTGGACGGTCACGTCGTCCATAAACAGACCTTTTTATTCTATCCCAGGCATTTTCGATAGGGATCATGTCTGGAGAACATGCTAACCACTCTAGTCGAGCGATGTTGTTATCCTGAAGGAAGTCATTCACAAGATGTGCACGATGGGGGCGCGAATTGTCGTCCATGAAGACGAATGTCTCGGCAACATGCTGCCGATATGGTTGCACTATCGGTCGCAGGAGGGCTTTCACGTATCGTACAGCCGTTACGACGCCTTTCATGACCACCGGTTGCGTTTGTCGACCCCACATAGTGCTATCTCAAAACAGCAGTGAAACTCCACCTTGCTGCACTCGCTGGACGATGTGTCTAAGGCGTTCAGCCTGACCGGGTTGCCTCCAAACCCGTCTCCGACGATTGTCTGCTTGCAGGCATATGCGACGCTCATCAGTGAAGAGAATGTGATGCCAATTCTGAGGGGTCCATTCGGCATGTTGTTGGGCCCATCTGTACCACGCTGCCTGGTGTCATTGTTGCAAATATGGACGTCGGGAGTGACACTGCGCATCATGCAGCCTTCTGCGCACAGTTTGAGTCGTAATACGACGTCTTGTGGCTGCACGAAAGGGTTATTCAACATGGTAGCGTTGATGTCAGGGTTCCTCCGAGCCATAATGCGTAGGTAGAGGTCATCCACTGCAGTAGTAGCCCTTGGTCGGCCTGAGCGAGGCATGTCATCGACAGTTCCTGTCTCTCTGTATCTCCTCCATGTCCGAACAACATCGCTTTCTTTCACTCCGAGACGCCTTGAAACTTCCCTTGCTGAGAGCCCTTACTGGCACAAAGTAACAATGCGAACGCGATCGAACTGCGGTATTGACCGTCTAGGCATGGTTGAACTCCAGACATCACGAGCCGTGTACCTCCTCCCTGGAGGCATGACTGTAACTGATCGGCTGTCGGCCCCCCTCCGTCTATCAGGCGCTGCTCATGCATGGTAGTTTACATCTTTAGGCTGGTTTAGTTGCATCTCTTAACAGTCAAAGGGATTGTGTCTATGGTACAATATCCATAGTCAACGTCTATCTTCAGGAGTTCTGGGAGCCGGGGTGACGCAAAACTTTTTTTGATGTGTATATTTTTCTAATTACATTATCTTTACCCTAAGCCCAAAGTAGTGGCGAAAAACGACTATTACCACCAACATTATAATAGTAATACATAGGTTTCGAGTGTGAGTCATACTTCAAATATACCTCATAACTTCAAAAACGCAAAATGAAATCAGCAGCTGACATGTCCCTGTTGCTTGGTTTTGCTAACAGGTGGTTGCACTAGTAAACGTTCAAACTTCGATCGCTGTACCATAGCGAAAGACACAACGGAGGCTCAGATTCATTATTTACCCCATCTGTGATTTTGGCTAAATGTCACGATATTCTAAAATGTCTGCAAAAATGAGGCAGCAACGCAAAAATATGTTGTGTTTGCATGAAGTATCACAATGTGTTCATCAAATATCATGATGTTATTTTACACACATATTCCTTAAATCGATGACAAAACAATCTCAGTGGCCTCTCAGATAAAGTGCCTCAGTGCTATTTACATGCCTAACCAGAGATGGTATAGAGAAAGTAACAAACAGTTGGCTTTTAATGTTAGGTCTTTGAGATCGAAACCAACCTAATCAGGATAAAAATACTAGGCAAACATATAAAAAAGGCGTTCTGAATGTAATTATTTCGGCCGAAATTTTTATCAATGTATTATTTCCACTTGCTGATACAACTGTCTCTTACTTCCAAACTACAGTCAGCATAAAACTCCCTAGCAGATTAAAACTGTGTGCCCGACCGAGACTCGAACCCGGGACCTTTAACTTTCGCGGGCAAGTGCTCTACCATCTGAGCTACCGAAGCACGACTCACGTCCGGTTCTCACAGCTTTACTTCTGCCAGTATCTTGTCTCCTACCTTCCAAACTTTACAGAAGCTCACCTGCGAACCATGCAGAACTAGCACTCCTGAAAGAAAGGATTTTGCGGAGACATGGCTTAGCCACAGCCTGGGGGATGTTTCCAGAATGAGATTTTCACTCTGCAGCGGAGAGTGCGCTGATATGAAACTTCCTGGCAGATTAAAACTGTGTGCCCGACCGAGACTCGAACTCGGGACCTTTGTCCTACCAGGAGACGAGGTACTGGCAGAAGTAAAGCTGTGAGTACCGAGCGTGAGTCGTGCTTCGGTAGCTCAGATGGTAGAGCACTTGCCCGCGAAAGGCAAAGGTCCCGAGTTCGAGTCTCGGTCGGGCACACAGTTTTAATCTGCCAGGAAGTTTCATATCAGCGCACACTCCGCTGCAGAGTGAAAATCTCATTCTGGATACAGTCAGCATAGTCAGCATTGGTTCAGAAAATATCATTCTTATGAAACACAACTTTCTTTCTATTCGCATTGGGTAACGAGTGCTAACGACAGTGGATTTCAAACCGACTCCATATTTCTATGTTTCCAGAAAGCTTCTGACATGGTCCCTCACAGGAGACTTCAAATCAGGTTTCGCACTTATGGCGCATCGTCTCAGTTCTGCGATTGGATTCGTGATTTTCCGTCAGAAACGTCACAGTTCGCAGTAATCGACTGGAAGTCATCAGTTGCCCAAGGAAGTGTTGAAGACCCTCTGCTGAGCGCAATCTATATTAATGTTATAGGAGACAATCTGATTCTCTTAGATTACTTGCAGATGATGCTGTCATTTACCGTCTAGTGAAGTCACTGGAAGATCAAAACCAATTGCGAAACTATTTAGACACGATATCTGTATGGTTCGAAAATGACGATTGATTCTACATAAGGAAGAATGTGAGGTCATCCACATGGATCTAAAAGGACTCTGTTATATTTGGTATACACGACATCTCACACAAGTGTTAAAGCTGTCAGTTCAACTGTCGTGCATGTCATGCGTATTACTCAGACGACGCAAGTTGCAGCCTTCTGTTGCTAGACGGCTCAGTGTTGTAGCGTGTAAAATGGCGGTCTGTAATATATCTACAAGGTGTTTCCATAAGAGTGTGCAAAAATGTAGTAGGGCATAGAGAATGCTCCACTGAACAATTTGAGGTAGAGAACTTGGGGTGGGAGAAGCCAGCTTAAGGAGATATGGAACTAAACTTGTCTACCGCTTTGTCTAGCATTGTTGTTTTCGAGCTTCCGTACAAGTTTACACATACTGTGCTGTTTACTTACATGTACATTCTTTATTGGCCGCTAGGAAACAAAGAGGACGACCCTGATTTCTAGGAAGCCATGGTTGGTTCTAATGGCTCTGAGCACTATGGGACTTAACTGCTGCGGTCATCAGTCCCCTAGAATTTAGAACTACTTAAACCTAACTAACCTAAGGACATCACACACATCCATACCCGAAGCAGGATTCGAACCTGCGACCGTAGCGGTCGCGCGGTTCCAGACTGTAGCGCCTAGAACCGCTCGGCCACTCCAGCCGGCAGGAAGCCATGATGCGGGTTTTGTTTACTTTTCTTGTCCATAAGGTGGCCCTATTGTATCCTATTTACATTGTCCCGTGACAGTACGTGCCGTGAATCAACGACAGACCCATTCATTGCTCTGTGCTGTTCAGAGACGTACAGTACAATACGATAGAGCAGTACTGGTACAGTTTCACAGAACTCACTGTCGTGTACCTTTGTGTGGGGAAGTACATTGCAATGCTCTTGCTGCTGGAAGACAGTATAGGGAACGGCTTCCTAACAGGCATCATCCGTCACGACGAGTGTTTATTTTTCTCGAAAGGACGAATGCGGGAGACTGATTCATTGGTAAGAAGAAACGAGGGACCTGCCAGGGATATTTGTCAGGGTGGGTAAGAAACTTGTTAGCCGATGTCATGCTGGCATTGAGGTTGATGGCCATCAATTTCAGCACATTTTGTAAAGTACAGTACAAATGGTATGTTCACTGTTTCAGTGATGGTATTTGCAGTTCACTATAACTAATCTAAATAAAAAACTACACAGTAATGTGATTTTATTTCTACTATCTCCATAAGCTGGCTTCTCCGACCGGAGGTTCCCCACCTCAAATTGTTCAGTGGAGCATCCTCTTTGTCCTGTTAAATTTTTTCACGTTACAACGGAGACACCCTGTATGTCGGTGCGTGAGAAACAACGTGCTGTTATCGAGTTCTAACCGCAGAAGGGTTCGTCCTCACCTGGAGAATCCTCTTCTTCAGCATGACAATGCTAGACCATACACGAGCGCTGTTAGATCCGAAACAATCCAATACCTTGGGTTTACTGTAATAGACCAACCTCCACACCGTCCCGACCTGGTCCCATCCAAAAAAATGGTTCAAATGACTCTGAGCACTATGGGACTTAACATCTGAGGTCATCAGTCCCATAGAACTTAGAACTAATTAAACCAAACTAACCTAAGGACATCACAAACATCCATGCACGAGGCAGGACTCGAACCTGCGACCGTAGCAGTCGCGCGGTTCCGGACTGAAGCGCCTAGAACCGCTTGCCCACAACGGCCGGCTGGTCCCATCCGATGTTCGCCTGTTTTCAAGACTTAAGTAACACCTTCGGGGACTTCACTTTGTGTGTGATGAAGTGGTGCAAGCCGAGGTGTAAGTTTGTGTCTCTCTCAACAACGTCGAACATTCTTCAGTGACAGTATCACCAAATTGGTCTCTCACAGGGAGAAATGTGTTCGACGCCAGGATGACTATGTTGAGAAATAAGTATTTACACATGAAGAATAGATATGTGGCATGTTAATAACGTTTGTTTTATTTAAAAATCCTTGAGTTTTCACATAAAATATTCGAAGACAACTTTTCAGCACACTCCCCTGGCTACGAATTATACTTACGAACAATTTAAATAGGAACGATCTCATAAATGATGTTGTGGGGAAGATAAACCAAAGACTGAGTTTTATTGGCTGAACAGTTAGCAGATATAGCAAGTCTACTCAAGAGGCTGCCTACGTGCTCTGTTAGTGTGTTGCTGTACGGTATGGGATCAGGTAGAATGGACGGAAAACATGGAAAACGTCCAAAGTAGGACAGTTCGTTTTGTAGCACTGCTGATCAGGGGGAGAGTGTTCAAAATGTTCAAATGTGTGTGAACTCTTATGGGACTTAACTGCTATGGTCATCAGTCCCTAAGCTTACACACTAGTTAACCTAAATTATCCTAAGGACAAACACATACACCCATGCCCGAGGGAGGACTCGAACCTCCGCCGGGACGAGCCGCACAGTCCATGACTGCAGCGCCCCAGACCGCTCGGCTAATCCCGCGCCTGGGAGAGTGTCATGGGTATGATACGAGAGGTGGGTGGCGATCACTAAAAAAAAAAAAAAGGCGTTTTCAATTGTGGCGAGATCTTTTCACGATATTTCAATCACCAATTTTCTCCTCCTAATGCGAAAATATTTTGTTGAAGCCATCATATAAAGAAAGAAATGATTATCATAAAATAAGAGAAATCAGAGGTCGCAAGGAAATATTTAAGTGTTCGTTTCTTCCTCGCACTGTACGAGAGAGGAACGGTGGTGAAATGGTCTTACGATGGTTCGAAGAACCCTCTGCGAGGCACTTAAGTTGTATTTCCGAGCAGTCATGAAGGTGTAGATGTAGTCAATTTTTCTATCAGTATTAATTTAAATTCGTTGATCGATATGTTAAAGACGGCCTGTAATGCAAGATGATGCAAAGTAGATGATGTTAAAATCTTAGTTTCTTTCCGGTTTGAACGCAGTTTCTTCATAATCCAAGAAATGTTTGCCAAAAGGGATGACATCTATTTAGTGACGGTGTGCTGCACTTATAATAATAAAGACACTGAAGAGTGGAGACTCAGAGAGTACTGAATTGAACAGAGCTCAATAAATGAACATAATTTTACTATTGGCATACAGACAAGTACAGTAATGCTATACATAATTTTTTGTGATGCAGATCTTCTTGAATTCGTTCCTTCATAAGGATTTACGCTAACAGGTCTTGTGTACAACGCAAGTCACTGCTCATGTTCGGTGGAATTCATGCAAACGTGTTCGGTAGCAATAAATATTTGTTTCTAGAGTACTGGCGTGGCCATAAACTGAGATAAAATTGATTCGCTATGGAAGGGACGAATGTTGTGTACTAGAAGCCTGTTCGCAATTACAGATGAAAGCAGAATGCGGAGTGTGCCACCTGCTCCCAGAATAGCCAGAGGTTCTGAACAGCGTTGTGGACGAGCGCCAGACTGCAGGCAACAGATGTCCGCCGCGGGCACCACCTGCGGGGGCCCGGGTGACGTAGTGTGCGGCTAACGCTGCAACTTGCCGCTGAACACAGCGCGGCCTGCGCCAGTATTTCAAAGGTGGCGAGTCAGACTCTCGGCCGCGCCGGCTGCCTTCCAGCACTTCTGTAATCACTGGTCGACCACTACCTGCCTACCTGCTGCCTGCCTTGCATTATCCTCCCAGGTACCGGACTCTCCTCTGCTGTAACCAGTACTGCTCATCTTAATAAGCAAGATGGAATTTGCTACACCAGGCAGAGAGATGCTTTCGACATCAAGAAGTTGGGTTTTTGTTATGTCGGTACACACTGCGTCACAATTTAAGTCACGTTGTAATGTGATACACCTAACACATGTACACAAATTCGTAAAGTAGTCGTGATATAGGTGTTTAATGCCACATTGATAAAGTGGAATAAAACTCTTTGTTCTGGACCTTTTGTCGCCAGGGAAACGCACCCAGACTTTTTAAGGATTTTTAAGGAGAGCCCTCACGAAAATGAGCGGCTGGATTCAAAAGTGGCAATACTTTTTGAACATAGGAGAACTATGGAGTCCCAAACCTGTAATCGCCGGTGAAAACATTAAGAATTTGCAGAAGACTGTACTGAATCATCGGATCGGCTACTAAAGATGCTTGAAATAAGCGATAAAATAAGCGCACCAGAGGAAAGAGTATAGTGCATGTTTTTTAATAACGTAGTTATACGAACACTGTGCCATGGTCAGTGCCGCATTACTTGCATGTTCGCCAACAGAAAACTGAAATTTTTTTTAGACAGGTCTGAATGGTTAAAAAATGCAGCAGATTTTGTTGGCTGATAACATGCATCCAATACGTACCGCCGGAAACGAAATATGCTGCAGAGTAGTGAACAGAAGACCGTGGCCCTCCACAAAAAACGGTGAAGTCGATTTCATCTACCTGTAAGGTTATCAACACTGTTACTAATATGCAAAATTGGATATTGTTGTTGTTTGCCCGAAAAGGATAAAACAGTAACTGGTGCTTGCTACATAGGTTTTTGTGGACAAAATAATTGAAAAACTAGTCGATGTTTTTCAAATCCCATTCCCGTGAATAACAACTCAGTTTCTTCTGTGAATGACGTACAATGCACGAGCAGGCCATGACTGGACTCCATACGGCTCACGGCCAGGGGCGAGTACGATTGGCTCATTTCCCGGTCGTGCAGCGATGTTGTCACGGCACACAGGAGGTCCAGTGACAACTCTCAACTGTTATTACAGCCTCACTGCATACCTGTACGCAGCTATTGCCAACAAACAGTATCCGCTTACAGGAGGGATTCGTTGTCGGACGCTGACCCCATCACGTAATGAACAGAAACAGTTTCGATGGGAAAACTTTATGGTAGGAATGAGTCTGAATTATGCAGATGCCTAATATACCTTCAATTGAATAACAGATAACTGAAATCAAAATTACGTGAAATATCTTGTTTTACCAGGGAGAAAACAAGTTAATTCTGTTTTTGGATAGCGAAACAGATTTCGGTCCGCAGTTGGACAGCATAATGTGTGCCAGACCAAAGGTTGTTATCCAGATGCGTGGATCGATACGGTTTGCCTCACCACGTTGGCTCGTAAACCAGCTTGCTGCGCGCTAAGGTATACGAGGAAGTCGTTAGACTTCATTTTACAGCTGTTTATTAAACTTACTATGAAACTTTGAGCACAAGTTGAGATCCATGGTAACGTTTAAGATACGCTCTACGTAGTGGAATTCCGCGTTTAGAGGTTCTAAGATGTCCTATACAGCTTGCATTCCATAAGACCTTGTACAGAAAAGAGATATCTCCGTGACCCTTTAAACAACAGCTGAGTCTTTCATCCACCGAATGATGCGGAAGGTACTCCAATGTGTGGCACACGTAATAAAAAGAATGTCCGAAATTTTTACTTCTACATGCCAATATTAAAGAGATGCTACTGTTACCTACACATCGAGGTACTCACTACACTGCGCAAAAAAATATCCTATTGCGACGCATAAGTTAGAAATTTGGATCTAGATGCCTACAACCCCCCTCTATAATGTGCAATTCGGTGACACCCTGCGACGTCACCCTCGGGCTCTGCGACGCTTCAAACAGCTAGGTGTCAGCACGTGTGAAGAAAAAGCCACAGCTCAGAAGGTCACGTCAGATTTAAGGTGGGTTAATGATCAACAATGGTACTAAATTTCATAACAATTCTGCCCAACGTCATCATGGACGCGTCACTCGCTTCTTACCCACATTTCACTCCTTCTTTTGACTTTTCTGAGATGTAGATCATAACAATGACAATCAGGGTTGAAATCATGCGGTTTTCTTATGGGTGCAGCTTAAGCCAGAGATAAATTCTGCCGAAATTTTTACAAAGGTACAGACAGTGTTTAGAAAGGATAGATTGCAAGCAACCGGTGGTGGAGTGTTCGTCGCTGTTAGTAGTAGTTTATCCTGTAGTGAAGTAGAAGTGGATAGTTCCTGTGAATTATTATGGGTGGTTACACTCAACAACCGAGCAAGGTTAATAATCGGCTCCTTTTACCGACCTCCCGACTCAGCAGCATTAGTGGCAGAACAACTGAGAGAAAATTTGGAATACATTTCACATAAATTTTCTCAGCATGTTATAGTCTTAGGTGGAGATTTCAATTTACCAGATATAGACTGGGACAGTCAGATGTTTAGGACGGGTGGTAGGGACAGAGCATCGAGTGACATTATACTGAGTGCACTATCCGAAAATTACCTCGAGCAATTAAACAGAGAACCGACTCGTGGAGATAACATCTTGGACCTATTGATAACAAACAGACCCGAACTTTTCGACTCTGTATGTACAGAACAGGGAATCAGTGATCATAAGGCCGTTGCAGCATCCCTGAATATGGAAGTTAATAGGAATATAAAAAAAGGGAGGAAGGTTTATCTGTTTAGCAAGAGTAATAGAAGGCAGATTTCAGACTACCTAACAGATCAAAACGAAAATTTCTGTTCCGACACTGACAATGTTGAGTGTTTATGGAAAAAGTTCAAGGCAATCGTAAAATGCGTTTTAGACAGGTACGTGCCGAGTAAAACTGTGAGGGACAGGAAAAACCCACCGTGGTACAACAACAAAGTTAGGAAACTACTGCGAAAGCAAAGAGAGCTCCACTCCAAGTTTAAACGCAGCCAAAACCTCTCAGACAAACAGAAGCTAAACGATGTCAAAGTTAGCGTAAGGAGGGCTATGCGTGAAGCGTTCAGTGAATTCGAAAGTAAAATTCTATGTACCGACTTGACAGAAAATCCTAGGAAGTTCTGGTCTTACGTAAAATCAGTAAGTGGCTCGAAACAGCATATCCAGACACTACGGGATGATGATGGCATTGAAACAGAGGATGACACGCGTAAAGCTGAAATACTAAACACCTTTTTCCAAAGCTGTTTCACAGAGGAAGACCGCACTGCAGTTCCTTCTCTAAATCCTCGCACAAACGAAAAAATGGCTGACATCGAAATAAGTGTCCAAGGAATAGAAAAGCAACTGGAATCACTCAATAGAGGAAAGTCCACTGGACCTGACGGGATACCAATTCGATTCTACACAGAGTACGCGAAAGAACTTGCCCCCCTTCTAACAGCCGTGTACCGCAAGTCTCTAGAGGAACGGAGGGTTCCAAATGATTGGAAAAGAGCACAGATAGTCCCAGTCTTCAAGAAGGGTCGTCGAGCAGATGCGCAAAACTATAGACCTGTATCTCTGACGTCGATCTGTTGTAGAATTTTAGAACATGTTTTTTGCTCGAGTATCATGTCGTTTTTGGAAACCCAGAATCTACTATGTAGGAATCAACATGGATTCCGGAAACAGCGATCGTGTGAGACCCAACTCGCTTTATTTGTTCATGAGACCCAGAAAATATTAGATACAGGCTCCCAGGTAGATGCTATTTTTCTTGACTTCCGGAAGGCGTTCGATACAGTTCCGCACTGTCGCCTGATAAACAAAGTAAGAGCCTACGGAATATCAGACCAGCTGTGTGGCTGGATTGAAGAGTTTTTAGCAAACAGAACACAGCATGTTGTTATCAATGGAGAGACGTCTACAGACGTTAAAGTAACCTCTGGCGCGGCACAGGGGAGTGTTATGGGACCATTGCTTTTCACAATATATATAAATGACCTGGTAGATAGTGTCGGAAGTTCCATGCGGCTTTTCGCGGATGATGCTGTAGTATACAGAGAAGTTGCAGCATTAGAAAATTGTAGCGAAATGCAGGAAGATCTGCAGCGGATAGGCACTTGGTGCAGGGAGTGGCAACTGACCCTTAACATAGACAAATGTAATGTATTGCGAATACATAGAAAGAAGGATCCTTTATTGTATGGTTATATGATAGCGGAACAAACACTGGTAGCAGTTACTTCTGTAAAATATCTGGGAGTATGCGTGCGGAACGATTTGAAGTGGAATGATCATATGAAATTAATTGTTGGTAAGGCGGGTACCAGGTTGAGATTCACTGGGAGAGCGCTTAGAAAATGTAGTCCATCAACAAAGGAGGTGGCTTACAAAACACTCGTTCGACCTATACTTGAGTATTGCTCATCAGTGTGGGATCCGTACCAGATCGGTTTGACGGAGGAGATAGAGAAGATCCAAAGAAGAGCGGCGCGTTTCGTCACAGGGTTATTTGGTAACCGTGATAGCGTTACGGAGATGTTTAGCAAACTCAAGTGGCAGACTCTGCAAGAGAGGCGCTCTGCATCGCGGTGTAGCTTGCTCGCCAGGTTTCGAGAGGGTGCGTTTCTGGATGAGGTATCGAAGATATTGCTTCCACCTACTTATACCTCCCGAGGAGATCACGAATGTAAAATTAGAGAGATTAGAGCGCGCACGGAGGCTTTCAGACAGTCGTTCTTCCCGCGACTGGAACAGGAAAGGGAGGTAATGACAGTGGCACGTAAAGTGCCCTCCGCCACACACCGTTGGGTGGCTTGCGGAGTATAAATGTAGATGTAGATGAATGTAGATGTAGATGTAGATGTAGAAACCGTTACAGACATATGGTTCAAATGGCTCTGAGCACTATGGGACTTAACTTCTGAGGTCATCAGTCCCATAGAACTTAGAACTACTTAAACCTAACTAATCTAAGGACATCACACACACCCATGCCAGTAGCGGTCACGTGGCTCCAGACTGTAGCGCCCAGAACCGCTCGGCCACCCTGGCCGGCCCGTTTCAGACACATCGCCGCTCAGAATTGACATGAAAAGTTCTCTGGGATTGGCATAAAGGACGTCAATGAAACCATCCATTCCATTGCAGCGTTAAATTCCACATATTTCGCGGTCGAAGTCGACATTTTGCAGTGCAATGCGCAAAAGGACGTCGCTATCAACGTCCGACACTGCTGACACTCTCTGGACGTTTCAACACTACTTTAAGGAGATCGGGTAACTGCAGCCTTATTGAACGTGATCTGACTCCTGAAATCTGGTTTTGCAGGACAGAGCGGATTAGGTTATAGTTGTGGAAAGGGGCCAATGAGTTACTGTTAGTTGCACAAAACACACAACTTTATTTTCCAAACACTTAATCAATCATGCCGTTAATGGATTCAAAAAAATACGGCTGAAAGCCCGAACATGAGTTATTAAAATTGCTTTAAGGAATACACGCGGCTCAAGGCCTTTCTTTAAAAAAATTACGTAAATACTCGGCTGAAGGCCGCACGCTGGACATAGAGCAAAACTTTCTAAAAAAGTTAGTTTAAACAAAGAATCTTCAGAATTTTAATTTAAGGAGGCTGAAGGCCTTATCTATATATATAGAGGCAAAGGTGGAAAAATGGGCCCCTGCTGGTATTATGGGCCCCCTTCATATTTGGAAGTACAGGCCATGAATTCTAGCGGAGAGCACATGAACTACTAGAACTAGTTGCCAAACTTCACTGTAGAATTTGCAGACGTAGTAGCAGTCATGGTTTGTGTGCAGTTGTGCTGTGAATTTTTTCGCTGTCATCAAAAGTTTGAAAGGTTAGTGTTTATTTGAATAAAGCTCCAATTTCTAACATGTTATTACTAAAACTATGGTAAGGTACGCATTTGTTTGTTGTTGGGATGCCGTTTTACATTAATTAACGTCGGTTGCGAACCAAACTAACCCTAAGCAAACTCGTTTTTCCCAAGATGTTGAGGGTGGATATATGGGCCCCTTTTGCTGCTGGTATTATCGGCCCCGTAAAATCAATCAGGTTTTATGGGACATTTACAAATATTGCTACTCTTTATGTTTCAGATGCCTCGAAGACATCTTGTACCACCAAAAAAATAGAAACGCCAATCGTGGGACAAAGCAAATATGTCAAATGTTATTGTAGCTATTAAAGAGAAAAAAAATGGGGTTGAAAAAAGCGGTTAAAGTGTACTCTGTCCCTCGTTCTACGCTCCAAAGGCTTTCACGAATCGATAAACCGGTCGGGGAAATAGTTAATATTAAACTGAGCCGTCCATCGGTTTTACCACAGGGCCTTGAGGACGAACTGGTTAAATATCTTCTCATTAAGGAATCCAAATTCTACAGCTTTACCAGAAATGACCTCAGGCGCATGGCCTACCAGGTTTTCACAAGAAATAAAATCCCTCATCCATTTGTAAAGGGCGAAGTTTCTGGTCGAACTTGGTTTGACCATTTTATGTTCAAAAAATGGTTCAAATGGCTCTGAGCACTATGGGACTTAACAGCTATGGTCATCAGTCCCCTAGAACTTAGAACTACTTAAACCTAACTAACCTAAGGACACCACACACATCCATGCCCGAGGCAGGATTCGAACCTGCGACCGTAGCGGTCGCGCGGTTCCAGACTGTAGCGCCTAGAACCGCTCGACCACCCCAGCCGGCAGACGAGTCAGGTCTTAGTGTCGTTCAAAGAAAAATTTCTCGTGTCATCGACCTGAGGGGAAAAAGGCAAGTTGGTGCATTGTCTGCAGCTGAAAGAATATCACTTGTAACGTGTAAAAAGGTGCTTGTGAATAGACTAGCCATAAGCTGTGAAAATCATCCCATCAGTAGACTAATTAACAATGGTCAGAGTGAATCTTTCTTTCATTATACACAAAAATTGAATAAAATTATTTTTGAAATGTTTTTTTTTTTTTTATTTCAAACTACCTTGGGGCCCATATTACCAGCACAAATTCTTGACCCAACAAAACGCAGACTATCAGGAAAAATAAAATTTTGTTTTAACTATTAAAAAGTTGAACCAAAACATGTCGTAACTATTTGCAGGACATACTAGAGAAATGCTTTATGTTAATTTCAGGTGATTATACTAAAAATAAAAGGTGTTATATAAAAAAAACAAAGTGGGGGTCCATTTATCCACCTTTACCTCTATATATATATATATATATATATATATATATATATATATATATATATATATTTATTTTTCACGTAAAAGCTCGGCTGAAGGCCATATACTAGACTTTGCACAACTCAAGGCTTAAGGCCTGGATAACAAAGATTTCAAATGGAGCCAAATTTCCTTTTTAAAATTAGTTTTAAACAAATCAGTCTTGAAAGCTTACTTTAAGAGGGCTGAAGGCCTTATTTTAAAATTAGACCAACTAAAGTAATAGGGGGCTGAAGGCCTCGCAGAGTACTTGAGACAAAAAATCACAATCTAAAAACAACAGAACAGTGGTGCTCAAAAGTGTTCCAAGGCTCGGCCTGAGGAGGTAACTCTAACATAAGTTTAGGTGAGACAGGCAGCCAAGAATAAGACTAAATAAACGGATGGTAACCCGACCGGATGGCAACCCGACCCAGGAACGGCTGAAGGACCGACCAACAACCTAATCAATTCCGCTGCGCCGACCAACGCCATGACAACGGATAATATCAGCCGAGGACGAAGTTCCAGCAGCACTACGTCTTCCAAATTGGCGTCTAAAAACAGCCAAGGCACAATAACACCTTAAACGTATGAACAACACCATAGGCTGTCAAACTACACGCGGTACGGACAGCATCAACACGGCGAGGAAAAGCACACCGCGGAACACTACGCTAATGCCCTCGCGGCGGAGACTTCCTCGGTGCACTGTCCCAACCGACCGACGGCCTAATCCAGTACGCAGACAGCATTAACACAACTGCTCAGTCGAAATTACATAAGCTAGAGACAGGTCCACGAAAACACTTCCACAAGAACTCCAACAATCGTAAAAGCAATCACTGTGGAACAACCAGGACGAATGACTAGTCGACACACACAGAAAACCCGAAGCGGTCGGCGACCAAATATACGTCGTCTCATGAGTCGACCGACCGAACGACCAACCAAGGTCGTCCCCACTCAAGTCATGCGTGTCAGCGACAGTCGGACGAGTCTTGGCTGCCCGAACCTCACTGCACCTCCATCCCGACTCAACTCCACGTCCGTTCGGAACTCGGAGACATGGCACCCCGGGAACACTGGCTGGGACCCAACCATGAAGACGTTAGACTTGCCCATTGGCCGCCAGACATCTCTGCACAAGGAAGGAACCGACCCACTTCCCGCAAGATGACCAACTGAGGAGGCCCAGAAACGGTCAAAGACCGAATACATGTCGCCCGATGAGATGACCGACCGAACGACCAACCACCGGTCGTTACCGCTACAGTCTCCTTCCGTCGGACAGTGCTTGTGTGTTGCAAGCGGTCGGCGAGTACTGGCTGTCCGGACCTCACTGGCGCTCCGTCCCAATTCAGCTGCCTACATCCCACGAGCCGGAAATACTAACGATCGCTCCAGAGGTGGTACGACAATGCACTTATCGATAAGCGCTGCTGCTGCCACTCACGGACAAGCAAACTAGCAACTTAGTGACGCCAGTAAAACGAATAAAGAAAAAAAAGGAGACAGCGGTACCGCAAGCTATCAAGCAATAGACGGCACGAACGCGAGCCGCGCACGGCTCAACTCCTTTGGACCTAGAGTGACAGCAATTTTTGCTCTGGTACACAGTATGGGACCAATACGGGCAAAAAAAAAAGGTTCAAATGTGTGTGAAATCTTATGGGACTTAACTGCTAAGGTCATCAGTTCCTAAGCTTACACACTACTTAACCTAAATTATCCTAAGGACAAACACACACACCCATGCCCGAGGGAGGACTCGAACCTCCGCCGGGACCAGCAATACAATACGGACCTGTCCTACTCATTCCACGAAATATAAACGTGGTCCAAAGCAGCAAAGTGTGTTTATAATTTTTCATCCCTCCAGTTTCGTACTCTCCTGTGATCCTCCGCACCAAGACTTGCTGGGTCAATGTAACGTAGTGGTTGGGGATCGTAAACAAGGGCTGAATCAGGCACTACACCTGGGTGCCAGCGCCAGGACTACTGTGGGGAAGTTGCTGATAATACTGTGGTGCATCGCCAGAGCCCAGGCATTGGCGCAACAGCCGAGATTGTCTGAAATCAGTGGACTGACCCAAGTTGTGCTGTGTCGGGGTGAGTCTGCATGATGGAGAAGAATCAGCAATATAGGCCTGAGCCGACGATGGGGACCAATGTGGACAGCAGCTGACAAGTTGTGGGGCAGTGCCGGTTCCTTACACGGTGTGCTGGCCAGGCTTGTTTTACTCTGACTTGGCTGGCCCAAGGAGTTGCCGCTAGCAGGAGTGAGAGTTCGTACACCAAGGAAAACAAATGGCTCTAAGCACTATGGGACTTAACATCTGAGTTCATTAGTTCCCTAGAGACTTAGAACTACTTAAACCTAACTAACTTAAGGACATCGCACACATCCATGTCCGAGGCAGGATTCGAACCTGCGGCCGTATCAGCAGCGCGGTTCTGGACTGAAGCGCCTAAAACCGCTTTCTTTTTCTTCATAAGGGCCTGAGAGAAGGGTCGGGGGCAAAGAGGGCAGGGGTCGTCTTCCGAGGCCTGGCCTCAATGTCCCGTTCCCGCTCTCCCAGAGCCAAGGAAAGGAAAGGGGTTCTATAGGATCTAGAGCACTTTATTGGATCAAATTCACTTATATATACATATATATATATATATATATATATATATATATATATATATATATATACATATATATAACGGGATCCTACTACCGCCACGAGAAGCTTCCGAGTCGTCTTCGCGTAATGATTGTAAGGGGGAGGGGGACTGACTTCCCCTAAACCGTTTGCTCTTGTGCCGCGAATCATTTTAAGTGTGCCTTCCAGTTCTCAGAACGCCCCAATGGGTAGGAGGATCCTCGAACAATGCGCCTAAATACACTCCTGGAAATTGAAATAAGAACACCGTGAATTCATTGTCCCAGGAAGGGGAAACTTTATTGACACATTCCTGGGGTCCGATACATCACATGATCACACTGACAGAACCACAGGCACATAGACACAGGCAACAGAGCATGCACAATGTCGGCACTAGTACAGTGTATATCCACCTTTCGCAGCAATGCAGGCTGCTATTCTCCCATGGAGACGATCGTAGAGATGCTGGATGTAGTCCTGTGGAACGGCTTGCCATGCCATTTCCACCTGGCGCCTCAGTTGGACCAGCGTTCGTGCTGGACGTGCAGACCGCGTGAGACGACGCTTCATCCAGTCCCAAACATGCTCAATGGGGGACAGATCCGGAGATCTTGCTGGCCAGGGTAGTTGACTTACACCTTCTAGAGCACGTTGGGTGGCACGGGATACATGCGGACGTGCATTGTCCTGTTGGAACAGCAAGTTCCCTTGCCGGTCTAGGAATGGTAGAACGATGGGGTCGATGACGGTTTGGATGTACCGTGCACTATTCAGTGTCCCCTCGACGATCACCAGTGGTGTACTGCCAGTGTAGGAGATCGCTCCCCACACCATGATGCCGGGTGTTGGCCCTGTGTGCCTCGGTCGTATGCAGTCCTGATTGTGGCGCTCACCTGCACGGCGCCAAACACGCATACGACCATCATTGGCACCAAGGCAGAAGCGACTCTCATCGCTGAAGACGACACGTCTCCATTCGTCCCTCCATTGACGCCTGTCGCGACACCACTGGAGGCGGGCTGCACGATGTTGGGGCGTGAGCGGAAGACGGCCTAACGGCGTGCGGGACCGTAGCCCAGCTTCATGGAGACTGTTGCGAATGGTCCTCGCCGATACCCCAGGAGCAACAGTGTCCCTAATTTGCTGGGAAGTGGCGGTGCGGTCCCCTACGGCACTGCGTAGGATCCTACGGTCTTGGCGTGCATCCGTGCGTCGCTGCGGTCCGGTCTCAGGTCGACGGGCACGTGCACCTTCCGCCGACCACTGGCGACAGCATCGATGTACTGTGGAGACCTCACGCCCCACGTGTTGAGCAATTCGGCGGTACGCCCACCCGGCCTCCCGCATGCCCACTATACGCCCTCGCTCAAAGTCCGTCAACTGCACATACGGTTCACGTCCACGCTGTCGCGGCATGCTACCAGTGTTAAAGACTGCGATGGAGCTCCGTATGCCACGGTAAACTGGCTGACACTGACGGCGGCGGTGCACAAATGCTGCGCAGCTAGCGCCATTCCACGGCCAACACCGCGGTTCCTGGTGTGTCCGCTGTGCCGTGCGTGTGATCATTGCTTGTACAGCCCTCTCGCAGTGTCCGGAGCAAGTATGGTGGGTCTGACACACCGGTGTCAATGTGTTCTTTTTTCCATTTCGAGGAGTGTATTTCGATAGTGGTGTGCGCTGCAATGCATGGTGGCGGAACGCTTCTTGAGTCATTGTCAGCTGGACCCACAAGTCCAGAGCGTTTTCGGGAGCGGCTTGCAAAATGTAATACAACGCTATGCCCTTCAGCCAGTTGACGGCGTTCGTTCTTGTAGTGGGAAAGTAACTGGTATCTGGGTGAAGGAGTTCGTCCGGCGTGACAGACTCTGACTGTGGTTGCAACGGGAGCATACGTTGTACAAGATCTCAGCATCTGCCTGTCACCCCATATGTCAGGCGGTGCGGATCCGAATCGACGACGGCATAGTGCGGACACAAAGGGTCGTCTGTGAGATGGATGGAATGGAGGCGCTGGCGTGTGGCTAATTTCCCGTTCACCACCATATACCACAGGGAACGAGCGTACGTGGGCAGGTATGGGGTGTGGACGGCTCGCCGCACCCTGGTACAGTGGATGGTTTGATGTTGTTCGACGTTGTTACGGGGTTGTCGTGCCTGATAGATGCGGTGGTAATCTCTTGTGCTCGGTGTCCTCGTCGCCGGTAGATCCTCGGTCTTGTAACTCAGTTCGACCAGAATATCACGGATGTGGTCAAGAGACGGAGCTGCTCGGTCACAGCGGCCGGCCAAGGAAAACAAATCCTGGGAAAGAGTGTCATAGAGCCGAGAGCAGTATGGAGGCAGCGGCAGTGGACAGCACTGGCGAGCGCGCGACGAGGCCGGTTGTAATGCGGCGATCCGACAGCTGTGGTAGCCTTTTTTTTTCTTCTGGCGTCCAGAAGAAGGCAGCTCTTCGACAGGAGCAGCAATACAGAGATACACTGGCGAACATGAAGTGTAATGTGCTTTGGTGTTGTGTGTGTAGGGGGGGGGGGGGGGGGGGCGTGCGTGTGTGCTCCATAACTGTAACTGCCGGGCATTAGTGGTTTCATAGTTTTGACTGACCAAAATACGGTGTGGTGGTATATGTCAAGATAGGTGAAGTTGGCCGGCTTTGTTTATTGTTGTGAAGAAGCATTGCGGGGCATTAGAAATCTCGTTGTGCCACAACTGTATTTGGCTGTATTTACATGGCGTGGCCATGATGCTGCCTGATTACCACTATTCTATTGAATTTAAAAACACGGAGAGACCGTTGTCATATCATTGTGTATTAGCGATAAGTCATGACAGCTTTTGCTTGTTTATACATTTTCCTTGTAGATTCTTTAGTAGATTGTACATCCACGGAAATCATGTTGTCCAGTCTGTTGTCTGTCAGGAATACGGTGGAGGTCCTGCTAATAGTGGACCATAGATCATTCTACTGGGCCATTTTACTTGTTGCTGTTTTGTTTTTGGTGTCCTCTTGTAAAGCGATTAGCGGACACAGGCAAAATTGTTTTATCTGTTTAATGTATGCCTTTACCTCAGGAAAATTTTTTATTCTAATTTACTGTTGCACACTTTGAAAATCAGATTATGTTCTTACTGTGGGCAAAGGTTTTTGTATGACATTTGTTGTCTGAAGTTCTTTATTACAAGAGGTTGAGCAGAATGGTCCGCTGAATTCGTATGCACTCTGGTAATTTGAACTGTTGTTTAGTAAAACAAAGATTGATTAGAAGCCTACGTTTGCGCAAATCTTAGCCAAACACCACTCTTACACAAATCCTACGCTACAACTTTAAATGAGTAGACACTCAATACAGAATTCTCACGATTCACTAACAGACAATTCTGTGTCGTCTACACCACATAGGATGAGTCTTGTCCTCGTGTAGATGAGTCACTTGTTTCCACCTGTGGTCGCCCTCCCTGCCGCCACAGTGTCACACTCCTCTGAGTCGAATGCCGTTGTCTGTGAAGCGTGTGAGTTCTGTATTGTGTGGCTTGATGGTTAAAGTTTAGCATATCTGAGGCGAAGTTCGGTAAGTCACCGTGGGAGCGCGCCATACTCAGATTGACTTACACGCCAGACCAACGATCGCTAACCTGCACCATGTATGGAAACTATTCTGGTACCCTATTCCACCTAGTGAATAAGAGAAGAAGAGATAGACATGATCCAGCGAAAAGCAGCGCGATTCGTCATGGGGACATTTAGTCAGCGCGAGAGCGTTACGGAGATGCTGAACAAGCTCCAGTGGCGGACACTTCAAGAAAGGCGTTACGCAATACGGAGAGGTTTATTATCGAAATTACGAGAGAGCACATTCCGGGAAGAGATGGGCAACATATTACTACCGCCCACATATATCTCGCGTAATGATCACAACGAAAAGATCCGAGAAATTAGAGCAAATACGGAGACTTACAAGCAGTCGTTCTTCCCACGCACAATTCGTGAATGGAACAGGGAAGGGGGGATCAGATAGTGGTACAATAAGTACCCTCCGCCACACACCGTAAGGTGGCTCGCGGAGTATAGATGTAGATGTAGATGTAAGTAGTAAGTTATACCAGCAAGATTTATTTCAGGTCATCCATGTGATGTAATACATCATACACCATGCTACCAAATCAGGGAATAAGACGTTGCCGAATCTTCACAATTGGAGGGTAATGTATGATTCTCAAAATTGTTTTAAATAAACTTGCTTGTGTTATATATTTTCAAATTTGTAAAGAGTGTCTATTGAAACGATCTATATAAAACAACTTTCCTCCCACAGCAAAGTGTTTATGAGTGAAAGTACACTCCTGGAAATTGCAATAAGAACACCGTGAATTCATTGTCCCAGGAAGGGGAAACTTTATTGACACATTCGTGGGGTCAGATACATCACATGATCACACTGACAGAACCACAGGCACATAGACACAGGCAACAGAGCATGCACAATGTCGGCACTAGTACAGTGTATATCCACCTTTCGCAGCAATGCAGGCTGCTATTCTCCCATGGAGACGATCGTAGAGATGCTGGATGTAGTCCTGTGGAACGGCTTGCCATGCCATTTCCACCTGGCGCCTCAGTTGGACCAGCGTTCGTGCTGGACGTGCAGACCGCGTGAGACGACGCTTCATCCAGTCCCAAACATGCTCAATGGGGGACAGATCCGGAGATCTTGCTGGCCAGGGTAGTTGACTTACACCTTCTAGAGCACGTTGGGTGGCACGGGATACATGCGGACGTGCATTGTCCTGTTGGAACAGCAAGTTCCCTTGCCGGTCTAGGAATGGTAGAACGATGGGTTCGATGACGGTTTGGCTGTACCGTGCACTATTCAGTGTCCCCTCGACGATCACCAGTGGTGTACGGCCAGTGTAGGAGATCGCTCCCCACACCATGATGCCGGGTGTTGGCCCTGTGTGCCTCGGTCGTATGCAGTCCTGATTGTGGCGCTCACCTGCACGGCGCCAAACACGCATACGACCATCATTGGCACCAAGGCAGAAGCGACTCTCATCGCTGAAGACGACACGTCTCCATTCGTCCCTCCATTGACGCCTGTCGCGACACCACTGGAGGCGGGCTGCACGATGTTGGGGCGTGAGCGGAAGACGGCCTAACGGCGTGCGGGACCGTAGCCCAGCTTCATGGAGACGGTTGCGAATGGTCCTCGCCGATACCCCAGGAGCAACAGTGTCCCTAATTTGCTGGGAAGTGGCGGTGCGGTCCCCTACGGCACTGCGTAGGATCCTACGGTCTTGGCGTGCATCCGTGCGTCGCTGCGGTCCGGTCCCAGGTCGACGGGCACGTGCACGTTCCGCCGACCACTGGCGACAGCATCGATGTACTGTGGAGACCTCACGCCCCACGTGTTGAGCAATTCGGCGGTACGCCCACCCGGCCTCCCGCATGCCCACTATACGCCCTCGCTCAAAGTCCGTCAACTGCACATACGGTTCACGTCCACGCTGTCGCGGCATGCTACCAGTGTTAAAGACTGCGATGGAGCTCCGTATGCCACGGCAAACTGGCTGACACTGACGGCGGCGGTGCACAAATGCTGCGAAGCTAGCGCCATTCGACGGCCAACACCGCGGTTCCTGGTGTGTCCGCTGTGCCGTGCGTGTGATCATTGCTTGTACAGCCCTCTCGCAGTGTCCGGAGCAAGTATGGTGGGTCTGACACACCGGTGTCAATGTGTTCTTTTTGCCATTTCCAGGAGTGTAGATGAAAATTTAAACTGGAATAAGCACGTAAATGCAATGTGTAAGGAGGTATCAGGATGTCTCCACGCCCTTCAGAAATATAAAATGCTCTGATCTGGAAAATATACCTCTGCAAACACTTATACATCCATTTATTGATTACAGCGATGTTATCCTGCAAGGCTTTCCTCAGGAAAGCCCATGGCGCCTAGAACTGGTCATACATGCTTGTATTTGTTATATCTGCGATGTTCAACTCTCCGATCAAATTTCACACACCTATCGTGGCTGTGTGCAGACAAGCGCTTAGATTTCCATACCCCCGTCCTGTATACCGTCTTATCAACGTACACTGCCCCCAGATCTCTCTTCGACCTTAACGCTTTTGTCTGAACAACATGGCAGAAACATCTGTTCCCATCAGAGAAAAATCCTTTCTGTCCCACTCCATCATTCAGCCATTTTCTCGAAGTCCTTCTATGTAACAGGAACATGACTCTGGAATAACCTCCCGGATAAGATTAGAGAACTGAATAACATCCCCAGCTTCAGAAGATAATTAATGGCGTATCTACTGAATCAACAATAATGATTACCAATGTCCTTGTATGCACGCGTTATGCCTGTACATCCATTTTTTCAACAATATCTTCCTCACTTCTCTGTATATTCTTTTCTTTCCTCAGGACAAAAAACATCTATTGTGTACGCCTATGAGTTCCTTTTATATCTGCCACCATTATTTTTGTTGTTACTATCAGCCGGCCAGCGTGGCCGAGCGGTTCTGGGCGCTACAGTCTGGAACCGCACGACCGCTACGGTCGCAGGTTCGAATCCTGCCTCGGGCATGGATGTGTGTGATGTCCTTAGGTTAGTTGGGTTTAAGTAGTTCTGAGTTCTAGGGGACTGATGACCTTAGAAGTTAAATCCCATAGTGCTCAGAGCCATTTTTTTTACTATCATTATTTTTGTCGTTATTATTATTGCTACTATTATGGCTATTACTGACAGTACCAGTATTAATTTTATTAGTTCATAGTCAGCATTATTTAATCACATTCTCACTACAGGGCACGAATTATTTTAATAGTATTTGTCATATTAAAATTATTATTTCTTAGGTAACAATTATGTTATTTACTTTTAATCAACTGAGTCCAAAGAACACTAAAGCAGACTATAATAAATAACAGAAGGTTTCTAACTTTATGAGTCCTATGTTGATCAACCAGAATGGCACGGTTATTATTCGGTGGAAACAAGTCTTCAATGTCACAGCGTTCGCTCAGCTTACTGAAGACCAACAAGTGTTAAGAATCCTGTCACAACATTCATAAGTGATACCCCATTTCTCAAATTATTCTTGCACCTTGTCACCACTGTTCTCAACCTGTTGAGGATTTTCCAGATCCCATATTGGAGATGGCAGCCCGATGGTAGCGTCTCTTTTGCTATCAGTAATCCTCCAGGAGATTTCTGCTTAACTAGGAATTAGTGCAATTGCAAGTAGGAAACTTCTTCTGTATTTCAGCCATGATGGATAAGTGTGACTTCCGAATAATAAAGCCGGCCGGTGTGGCCGAGCGGTTGTAGGCGCTTCAGTCTCGAACCTCGCGACCGCTACTTTCGCAGGTTCGAATCCTGCCTCGGGCATGGATGTGTGTGATGTCCTTAGGTTAGTTAGGTTTAAGTAGTTCTAAGTTCTAGGCGACTGATGACCTCAGATGTTACGTCCCATAGTGCTCAGAGCCATTTGAACCGAATAATAGACGTCTTGGATCAGTTTCTTGCTTCTTCTTTTCATTCTCTGCTGCTGTCTATTTTCTTACATCTAGAAGTGCTACTTCCGAGAGTGGAAATATCTTGTCGACTGTGGTTGTTCATAGGCACTACGATGTAAAACAGGTACTGTATGTGTGAAACAAGTAATAGAGGACTTCATGACCATAATCAGATCAGGTTACATAAATAATTAAAATATATTGTATTTTCAAGAAGCAACTGTAATACGAAAATAGCCAAAAAATGTAAGGAACATGGTCGCCAGGTCAGTGATAAAAAGGTGTAATGCAAAGTGGCGCAACGTAATTGGAAATTTGTGGTAAGGACTATGGGACCAAACTGCAGAGGTCATTGGTCCCTAGGCTTACGCACTACTTAATCTAATGTAAATTAACTTACACTAAGGACAACACACACCCATGTCCGAGGGAGGACTCGAACCTCCGACGGGGGGAGCCGCGCGAACCGTGACGAGACGCCTGAGATCGCACTGTGGCGTAGCGTGATTAATAGAATTGTTCCTGTAGATTAGCAAATAACGAAATGCATTGATTGGAAAAACTGCAATTAGAGAACACTCCGTCAAGAAGGAATTTCGCCAAATAAAAAGAAGAGCGCAGATATTTTCTCAAAACCCTACTGCCGCTTCCTGTTGTCCGCATGGCTGAATGTAACAAAATTAAAAGAGGATGCGCAGAAGAAAGAGAAAAGGGACGCGGAGGATGCAGCCGGCTGTGGTGAAGTGCATCGCGAGTGTCGGTGGCGAGGTGGGCAGCGCCGCGGAACACAGCCGACAGCCGGCCGCTGCCGGCTCGTTAGCGGCCGCACCGCTGTTAATTGTAGAGCGCGGCCGCGGCCGGTGGCTGTCTCTAGGCAGCGCGCGGCCTCAATGCGAGTCAGCAGCCCAGCCGCAATCCCGCGGAACTGCTTACCTCGCCACTCGGCCCGGCTCTCCGGCGCGCCGCGCGCCACCCTTATAGACTTTTCCAGGAGTTGGATTGAAGGTTGTGACGACCAAATTAATGTTGGCATTCAGTTTTCCTCCCGACTCGAGGACTTCTCCTTCTCCTCTCTAGTTTTCTTGTGCTAATGCGAACCCGAGCGCGCGTCTTGTTCGCCAAGTGAGGAGCAGTGGACGGAGAGCAGCGGAAGAAAGAGGCTTCGAGACCGGAAGACGGGAAAGGAAGCAGACAAGGAGAGAGGCCAAGCGAAGGAGAAGGCAGCTCCGTGGCCGCTTAGCGGCGGCTCTCTCGCAGCATTGTAGGGCGCCAGATCCGCCCAACAGCGCTGAGGCCACATCTGGTGCGTCCAAAAGCCTCAAATGACGGTGCAGTCGGACACAAGGAAAATGACACAAAGCAGAGCTGATTCTTTGTTGCCAGTTGATCACTGCCGTAGCCATTGTAGAGCCCGGCTACTCTCTCTCTCTCTCTCTCTCTCTCTCTCTCTCCCTCTCCCTCTCTCTCTCTCTCTCTCTCTCTCACACACACACACACACACACACACACACACACACACACGCAAAAGTGAGTTGGTAACATAGTCGGTTGTAAGGATCGTTTTGATGAGAAGTGTTTGAAGAAATGTCAATGGTTGAAATGGCTCTAAGCTCTATGGAACTTAACATCTGAGGTCATCAGTCCCCGAGACATAGAACTACTTAAACCTAACTAACCTAAAGACATCACACACATCAATGCCCGAGGCAGGATTCGAACCTGCGACCGTAGCAGCAGCGCGGTTCCGGACTGAAGCGCCTAGAGCCACTCCGCCACAGCGGCCGGCAAGAAATGTGAAGATCGGAGTATTGTTTCGGTGGGCAGCCGCTTGGTGGACAAGTCTACTGATATTCATATCTCCAGAAACATTAGTGTAGACACGTTCTTTTGCGTTGTGGTGTGGTGTGTTAGATTTCAGCCCAGCAAATCACGAAGAAATGTACAATCTGTCCATAAAGTATGTAACTATTTCTTGTTTGCAGTAACTTAAGATTTTCTTTTCATTGCAGGTTGATCACTGAACAGTTGGTCAATCGGTTGGTTGATTCAGGGGAGGGGACCAAACAGCGAGGTCATCGGTCCCATCGGATTAGTGAAGGAATGCAGCCGTTCCCTTTTAAAGGAAACATTCCAGCATTTGCCCAAAGCGATTTAGGAGAGTCGCGGAAAACCTAACTGAGGATGGTCATCCTCCCGAATATGAGTCCAGTGTGCTAACGATTGCGCAATCTCGCTCGGCCACTGAGCAGTATGTTTGCGATTCCTAAACGTACTGCCATTGTTACATGGGGCTACAGGGTTTTCTGTACGATGAGCTTCGACGACGGTTTCAACGGGAATTTAGGAAGGATACACCAACGAACAGAAGCACATGGAAACTGTCGAATGAGTTTCACTGAACAGAAATTGTTGCTGACGAGTCTGGATCAGGTCGACCTTCCAGAAGCGCAGCTGACACTGGCGCCATACGGGAGTCAACTGAACAGAGTCCTAAATCTGTATGGTGTGTTTCACGTCAGTTGCCAATTCAAAAATCAACAGTGTTCAAAGTGCTGAAATTCACCTTAAAGAAGCGTTCATATCATTTGCAGTGTTACGCCAACTCCATGATGAAGACTCAGTGGAATGCTAGGCGATATACATAAATTTGTCGGAGTTGCGGCAACTGAAGATTTAATGTAACATATGTTGTTTAGTGATGAGGTAACCTTCCATACAAGTGGGCACATCAACTGGCATAACTGTCACATTTGGTTCGACACACCTCCAACTGTGTTTTTTGAGCATTTCTTGGTCAGCCCAAAGAAAAATGTGTGTATTAAGATGATACATATCAAAAGGTTTCCGACGTGATAATGACTGGGAATCAACAGACTTTGAAAGCACAGTGACAGTTGGAAATAGCTACATAGGACATTCCATTTCAGAAGTCGTGAGGGAATTCAATATTTCGCGATCCACGGTGTCGGGCATGGATGTGTGTGATGTCCTTAGGTTAGTTAGGTGTAAGTAGTTCTAAGTTCTAGGGGACTGATGACCTCAGATATTAAAACTCATAGTGCTCAGAGCCACTTGAACCACTTGAACCGATTCACTGTGTCAAGAGTGTGCCGAGAATACCACATTTCATGCATTACCCCTCACCATGGACAACGCTGTGACCAACGGTCTTCACTTAACGACCATGAGCAGCGGTATTTACATAGAGTTGTCACTACTAACAGTCAAGCAACAGTATATGAAATAATCGCTGAGATCAATGTGGGACGTACATCGAAAACATCCGTTAGGGCAGTACGGCGAAATTTAGCGTTAGCGGCCAATGGCAGCATATGATCGAAGCGAGTACCTTTGCTAACAGCACGACATTGCCTCCATCCCTAGGCTCGAGATCATATCGGTTGGACCCTAGGCGACTTGAGGCAACGGCCTTGCCGCAGTGGATACACCGGTTCCCGTGAGACCACCGAAGTTAAGCGCTGTCGGGCGTGGTCGGCACTTGGATGGGTGACCATCCAGGCCGCCATGCGCTGTTGCCATTTTTCGGGGTGCACTCAGCCTCGTAATGCCAGTTGAGGAGCTACTCGGCGGAATAGTAGCGGCTTCGGTCAAGAATACCATCACAACGACCTGGAGAGTGGTGTGCTGACCCCACGCCCCTCCTATCCACATCCTCCACTGAGGATGACACGGCGGTCGGATGGTCCCGGTAGGCCACTTGTGGCCTGAAGACGGAGTGCTAGGCGACTTGAAAACCGTGACCTGGTCAGGTGAGTTCAATTTCAACTGGTAAGAGCTGATGATAAGGTTCGAGTGTGGCGCAGGCCCTGCGTAGCCACGAACCCAAGTTGTCAACAAGGCACTGTGCAAGCTGCTGGTATCTCCATAATGGTGTGGGCAGTGTTTACATGGAATGTGCTGAGTCCTCTGGATGTTCGGCTACTTCGAGATCGTTTGCAGCCATTGAAGGACATTATGCCCCAAACACTGATAAAATTTTTAAGGGTGACAATGCGTCATGTCACCGATCACAGTTGTTGGCATTTGGTTTGAAGAACCTTGTTGACAATTCGAGCGAATGGTTTGCCACTCAATGCCCGATATGAATCCCATCGCAAATTTATGGGGCATAATAAGAGGTAATTTCGTCCAGTAAACACTTTTTTCAATTATGGACAACTTTAGAGGCAACATAGCTCAATATTTCTGCAGGAGACTTCCAATGACTTCTTGAGTTCATGCCACGTCGAGATCCTGCGCTACGCCGATCAAAAGGAGTTCCGACACGATATTAAGAGATATCCCATGACTTCTGTCATCTGTCACTTCTTTGTAGATCAGCTTCCTCGCTGCTCACCAGCGCCAATGTCTGATCCTGGCCGAAGTCTGAGATAGCACAAATGCAGTATATTAATTATGGCACTGGTACCCTCTTGATTTATCAGTAGATATGTAAGTAGTCCACAGAGGCAACCTCGCCCATTGTGGAGAGCTGAGCGCCATCCAGCCCACTAGAAGTGCGGGTCTGCTATCCACCGTAAAGGTCAAGTTACCCCAGACCTCTACAAGTGAAAAACAGAGCAGGCGAGCGTTGCGCTATCGACCAAGAGTGAATCAAGTGAGTGATGAAAGTAACAAGGTGGCACCTAAGCCTTACGGCCTTTCTGTCTTACGCAGGTAGCACTTCCAACAGGATTCGTCGCATTCCACAGAATCACGCTGTGAAGAGTATTTTTGGACTTACGTCTAAGATTAAGGCCTATTTAACAACTGTAAAGGATCATCTTGGTCTACGAAACGCGAAGTCTTGCGTCTACCGTATCCGTGGTAACTGTAATACGTTACGCGGTTTTAGAACATCGAGACCTTCGAAGATCCACTTATTGAGCATAAGCATCACACATACATACGACAGCTGAATAAATCTGCTATTGCAGAACACTGCCTTGGCACCGGTCATCCTATGGAACATGACAACGCATGCTTCTAGCATGCCCTTCCAGCTTTTTGGTAGTGTATTTATGTAAGCAGTTGATATTAAACGCCGGCCGGGATGGCCGACCGGTTCTAGGCGCTACAGTCTGGAACCGCACGACCGCTACGGTCGCAGGTTTGAATCCTGCCTGGGGCATGGGTGTGTGTGATGTCCTTAGGTTAGTTAGGTTTAAGTATTTCTAAGTTCTAGGGGACTGATGACCTCAGAAGTTAAGTCCCATAGTGCTCAGAGACATTTGAACCATTTTTTGATATTAAACTAGCTAGTTACATGAATACAGATGGAGGTGTTTGCCTAAATTCTGTTTGGAATTCTGCTGTCTCCCTGGTCAAACCACAGATGCGCACATGACGAAATTTCAGCGGTTGTTGAAGTCAGCACCCTGTTGCGTTCACACACATTGGCAATATTTCCTAGCCTCTTTCTAATCTGTGCGAGCTATGACTTGTGGTGACCAGAGACAAATTTATACAGCTGTGGCTAAGGTATCCAACAGTGAACATGTAGGGCAGCTCTACAGTTGTTTTTCAGCATCGAATTGGCGAGTGTCCGCTGTTATATTCTATGATCGTTGACGGGTGCCCATGTCGCCAACATGACGATCGAGGTATCCACGGTACGCTTTTGACACGATGGTTCTTGACGCGTCCATCAACGGAACTACACCGGAGTGTCCCGTGCGTCGCTCACTGGCGACGAGGCTGCGACCAAATGCGCAGATATCGTTTCGTGTCGCCCAGAATGCGTCGGGCTCTCCGCCGGTAGCCAGCACGGTGTGGCAACCTTCTGCTCTCGTTAGACCTCTATCTGTTACATTCGCCACTTTTGACAGGAGTGCACCCTCTGTCTATACATACATTGCTCTTGAAAGCAAAGAAAGGAAAGAAAGTTAAGTTCCAACGTCAGGTCGAAGACGAGGTTATTAGAGACGGACCTCAAGCTCGTAGACGGGAAGAGTGTGGACAGAGGAAGTATCCCGGGTTTTGCCTTAAACTGTTTAGGTGAAACCGGAAAACTTAAAAGCGGATGATCCGGCGGAACAATAGGACTAAAGTTAGCACTGCACTGGTTTATATACTCATCTTACAAATTAATTATGACAATGCACAAATGTATTAAAAATTATAGTTATCAAAAAAATTAAAAAACGAACGAAATCCTTAACATGATTTTTTTAAAAGGTAATAGATGTTAAATATGAAAGCTTCTACTAACTTAAGGAAAGAAAATCAAATAACAGAATAATTTTGTTAGGAGCCAGTGTATTATCTCTCTCGGTTCTTGTGGTACGTCTTCAAGCGCTATTCCATTAGTTCAGATTCTTTCTTTCTGAATCAACTTTTTCGTTCAGGGCACGGGCTGCTGGGTCACGAATACTTTCCAATCATCACTAATTTTACCACTGGTCATTGCAATGCTTTTTGTTTCCAATATTAAACAGCACTCTTACCTCTTACACTGCGGGCTGACTGATATCCAAAAGATCACATCCCCGCTTTTTGGGTGGCGTGGATCACTCTATGTCTGTAGATAACAATGATTGAGTACGGTTTAATATCCCGTCGATAGTGAAGTGATGTGAAACGGAACGCAAGCTGGGATTTGACAAAAACGCCGGCGAAGTCTTTTTAGAGGAACTGTCCAGCCATTTGCCTTACGTAATTTATAGAAATCACAGGGAACATAACACTGGGATGGACATATAGAGATTCGCGATAGTAAATACCGTGTTAATTGTCAGAAACGCTGAAGTAGCTACTAGATATGGGTAAAATGCATATAACTGACTGAACCACTTGGATTCCGAATAAAAATCTTTATTAAATCTGAATTAGGTATGTTAAACTAGACCAAATATATTTTTACATTAATAATGCAACACTTTATATTGGTTACCATGGCTATCACACGCTTATTTCTTACTCTTCTATTTGTTCACCTCCTCATCCCCCTCTCTTTTTCTATCTCTTCCTGCCCCCTCTTTCTGACCATCTCATTCTGCTCCCTCTCTCTGTTCTCTCTTCCTGCCTCCTCTCTCTGCCACTCTCCTTTTCTTTCCTCCACCCTCCACTCTCTGTACATCTGCTCCTCCCTCCTCTCTATGCCCACCTGCTTCTCTCCATTCTCTCTGTCCGTGTACTCCTGCCCCTCTGCCGTCTACTCCTCCATCTCATCCTCTTCCCTTTCTCTGTCCATCTCCTCCTTCCTCCTCTCTGTCTGTCCATGTCCTCATTCTCCCTTTTTTTCCATGTCCTTCTTTCTCCTCCTCTCTCCACTTTAACACCCCAAGAGCAAAAGAAGGTTGCTGCTTCCTGTCTCAGATAGTAAATAATGTATATTCCGAGTTTGGCTGAAATCGGTCCAGGGGCTTAAAATGAGACGTGGAACATACATACATACATACATCCACCTTTATAATAGGTACGAATTTATAGATTACAGCTGTTATCACGTGAAGATAGTAAAGGAACGAATCAGTAAAAGCATTTCCTGGGAAATTTCGATGTCTAATTTTCGTCGCGACATAACATTCCTAGAAAACAGGTGCTAGTGAGGTCAGTTGGCCATTAACACAAAAACATTCAGTACTACATGTACACAGCTCCCGATTGTCACTCGATCTTTACTGAGAATGAGAGACGAGTACAGAAAAGTCGAAAATGACTTTACAGTTATGGTGCAGTGTTTATCAGTATACCCCAGTTTCGTTAAAGAATAGAATTCCCACGTATAAAGCAGCTTCAGACGCTCTGTTACTTTACAAATGAGTTAACGTGTTAAATAGTTGACCTTAAGAGAAAAATTTTCAGTGAAGGTTTGAAACGATGCTTAGAGGTTGTTGGTAGCCGATAAGTGCTCTCATTTTGAAACACTAGATCAATATAGTCTGGTAATGTGCATTCCATTTCAAGCAAAAGCAATATTTTCACGTATCTGAATGTCATGACGTAATATCTCCTGAACTACAAATTGTCTGATGATACAGCTTTGTTTGCAGGTGCTTTCAGTGATATATATGGATACTGTATGCAAACTGTTTAGCGAATACAGTCAGCAGGAAAGAAGTATTAATTTAAAATGTCATGCCTGATGCTGCAGTTTTAGTGCATGAACATAAGAAATGCAGTAAGCGATAAGTTTTTTTTTCTTTTCATCATTTTGTGGAGGAGTCAGCGAGAAAAGGTTTCCTAAAGCTTTGACATTATGTTTACAGTTTGTTGCAAGACACTAAGTACTCATATTCTCAAATACTGGAAGAGTATAATCTGGGTATTTGCTTGCAGTGGATTACGTCGCCTCAAGACAAACACTCTATTTTTTATTGTAACATCTGTCGTATTGTGCTAACATTAGGTTACACACACATCAAAAAAAGTTTTGGATCACCCCGGTTCCCAGAGCTCCTGAAGATAGACGTTGGCTGTGGGTGTTATATCACAGACACAGTCCCTTTGACTGTTCAGAGATATCACTAAACCCGCCAAAAGATGTAAACAACTATGCATGAGCAGCTCCTATTAGACGGAGAGCCGATCAGTTCCAGTCATTCCACCAGGAAGAAGGTACACGCGTCGTGTTGTCTGTAGTTCAACCATGCCTAGACGGTCAATACCGTGGTTCGATCGCGTCCGCATTGTTACTTTGTGCCAGGAAAGGCTCTCAACAAGAGTAGTGTCCAGGCGTCTCGGAGTGAACCAAAGCGATGTTTTTCGGACATGGAGGAGATACAGAGACAGGAACTGTCTATGAAATGCCTCGCTCATGCCGCCCAAGGGCTACTACTGCATTGGATGAACGCTACCTACCCATTATGGCTCGGAGGAACCCTGCAGCAACGCTACCATGTTGAATAATGCTTTTCGTGCAGCCACAGGACGTCGTGTTACGACTCAAACTGTGCACAATGCGCTGCATGATGCGCAACTTCATTCCCAACGTCCACAGTCTTTGCAACCAGGACACCATGCAGCGCCTTACAGATGGGCCCAACAACATGCCGAATGGACTGCTCAAAATTGGCACCACTTTCTCTTCACGGATAAGTGTCGCATATGCCTTCAACCAGACAATCGTCGGAGACGTGTTTGGAGGCAACCCGGTCAGGCTGAACGCTTTAGACACACTGTCCAGCGAGTGCAGCAAGGTGGAGTTTTCCTGCTGTTATGGGGTGGCATTATGTGGGGCCGACGTACGCCGCTGGTGGTCACGGAAGGCGCAATAATAGCTGTACGATACGTGAATGCCATCCTCTGATCGATAGTGCAACAATATCTGCAACATATTGGCGAGGCATTCGTCTTCATGGACGACAATTCGCGCCATCGAGGTGCACATCTTGTGAATGACTTCCTTCAGGATAACGACAAGCTCGACTACAGTGGCCAGCATGTTCTCCAGACATGAATCCTATCGAACAAGCCTATGATAGATTGACAAGGACTGTTTATGGCCGATGTGACCCACCAACCACTCTGAGGGATCTACGCCGAATCGCCGTTAAGGAGTGGGACAATCTGGACCAACAGTGCCGTGATGAACTTGTGGATAGTTTGCCACGACTAATATAGGCATGCATCAATGCAAGAGGACGTGCTACTGGGTATTAGAGGTACTGGTGTGTACAGCAATCTGGACCACATCGTTTGAAGGCCTCGCTGTATGGTGGTACAACATACAATACGTGTTTTTCATGAGCAGTAAAAAGGGCGGTAATGATGTTTTTGTTGGTCTCTGTTCCAATTTTCTGTACAGGTTCCGGAACTTTCTGAACCGAGGTGATGCCAAACTTTTTTTGATGTGTGTACTTCCTAATGAGCAGATTATGATGGCTTTTAAAATTTTTAAAGTCAGCCAATAATCACGCGAAATATTGAAAATCAAGTTTTAGTTGCTACTGGAAGTCGTTAAAAGAGCAGCCTTTAAATGAGGTTCGATTCCGGGTTCCGGGATGGCCGCTTAGCATTGTAGAGCAGTGGTTCTCAAACTATGGGGTGTGAGCCACAGGAAGGGGGGGGGGTGGTGGGAGTGTTGGCGAACGAGACGGGGACGGGCGAATGGCGTACAAGGGGGAAGAGGTATATTAGAAAAAGCTTAGTGACAAAAAGTTTATATTTTCCTTCAAACAAAGAAGATGCTGTTTATCTAGATCGACTTTCGTTCGACATCGGTGTTACGCCAAACGCGTTCGACGAATATTTTTAGTGATCACATTTTTAGCGTATTTTGAAATGATCGTGCGAGCTGGGCCGCGTGTCCGTCGGCGAAATGCCGTTTGTCGGCTCCGCTGTATGTTCGTAACTGCCCCGTGCAGCGTAAACTTTGGCTCGTGTATCTAGACACCACCTTACTGTCTTTCAGACACAGCGAGACAAACTTGACTGCAGTATGAAACAGTTCCTGGTTAGTAGCTGACATAAAGGCACCCGTAGTCCATGAACTAACGGTTGAAGGGAGATATTCCAAAGGCGAAAACGAGAAGTTACGATAACATCTATTTATTGCCAGGCTTCACGAAAAGTGCAATCAGTGTTGCAGAAAATCCGCAGTGTGCGATTTGTTTAACCATTTTAGCTGCTGATAGCATTAAGCCCAACAAATTAAAGAGACATCTCGAAACCAAACATCCTGAATTAACGGGAAACAAAAATAATTTTTTGTCAGGAAGCTAAATGTGTTATTGTCTACCGAGAAGAACTTTGCTAAAAGTGACGAATGTGACATCTACAGTACTTTTGCCTATTATCAGATTTCGCACAGGATTGCTAAATCTAAGAATCTACACATTATTTCAAGGACGTTGGTTTTACCAGCAACGACTGAAATAGCTTCAATAATGTCTAGTGACGCGCTTCCTCAACTGTTGAGAAGTATTCCTGTCTCTAATGACACTGTGCGTAGAAGAATTTTCGACATTTCTGACGGTTTACTCGAGCAGTAAGTCAATAAATTGTGTATCAACTGTTTTGCACATCAATTGGACGAAGCGACTGATATAAATAAAAATGCTCATTTGAATGCTTATTTTCGTGTCGTTGATGAACTTAATTTTCGTCTCTGTGAGACGCTACTGAAAACAGTTACAGCTCAAAGCCATTTTGACATGATCAATACTTTTTTTTATTCTGAACCGGTTATCATGGAATAGGTTGCATTGGAGTATACACAGATTGAGATCGCTCAGCGTCTGGAATTTATGGTAGACTGCAAGTGGAAGTTAAAACTGTAGCTTCTGATGCAGTATGGACTCACCGCATGATACACTGGGAGGTTCTGGACGCCAAAGAACTTGGCAAACTTCATTTAGCATTGGAAACGGTTATAACAATAGTTAATATTGCTAAGGCAAAATCTATACAATCAAGGTTTTTAAAGTTCTGTGTGAAGAGAGCACACTCAGTTGCACTTTTCTAGTAATACCCGATGGCTATCAAGGAGTAAAGCACTAAAAAGACATGCTTGAACTGAGGAATGAGGTATTCTGTTTCTTAAAGGAGAAAACTCACTCTGTGACTGTTTCAGCAACGGAGATTTTCTGTTGAAAACGGTTTACCTCACTGACATTTTTGAAAAACTAAATATTCTTAACACTTCATTCGAAGGTAATCACGCAGCTTCAGTACCTTGAAAAAGTGAAGGCGTTCATAAGGAAACTAGAACTGTGGCAAAACTGACTGGAAAGTGACATGCTAGATATGTTCTCCACTCTTAGTGTCACTGTTACAACACAAATAACCCGATAATAGCATGCAACACCCAAGGATCACTTCAAAAAGTATTTCAGCGACGAGCTTGATAAATTTAATTGGATTAAAAATCCATTCAAAATTGCTCTTGAATCATAATGTCTAAATATAAAACAGAAAAAAACGTATCGAAATCACTTGTGACATTTCACTAAAGAGTAAATTTAATGATGTGTCTTTGTTGGAGTTATGAATACATATTAGCAATTAATTCCCAAATCTGAGCCAAAAACCACTGAAGAATGATTCCTTTTGCAACAACATACTTGTGCGAGACTGACTGTTCAGCTATGGCAGCTATGAAGCTAAATGTAAACAAAGAACTTCAAGTGGTTGTGTCTGCCATTGCACTACGTCATGAGTAACTTTCTTTTCAAAAGAAAGCTCATTCATGCTACTGATCTTTGTAACTTAAATTTTTAATGCTCTTGTAATAATTGTTTGCTGAATTGTAAATATTGTTCACTTCAAAGTTTTTGAACAAATGATAATGTGAGAAAGACACACGATTTGTTGGTATTTTCGTTATAGTACTTCATGTACGAATAGTTTTGGTTTCTGTTGAGTAAAATTCTTCTAAATTGAATTGGGTAAAACAGAAGATAGGGGAAAAATTAAAAAAAATGAATATTTTTATTGATAAAGTAGGCTGGGGGTGGGGTTAATATTATTTCTCCTCGTGAAGGGGGACCTAGAGGGAAAACGTTTGAGAACAATTGATGTAGATTGGCAAGCTCGTGTTTCCACTCGTAATTAACCAGCTAGGTTTGTAATAGAATATATCGGGAAACACATCTTTGTACTCGTCGCTTTCAGAGTAAAAGTAACTCGTGCTCGCGGAGGCTGACTTGCGTTACGCCTGAACTTTCTGCCGCTGCCTTTCTGGCATCGCTGCAGCAGACCCACAGACTGTCTCCAGCAACGATCCAGCCGAAGCAGCTGTAAAACTTTCGCAAGTAACTCCATCTTTGGCTACGAGTCTTACTGGGACAGATGAACATTCTTTCAGGTTGTATTACTTTCTTTTCGAAGTAAAACTGAAATAAATTGCGAGACTTGTGCCGGACTGTCGTTTTCTTTTGAGATGAAGTGACTGCGGAACCCTATATTGCTGAAATATCGGAGACACACAAAAGATTATAGAATTTCACTTCCCGTGAGCATTAGTGGACTGGGTAGTATGGAAAACACAGAAGAAAAAGAGATTCTTACAGCAGGTGCGCCCTAAAACACCAACTGTATCGTCGCTGTTTTCGGAAACCAGTTGACAGCTGATATCCATTTCCATTTTATTGAAGTAGAATTTATCAAAGAATGAATCAGCAGTGTTAACAAAGATCAACATTTAGCATTAATATGATACATATAGTGTTGTATACTACCGTCACTTTTTGGTATACTACATTATACTTTCCAGGTACAACGTACCCATGTAGATGCTGTGTAACCACAATTTTGCTTTATTACGTGTGGCACTTGCCTGATATCTTTAAGTAGTTGTAATCAATAACTAAAACCTTTCGTAGTTTCAAAAAATGTGAATTACAGCTTAACTGTATAAAGCTAAATAAATATTTAAGAAAATGAAACTATATTGTTAGGAGAGAATGCACATATTCTACCTGCAAAACAATAATTTAAAGAATAGATAAATAATGACTAAAATTTACTGGTGGCACGAATAAAGTACTGACGGAAAAAGGAAATTGAACTGGAGTTACATGTTGATACAAATCTTAGAATAGAAACTAGAGACAAATTAAACTGAGTACACTCGTACATAAATAAGTATCCACTTCTACATTTACATCTATATTCCGCAGGCCACAGTTTGGTGTGTGGCGGAGGTTACTTTGAGCATCAGTGTCACTTCCCCTCTTCTCCTGTTCCATTCTGGCATGGTTCGCGGGAAGAACGGTTGCTGGCAAGGTTCCGTGTTGACTCGAATCTCTCTCATTTTAATTTGATTGTCTCTTCGTGAGATGTATGTAGAAGCAAGCAATATATTGGTTGACTCTTTTTTACTTTAACAGTAAACTATACCGTGATGCAGAAAGCCTTTCTTGCAGGTCTGCGACTGGAAATAGCTTGGATTCTTTGTGACGCTTTCCCGCTTTCTAAATAAAACTGTAAGAAAACGTACTGCTCTTCTTTGGACCTTCTCTATTTCGTCCATCAGTCCTACCTCGCACGAATCCAGCACTGACGAGTAATATCATAAACTAGTCGAAGAAAAGTTTTCTAAGCTTCTTCCCTTGATGATGGACTTTATTTCTTGAGTATTCTTCCTATGAATCTCAGTTTGATAGTCGGCCGCTGTGGCCTAGCGGTTCTAGGCGCTTCAGCCCGGAACCGTGCTGCTGCAACGGTCATAGGTTCGAATCCTGCTTCGGGCATGGATGTGTGTGATGCCCTTAGGTTAGTTAGGTTTAAGTAGTTCTAAATTCTAGGGGACTGATGACCTCAGATGTTAAGTCCCATAGTGCTTAGAGCCATTTGAAACTTTTTTTTTCAGTTTGATATCTGCCTCATACGCGATTAATTTTTTTTACCTTTGAAAAATTTTCTCTGTTCTGTTTGCTACAAACCCTTCGATCCAATCACACAATTGGTCTGATACTCCATACATTTGGAATTTTTCATTAGGGAGCAGAGACCATGTAGGTCCATACAGAGATGTGTCTCAGAATTTATAACAGGCCGATGTCAAGGAATAGGCTTCAAGCTTTATGCATTTGTTCGACGACCCCTCTGCAAAACTGGAATTTTTCCAGCCACTAGGAACGCATAGCTCCTCTAAAGACCTATGGTACTTTGCAAATTCTTCGCTTACTCTGTATAGAATCGGGTTGGTACCCAGTCACATCCAGTAGACATTCCTCTGTTCAGCGATTTCAATTGCTTTTCTAGCTCTTGGTCACTTATTTCGATACCTTCCATTCTCTCATTCGTGCTACTATTTAAAGGAGGGACGACACTGCGATTTTCCTCTGTGTCATCTTGCGTTTCAGACGCATTATAGTCACAGAGTGTCTGGACAAATGGTTTCAATCCGTTTACTGATTTAACGTGAGACCAAAAGATTTTTAGGGTTTTCTTTCTATTCCGTAGCCAGAATTTCGCTTTCGATTTCGTTGAACGCTTGGCCCATTGTCATACTTACACTACTTTTGGCTTCGTTTAGGTTTGGTTTGTATTTAAAGCAGTGGTTAGGTTTATTTCTGCAGTGAAGCACTCTTTGCTTTCGTAGCAGCTTTCTAACACGGTTGTCGAACAACGATGGGTCTTTTTCATTCCTCACAATTTTGCTCAGCGCATACTTGTCTAAAGCGTATTGTACGCAGGCCGCGGTGGCCGAGCGGTTCTAGGCGCTACAGTCTGGAACCGCGCGACTGCTACGGTCGCAGGTTCGAATCCTGCTTCGGGCATGGATGTGTGTGATATCCTTAGGTTAGTTAGGTTTTAGTAGTTCTACGTTCTAGGGGACTGATGACCTCAGATGTTAAGTCCCATGGTGCTCAGAGCCATTTCGTATTGTACGATACTCCTGCACGTTGCCCATTGACGCTTAAACATTGTCACTGCTGGAGATGAAATTTTCGTGTTGATATGTCAGATAACCTGAAATATGTCTCTTGCCATTCTTTGTATTCCTATGTACAGCCATATTCAGTGATGCAGTAACGGCGTTTCGATCATTGATTCCCTGTTCTACGTCGAATCAAAAAGTTCGGGCCTATTTGTCATCAACAGGTATAAGATGTTATCTTCACGGGTCGGTTCTCTGATTAACTGTTCAATGTAATTTTCGGGTAAGGCACCTAGAACAATTTTAATGTATTCTCTGTCCAAACTACCCATCCCAATCACTTGAGGGGCCGGTCTATAGCTGGTAAGTTAAAATCTCCAACTGGAACTGCAACATGACCAGGAAATTTACGCGGAATATTCTCCCAGTTTTCCGTCAAATGTCCGGCCGTTATTGTTGCTGAGGCAGTAGGTCTGCAAAACCATCCAGCGACCAAGTGTGTTCCGTCCTTAACACTTACGTTCACCCAAATTATTTCGTATTCTGAATATGCACTAATCTCGCTAGATATTTTTGTATTTTTATTGTTGTAAACACACTTCCACAACCAGCATTCAACATACTTTTGCGGTACACATTCCAGTCGGAGTTTAGAATTTCATTGCTATTGACATCTGGTCTTAGCCGGCTTTCTGTTCCTAGTATGAGCATTGTTATCGTTTATAAGTGAGACTAATTGCTGGGCATTTCCATGTAGGCTCCTGCAGTTAACTAATATTGTATTAATATTTGCTTTCTCCGGTCTGTTACGACGATTGCTACCCCATCTGGACTCAGAATGCCTCTTACCGTTCCTATGGAGTGATTTCTCGATTATTGAAAAAAAAAAAAGATAAAAGGCACATGCCCACCCTACGGGCGACTAGGGCTCGCGTGACCTATTAAGAGCAGTCCTACATTTCTGTACGTAAGCTCGAGAAAATTGTATCCAGTACAGTCACAGAATGATCTGAGCCTCTGGTTTAGACCATTCACTCTGCTCCACATTAGAGGACAACGACAGGTTCTGGGAACGATGTTGCAAAATGATAGCAGCCGCCTATAGGAACTGGGGATGGCCTCTGAACCCAGGCGGCAGGCGTCATTTGTGCCAAGATGAACCACGATTTGCAGCTGGGTGCATCCAGTGCGCTCAGTAGCTGTTGGCGAAGCCTCGTCCACCTCCTGGAGGAGAACCCCCGGCAGGGAAACAAAGTGGACACTGACCTTCTTTCCCGAGCTCTCCGCTATTTGTTATCATTTAGAAGAATGGCTTATATATTGTGAAGGTCGAAAATGTACGAGCTTGCCAGAGTGTGACATGACCCCGAGGGCTCTGGCTTTTGCTGGAGAGGTCCTAGCGTCAATACATCGGGAAATTTCTTTGCGATCTCTTAGTTGCTCTCACAGCAAATCCAACTGCCATACCCTCGAAGACGAATACTGCATGATCTCGGAGTAATACGCTCCGATTGAGGTGTAGCTAATGAGAGAGCGTGAAAGGGTAGCCCTTATGCCTTAACACGGGGCAATCCGGGTGAGGGAGTCATTTCTGACAGAAAACAGGCAGGTCTGGAGGCCTCGAGGTGGCAGTCTCGCCCTCACACTCACCCTGCACTGCGCCTTCACACGGTCAACGGACATTTTCTTGCCTCGTGTGCCTTGACTAACCTCCGAAATCGACTCGACGAATATAGGATGAATATGGAAACTAAAAACATTACAGTGGACCGCTCCAACAAAGAAAAAACTGCAGCAGATAAGTATATAAGCAACTATCAGGTATTCCATAGCGTACCAGCTCTACAAAATAGAGCCCGTAGAGGCGTAACCCTTTACATACGTTAAAAGCAGGAATGAAATAACAGAATGTAGACAAGTTAATCATAGAATCATAGTGTTGACCATCCAGGAAGAAATAAGAATTCTGGCAGTGGTCGGAGTCTATGCATCTGAAGAGGGAGAAATCGATAACTCCAAGAGATACTAGATAAATATAACAATAAACACCAAATATACTAGAATGAGATTTTCACTCAGCAGCGGAGAAACTTCCTGGCAGATTAAAACTCGGGACCTTTGCCTTTCGCGGGCAAGTGCTCTACCAACTGATCTACCCAAGCACGACTCACGCCCCGTCCTCACAGCTTTACTTCCGCCAGTACCTCGTCCCTCCCCCCATGCACCATGGAACTTGCCGTTGGTGGGCAGGCTTGCGTGCCTCAACGATACAGATAGCCGTACCGTAGGTGCAACCACAACGGAGGGGTATCTGTTGAGAGGCCAGGCAAACGTGTGGTTCCTGAAGAGGGGCAGCATCCTTTTCAGTAGTTGCAGGGGCAACAGTCTGGATGATTGACTGATCTGGCCTTGTAACACTAACCAAAATGGCCTTGCTGTTCTGGTACTGCGAACGGCTGAAAGCAAGGGGAAACACCGTAATTTTTCCCGAGGGCATGCAGCTTTACTGTATGATTAAATGATGATGGCGTCCTCTTGGTAAAATAGTCCCTCATTCGGATCTCCGGGCGGGGACTACTCAAGAGGATGTCGTTATCAGGAGAAAGAAAACTGACGTTCTACGGATCGGAGCGTGGAATGTCAGATCCCTTAATCGGGCAGGTAGGTTAGAAAATTTAAAAAGGGAAATGGATAGGTTAAAGTTAGATATAATGGGAATTAGTGAAGTTCGGTGGCAGGAGGAACAAGACTTTTGTTCAGGTGAATACAGAGTTATAAATACAAAAGCAAATAGGGGTAATGCAGGTGTAGGTTTAATAATGAATAAAAAAATAGGATTGCGGGTAACCTACTACAAACAGCATAGTGAACGCATTATTGTGGCCAAGATAGACACAAAGCCCACGCCTACTACAGTAGTACAAGTTTATATGCCAACTAGCTCTGCAGATGATGAAGAAATTGATGAAATGTATGATGAGATAAAAGAAATTATTCAGGTAGTGAAGGGAGACGAAAATTTAATAGTCATGGGTGACTGGAATTCGTCAGTAGGAAAAGGGAGAGAAGGCAACATAGTAGGTGAATATGGATTGGGGCTAAGAAATGAAAGACGAAGCCGTCTGGTAGAATTTTGCACAGAGCATAACTTAATCATAGCTAACACTTGGTTCAAGAATCATGAAAGAAGGTTGTATACATGGAACACCCCTGGAGGTACTAAACGGTATCAGATAGATTATATAGTGGTAAGACACAGATTTAGGAACCAGGTTTTAAATTGTAAGACATTTCCAGGGGCAGATGTGGACTCTGACTACAGTCTATTGGTTATGAACTGTAGATTAAAACTGAAGAAACTGCAAAAAGGTGGGAATTTAAGGAGATGGGACCTTGATAAACTGAAAGAACCAGAGGTTGTACAGAGTTTCAGGGAGAGCATAAGAGGACAATTGACAGCAATGGGGGAAAGAAATACAGTAGAAGAAGAATGGGTAGCATTGAAGGATGAAATAGTGAAGGCAGCAGAGGATCAAATAGGTAGAAAGACGAGGGCTAGTAGAAACCCTTGGGTAACAGAAGAAATATTGAATTTAATTGATGAAAGAGGAAAATATAAAAATGCAGTAAATGAAGCAGGCAAAAAGGAATACAAACGTCTCAAAAATGAGATCGACAGGAAGTGCAAAATGGCTAAGCAGGCATGGCTAGAGGACAAATGTAAGGATGTAGAGGCTTATCTCACTAGGGGTAAAATAGATACTGCTTACAGGAAAATTAAAGAGACCTTTGGAGAAAGGAGAACCACTTGCATGAATATCAAGAGCTTTTATGGAAACCCAGTTCTAAGCAAAAAAGGGAAAGCAGAAAGGTGGAAGGAGTATATAGAGGGTCTATACAAGGGCGACGTACTTGAGGACAATATTATGGAAATGGAAGAGGATGTAGATGAAGATGAAACGGGAGATATGATACTGCGTAAAGAGTTTGACAGAGCACTGAAGGACCTGAGTCAAACAAGGCGCCCGGAGTAGACAACATTCCATTAGAACTACTGACAGCCTTGGGAGAGCCAGTCCTGACAAAACTCTACCATCTGGTGAGGAAGATGTATGAGACAGGCGAAATACCCTCAGACTTCAAGAAGAATATAATAATTCCAATCCCAAAGAAAACAGGTGTTGACAGATGTGAAAGTTACCGAACTATCAGTTTAATAAGTCACAGGTGCAAAATACTAACGCGAATTCTTTACAGACGAATGGAAAAACTGGTAGAAGCCGACCTCGGGGAAGATCAGTTTGGATTCCGTAGAAATGTTGGAACACGTGAGGCAATACTGACCCTACGACTTATCTTAGAAGATAGATTAAGGAAAGGCAAACCTACGTTTCTAGCATTTGTAGACTTAGAGAAGGTGGCAGGGGTAAAATACACGGAGCGAAAGACTATTTACAATTTTTACAGAAAGCAGATGGGAGTTATAAGAGTCGATGGGCATGAAAGGGAAGCAGTGGTTGGGAAGGGAGTGAGACAGGGCTATAGCCTATCCCCAATGTTATTCAATCTGTATATTGAGCAAGCAATAAAGGAAACAAAAGAAAAGTTCGGAGTAGGTATTAAAATCGATGGAGAAGAAATAAAAACTTTGAGGTTCGCCGATGACATTATAATTCTGTCAGAGACAGCAAATTACTTGGAAGAGCAGCTGAACGGAATAAACAGTGTCTTGAAAGGAGGTTATAAGATGAACATCAACAAAAGCAAAACGAGGATAATGGAATGTAGTCGAATTAAGTCGGGTGATGCTGAGGGAATTAGATTAGGAAATGAGACACTTAAAGTAGTAAAGGAGTTTTGCTATTTGGGGAGCAAAATAACTGACGATGGTCGAAGTAGAGAGGATATAAATGTAGACTGGCAATGCAAGAAAAGCGTTTCTGAAGAAGAAAAATTTGTTAACATATTTAAATGTCACGAAGTCGTTTCTGAAAGTATTTGTATGGAGTGTAGCCATGTGTGGAAGTGAAACGTGGATGATAAATACTTTAGACAATAAGAGAACAGAAACATTCGAAATGTGGTGCTACGGAAGAATGCTGAAGATTAGATGGGTAGATCACATGACTGATGAGGAGGTATTGAATAGAATTGGGGAGAAGAGGACCTTGTGGCACAACGTGACTAGAAGAAGGGATCGGTTGGTAGGACATGTTCTTAGACATCGAGGAATCACCAATTTAGTATTGGAGGGCAGCGTGGAGGGTAAAAATCGTAGAGGGAGACCAAGAGAAGAATACAGTAAGCAGATTCAGAAGGATGTAGGCTGCAGTAGGTACTGGGAGATGAAGAAGCTTTCACAAGATAGAGTAGCATGGTGAGCTGCATCAAACCAGTCTTAGGACTGAAGACCACAACAACAACAGTACCTCGTCTCCTACCTTCCAAACTTTAAAGAAGCTCTCCTGCGAACCTTGCAGAACTGGCACTCCTGAAAGAAAGGATATTGCAGAGACATGGCTTAGCCACAGGAAGTTTCATATCAGCGCACACTCCGCTGCAGAGTGAAAATCTCATTCTGGACACATACCCCAGGCCGTGGCTAAGCCATGTCTCTGCAATATCCTTTATTTCAAAAGTGCTAGTTCTGCAAGGTTCGCAGGAGAGCTTCTGTAAAGTTTGGAAGGTAGGAGACGAGATACTGGCGGAAGTAAAGCTTTGAGGACGGGGCGTGAGTCGTGCTTGGGTAACTCAGTTAGTAGAGCACGTGCCCGCGAAAGAGAAGGTCCCGAGTTCGAGTCTCGGTCCGGCACAAAGTTGTAATCTGCCAGGAAGTTTCACCAAATATGCTCCTGGGCTATCTAAACACTAGAGTGGGAAATACCCCAATCTGAGGTGTGGTAGGAAGAACAGGGGAAATAACTGTAAGCGTTGCTAAGGGTTTGTGTTGTTTTCAACAGATTGAAAGCAATAAACACAGTCTTTTTAAAAAAGTACGTTTAAAAATTTAAATGCTCAGCAAGGAGATACGTGGCCACCGCAGCTTGTGAAATAATCGACAACAAACTAGGCGGAATAGTAAGAGACACCAGAGTTTTTAGTGGATAATGCATAGAATCGCATCATTGTGTTGTAATATCCCAAAGACGCATACTCGCTAAATGGAGAAGGAGTAGGAAGTTGTCCAAGGAACGAACAAATAATGAATTTAATGAAGTCTGTTTACTCATCAAAGACCTGCTCGTATGACGTAATGCGCAGCGCGTCGGCTTATGAGACAGAAGGGTGAGGCGGACCTCGATCGAACCAGCGCGAGGAATTAAGGCCGTTCTGGGTGCACTTGTCATCCTGACTGTGGCCTCTAAGCGTTTCCCACGCTCGTTCAGGCAAATGGGGGACTATGGCACAAGTATTGCATCAGAAAATGAAAAACGGTATACAAACAGTTAAAATATTATAACACACACAACCAAGTTTACACGATGCACAGACATGTGGAGCACATGGCTTCCCATCCTCAGGTAACTGACAGTTGCAGCGACAGGCAGGGTGAAAGAAAATAAATTTTCCAAAAACTTGCGAACAACAAACCTCGTAGTAGGGGCAAGTAAAGTAAAAGAAGAAGAACATATCCTTAACGAAGATAGCGCCAAAGACCTACATCAAATACGACTAAGCAAGTACCTGCAACAGGCAGATACAGTGCAAAATATGTTGCAGGACGGAACAATATAAGAAAAGCATTGAAAAAAGCTAGTGATGAAGAACTGGGCAGGAAGGAAAAGACACCAGACCTCGATACGATCGTACATCTCAAACATAAAGTTAATTTCAATAACCTTAAGAAGCCAATAGGACGAAAATTATCAGATTTCCAAACAGACGTGGCACATTGCTAAAACGAATCATCATACACAGCTGGATTCATATTTCATACGGATTTCCCTTCGTTCGTCTAAAAGCCTTTTGTTTTCAGAAGCAGCCTTCATTTATAGATTCTGTCAGTTGTGGTGTTCCCAGCGGAAATACATCTTTTTTTAATTATTTTTTAATATATCCTATACATCTTCCACTGAAGTACCATGTCTACAAAATCTGTCACATAAATCTCATCTATATACACGCTTGTTTTCATTACTTTTAAAAATGTCAACCACCTGCCCACACGTAGCAGGTTATGTTACCAACACTTGGAAATATTTGGCAGTTCGGTAACGGGTCATAATATCTTTCTAGTGTAGTTTAGTTGTTATCTATAAAGGGTCTCGCCACTTCTTCCAGGGACTGATGACCTCAGAAGTTAAGTCCCATAGTGCTCAGAGCCAAGCCACTTCTTCCACGTATACTTAGTGGTCTTGGAAGTTTATCTTCCAGCAAACTGAAGGTCATCGTAGAATCTAGCAGCCACTCTACCATTTCACTTCTCTCCGCTTGTGCAAATTCTTCTGTAACATGGTTGCTTTCCTAACCTACATTAACATTTAATTCATTTTTTCAACCACAGTCAGATTTATTAATTTATTAAGGTTCTTAGTAAATATATTTTATACGCGTTCTCTTACAATACTCAGTGACGAGGCCGTGTAAACTTTACAGTGCTGACTTAATTGTTGGTCGTTCACTGATAACGCACAGCATTCTACTTAAGTGCCTGCCCACCAGTGCTATCCATAACGATGTCAAATAGCTGCACAATCCTCTGATGTTCTTATCATTGCCACGTTGTTGCTGACTCGAAATCTTCGCCAACTTTCTAGCTTACGCCATTACCCTATAACAATTCTATCAGCCCGTACGATGTAATTTGCTCACGAAACTCTGACACTCTTCTATTCCGATGACGTTAGCGTTATTCGTCAACCTCTCAACAAGGTTATGCGATCCGAACGCCTGACGGGATGCTCCTTTACCTCTAGAGCAGTTTAGGAAAACAAAACAGCAGGCCAGCCGGTGTGGCCTTGCGGTTCTAGGCGCTCCAGTCTGGAACCGCGCGACCGCTATGGTCGCGGGTTCGAATCCTGCTTCGGGCATGGGTGTGTGTGATGTCCTTATGTTAGTTAGGTTTAAGTAGTTCTAAGTTCTAGGGGACTGATGACCTCAGATGTTAAGTCCCATAGTGCTTAGAGCCATTTGAACCAAATGAGCAGATTTGTTACTGTTTGACATAACTGCATATGCTGTCGATATAAATTTGTGTCCTTACTGCAATATCTTTCCTTACTGCAATATCTTTGTTGATTTCTGGACCTCGCTGTCGTTGGTCACTGCCGATACTCCTCACGTCAAGAGAGAGAGAGAGAGAGAGAGAGAGAGAGAGAGAGAGGGAGAGGAAGGGAGGGAGGGCTGGAGAATGTGCTCTGAAACTATACCTTTATTTTGTATAGATGGTTGACAGAAAGTTGTGATACCAAACTTGAACACTGCTTCTCCCTTCATCGTAGCCTACCTGTGCTATTCAGCTCATTGAAATGAATTATATGTTTTGGAGAAAGGAATTTAACTGAAAATTTCGAAACAGTTTACCAGTCCGTGAATTTAACTTGTAATATGTTTTAAGCTCGTAACAAAGAGCGAGAGTTAACATAAAGCTGTGGCTGAAAATTACAGGTGTCAACGCGAATGCAAACAAAGTTGACACAGTTTATGGGCCACAACATGACTCTGCAGTCTCCAAGCATTTTCCTGTCGATTGGAAAAAGCTTTTCCCGTGCACAAACACCGCTAAATAAAACAGTTTTAATCAGCCGCAGCAGCCAACGTCACTCGTAATGCCCCGTGCTTGTGTGTAATGGAGTGACAGGCTTACCAGAGGGTACTACTATTTGTGGCATTCTAAACACTGGGTGGGCAGGGGGGGGGGGGGTTGAGTGGTACTGCGATAGACACTCTTCACTTTCAGATACAAAATGCGCGTGGGCACGTCCTGATGGTTGCATTGAGTGCTTCGTGCTCCCAGGAAAGCGAATATCAGTTAGTCTGCAATTACTTTCTCTATCTACAAACGAGCGAAAACGAGAGTTACTCTCAGTGAGAGAGTGTTTGATTTAGAATGTTGCGTGAACACTTTTAACGCTAGGATTTACAACTGTGTAACGAATTTCTACGTGGAAATCTATACACCGCAAGTGTGACGGAGAGTACAAGTACAGTAGAGCGTCGATTATCCGAAGTAATTGGGGGACATGGGTGTTTGGAAAACTGGTTTGTTCGGATAATCGAACTGTACATGTTTATTTGCCAAAAAGAAGTACTGTAGAGTAAATTTATTCATAAAAACAGGCATCCCTTTCAGTATTACAAAGTAACATACAAAGGCAACTTCAGTAGGAATATATAGTACGTGGCACAGTTTATCAAACAAAAACATTTACATATTACATACGCATTTTGCATGAACAATACACACAGTATACAAAATTAACGTTTAAAAAAATCATTTCTTTTGGTCTGTCTAAGCAAGCCTACACGCTTACGAGCAGCTAAGTCACGTACTTTTTTCATTACAGATATCTGAAACTGGTCACTTTCATCTTGGGCTTCAAACCATCGCAAGGCAGTATCTAAACAAGTGAACGCCTCAGAAGCTGTTGGTATACTTTCATCTTTACTTTCTGGAGCACTGATTGATGCGATGCTGGCGGCGTCATCTTTATCAGTGACGACGTTTACAATCTCGCTGTCCTGCATGATTTGGTGTCCTGGATCTGCATCATCGATATTCATCCATTCATGAACGTCTTCTTCATCACATTCGTGGCAATCTATTTCTTTTAGCATACCGATAATTTCGGACATATCATTCTGTTCGTCATTTTCAATCATACCTTGTGAATTTTCTTCTGTGTCCAAAATTTTATTCCAGGCTTTCTTCAAATTCTCTTCCTTTACACTATTCCATGCTGCGCTGATCATGTAGGACGCGTCTTTCAAGTCAATATTCTTATGATTTCTTAAGCGACTTTCTTCTCCATCCACTTCTCTTTCTAACAATAACTTACGCAACAATTCATTCCTGTAATATCGTTTGAAAGTCTCAATAACGCCTTGATCCATGGGCTGTAATAAGGAGGTTACGTTAGGTTGAAGAAATATTACCTTTATGAACTCGTCTTTTTCGTTTAAAATATCACATGACGGATGAGTTGGTGCATTGTCAAGGAGAAGTAGTGTTTTATCCCTCTTCCCATTCTTTAGCTGATGAGCTTTTACAGAGGGTACGAAAACGTCCAGAAACCACTTCATAAAAATCATACTATCCATCCAGGCACTCTTTTGTGAGGTGTACACAACAGGCAAGGGTGACACATTAACGTGATTGAAACAACGCGGTTTTTACTTTTACCAGTGACAGATGCGAGCGAGTACACAGTTGGGTTAAGCGGTCGTTCGGTTGACCGACGTTCGGATAATCGACGCTCTACTGTATCACGTTTCCCATTTCCTGTTTTAGTCACACTGGTAGCCTGGAAGAGCGGCTGTTAGTAAGCGTCCGTACGTAGGGGGAGCGACATGTTGCATGTCTCTTCTTTGGTTGCAGGCTCTCGGAATTTTAACAGTACACCACATTTTGATGCAAGACGCTCCTCTTGTAGCATCTGTCAGTGGAGATGGGCCAGCATTCCGCGACGCTTTCTCGCTCACTAAACAGTCTTATAACGGAATGGCTGCTTTTCTTCGATCTCCTCTGTTTATCTATGAAACATACTCGCTAAGTGTGGACGAGCGTTGAAGTATTTGTCGAACGAGGGTTTTGTGATCTATCTCCCTCGTGAGTGGATTGCACTTCTTGACGATCCTTTCAATGAACCTGAGTCTGGAATCTTCCTTGCCTATAATTGGTTTTACGCGGTCATTCCATCTTAAATCGCTCTGCACGTATATATCTCAGAACATCAATTAAGTAACATATCCCCTTTTTGATCCCAACGTCTCAATTATACATTGAATCTCGCAGACTCGTCCGTCTGAATTTAAGAAGCGTGTTGAGTAACGAGCACATTGGTATCAACGCCTTTGGGAGTTCCCATTATTTCAGCAGCCGCCCGTCTGTACCATGAGATGCCACAATTATGCAACACGCATGTAACGTATCACTGGCAGATCCTACTGACAAATGTACGGACGTTTCTGGGATATGGAGTCTATAGGCGTTAGCTCTGAACAGGAACCACTAATGATCGAGCGAAGCTTCGCAATTTTGGAAGAGTTCAATACGTCTTACATTTTCCAAAATGGGCGAATCGTGTCCAATTTTCTTCCAAATAACACGCGTAGCGATGAAAGACACTTTGCTGCATTGCAAAATCGTCTAATAAAAACAATCATCTGAGACACGCTTACGACATTCAGATGTTGGAATACATCAGAGAAGACCATGTTAGCTCTTTCTGAAGTCATTTTACCTTCTACATCACATAGCCAAAACAGGAAGTTGTTGTTGATGGATCTGCTCATGAAGAAGGCGCTCCATCACTCTATATTTTATAAGCTGATCCTAACCTTCTATTTGATTATGCCTACGAAGTTTCGCTATTACAACCGAAATCACTCAAATCTTCCTTCAACTTGCTCTTCACTAGCGTGACCAAGATCTCACGAGATTCCAGTGGTATAAGATCCCCGTAAGCGGGACTTCATAATCAATTTGGACAAAGGAGACGACTGTTTACCGCATCAAACATCTTCCTTTCAGTTATGTATGCAGCCCTTTCCTATTATCGGCCACTCTCGGAGAACTAGAAAACACTTACAAGTCAAAATTCCCCACGGCTGCACCCTCTATAGATAAGGATATGTATATGGATGACGATTAACGTTTCTCTTCGAGTCGATCTCTTATATCGAACGAAACTTGTTACGAGTTACTGAAAGCTTCCAAAACCTTCGGCGTTTGATGTATCCAGTACACATCGCCAGAAAATTTTTATTCAAGGCACTTGGCTACTAGGATTGTGTTGGGACGCAATACTGCCTCGTCAGCTTGCCTCGAAATGGTGTACGTGGCTATCATCAACTCAGGCTCCATCCAATATATCTCTACGCAAGTGGTTGTCAACCTCCGCGTAGAAAGGATCGCGCATTCACGTCTTTGCATCGCTTCTGACCGATTATACTGTGTCGTCTTATACCTCACGTGTTGGGTAAACCGAAATACTTAATACACACGTGATGTGCCAGTCAAGAGAGTAACAATCTCATGTCTGGAACCGCTGGCTGCGTTGTTGGGAACGAGACTGATAAGTTACTACTACAGTGCTCCAAACTGCGACACTGGCAACGCAATGCTCTGGCTTGATTCATCTATAGCCCTAGCAAAGCCTACCGTTTTTACCCAAAGAACATACAGGTCACCTGAGAAGACTGTAATCAACGGATCAAAAATTTCAGAAATACTGGGTTAACAGAATATTAGGATGACAGGAACATGATACTAAATAAATCCGCTGAACAATGTCTGTAACACCCTAAGTGTTGTTTGTATTTTTCACCTTAGTGGATTTGGTCACATAACTGTTAATTGTGTTACAACCTATCGAACAACTATGCACATGAAATGCTTAGATTACAACTGAGAATCATTGCATTGCAATTGTACTATCTGAAACGTATGTTTCATGATGACCAATAACGACTGATTATCAAAAACAAATATTGAAGTCCTGCATTCGACCCCGGGAAGCGCGAAGCAGTTCTGCAATTTTAAGTAGGACTTCTACTTTTATGTATTTTTCGTTGAACAATTTGAATATTCCAATCTACTTGTAATGCACTTCTTCCTTGGAATCGTTTCAATAATTTAATTTTTCAGGCACAATAGTTTTGACAATACAATATTATACACTGTTTAATTTCTGAATCAATGGTACCGATTCACATCATTCCAGTATAGAACGAATGAACATAGGAGTAAAACCTACTGTGATCAGCTGGATAAGCGTCATAGATTTGACCTTAAATTTCACATTAATCTTTTTCCCGTTTTTTGTCTTTGTTATGAGTAAGTCATAAGAACATATTGTCTCTGCATGACAAGCATTGTGCTTTAAGATTTATTCTCCGTTGCTTGCTTCAAAATGAGTGATTTGACTATGGGCCGACCACTACTGTAATTCAGATTATTCGTTGCTAAAAACAAGGATAAAGGACAACCTAATTCAGAAAGGAAAAATGTTTTAGAGCAAAATATAAATTCAAAATTATTTCAAGAGCAGGAACGAATGCCAACCATCTTGCATTACTGTGACCGAGCAATTGACGGTAAACGACATTAAAAAAGTCACTGAATTCTCTTTCCTCTCTTATAAATATGAAAATATTTGAAAGTCCTACAGACTTTTTTATATCATCTAGCAGCTTCCCGTCTGCTGTTTCCACACTGTTGTCAGGCATGTTCCAACTTCCTTTGCGCTTCCTTGGCGGATGCAGGAGCGAGGAACAGATTCTGTTCGTGGATAGGGAAGTCAGAAAAAAAATGGCTCTGAGCACTATGGGACTCAACTGCTGAGGTCATTAGTCCCCTAGAACTTAGAACTAGTTAAACCTAACTAACCTAAGGACATCACAAACATCCATGCCCGAGGCAGGATTCGAACCTGCGACCGTAGCGGTTTTGCGGTTCCAGACTGCAGCGCCTTTAACCGCACGGCCACTTCGGCCGGCCAGGGAATTCAGATATTAATTTATTTTATATCTAATAGCAAATAGTAGGAGTACTACATGGCTTCGTTTGCTGTGGTTGCAGTGTCAGTTGCTAACAGTAGATTTCAATGTCTAAATAGATACAGATACAACCCATGAACCATGGAGTTTGCCGTCAGTGTGATGGCTTGCGTGCCTCAGCGATGCAGATAGCCGTACTGTAGGTGCAACCACAATGGAGGGGTATCTGTTGAGAGCCAGACAAACATTGGTTCCTAAAGAGGGCAGCAGTCTTTTAAGTAGTTTGCAGGGACGACAGTCTGGACGTTTGACTGATCTGGTCTTCTAACACCAACCAAAACGCTCTTGCTGTGCTGGTACTGCTAGCAGCTGAAAGTAAGGGGACATAACAGCCGTAATTTTTCCAGAGTGATGCAGCTTTACTGTATGGTTAAATGATGATGGCGTCCTCTTGGGTAAATTATTCCGGAGGTAAAATAGTCCCCCATTCGGATCGCCGGGCGGGGACTACTAAGGAGGACATCGTTATCAGGAGAAAGAAAACTGACGTTCTACGGATCGGAGCGTGGAATGTCAGATCCCTTAATCGGGCAGGTAGGTTAGAAAATTTAAAAAATGGCAATGGATAGGTTAAAGTTAGATGTAATGAGAATTAGTGAAGTTCGGTGGCAGGAGGAACAAGGCTTCTGGTCAGGTGAATACAGGGTTATAAATACAAAGTCATGGGGATAATGCAGGTTCAAATGGCTCTGAGCACTATGGGGCTCAACTGCTGAGGTCATTAGTCCCCTAGAACTTAGAACTAGTTAAACCTAACTAACCTAAGGACATCACAAACATCCATGCCCGAGGCAGGATTCGAACCTGCGACCGTAGCGGTCTTGCGGTTCCAGACTGCAGCGCCTTTAACCGCACGGCCACTTCGGCCGGCCGGATAATGCAGGAGTGGGTTTGATAATGAATAAGAAAATAGGAATGCAGGTAAGCTACTATGAGCAGCATGGTGAACGTATTATCGTAGCCAAGACAGACACGAAGCCCACGCCTACCGCGGTTGTACCGGTTTACTAGCTCCGCAGATGATGAAGAGATTGAAGAAATTTAGGATGAAATAAAATAACTTGTTTAGACAGACATAGTAGACGAAAATTTAATTGTGAAGGGGCATTGGAATCCGATAGTAGGAAAAGAAAGAGAAGGGAACATATTAGTTGAATACGCACTGGGGGAAAGAAACGCAACAGGAAGCAGCCTGGTAGAATTTTCCACAGAGCATAATTTTATCATCGCTATTGAAAAAGAAGGTTGTATACTTGGAAGAGACCTGGAGACACGGGAAGATTTCAAATTGATTATATAAAGGAAAGACAGAGATATCGGATCAAAATTTTAAATTGTAAGACATTTTCAGGGTCAGATGTGGACTCTGATAACAACTATGAACTGTTGAATGACACTGAAGAAACTGGAAAAAGATAGGAAATTAAGGAGATAAGTTGAAAGAACCAGAGGTTGTTGAGAGTTTCAGAGGGAGCGGTTGACGAGCACAGGGGAAAGGAATACTGTAGAAGGCGAATAGGTAGCCTTACGAGATGAAATAGTGAAGGTAGCAGAGGATCACACAGTCAAAAATACAAGACCTAGTAGAAATCCGCGGATAACACAAGGCATATTGAATTTAATTCATGAAGGGAGAAAATTTAAAAGTGTAGCAAATGAAGCAGGCGAAAGGGACTACAAACGTTTAAAAATATGACTGGCAGGAAGAGCAAAATTGTTAAGCGGGAATGACTAGAGTACAAATGTGAGGATTTAGTAGCATATTTCACTGGATACCGCCTATAGAAAAATTAAAGAGGCCTTTGGGGAAAAGAGAAGCAGCTGAATGAAAATCAACAGCTCAGATTGAAAACCAGACCTAAGCGGAAAAGGAAAAAACTAAAAGGTGGAAGGTGTATATGGAGAGTCTACGCAAGGGCGATGAACATGAAAACAATATTATTGAATGGGAAGTGGACATAAATGAAGATGTGATGCGAGGTTTGATATTGCGACAAGAATTTCACAAATCTCTGAAAGGTCTAAATAGAAACACGGCCCCGGGGGTAGAGGACATTCCGTCGGAACTACTGGCAGCCTTGGGAGAGTCAGCATGTCAAAACTGTTCCACCTGGTGTAGAATATGTAGAGGCAGGTAAAATATCGTAAGACTTCAAGAAGAATGTAGTAACTGCAATTCCAAAGAAAGCAGTTGGTGACAGGTGTGAAAATTACCGAACTATCAGATTAATTAGTTGCAAAATCTATCATTTTTTCAGAAGAACGGAAAAAACCGGTAGAAGCCGACCTCGAGGAAGATTTGTTCGGATTCTGAAGAAATGCAGGAACGCGCGAGACGATACTGACCATACGATTTATCTTAGAAGACAGGTTAAGGAAAGGAAAAAATACACGTATAACATTTGTAGACTTACGGAAAGCTTTTGGCAATGTTGGCTGGAATATTCTCTTCGAAATTCTGAAGATGGCAAGAATGAAATACAGGGAGCGAAATGCTATTTACAACTTGTACATAAACCAGACGGCATAAGTTTCGGGGGGGAGGGGAGCATGAAAGAGAGTCAATGCTTGGAAAGGGAGTGAGACAGGGTAGTAGCCTATCACCATTTTTGCTGAAAATGTACGCTGAACAAGCAGGAAAGGAATCCGTAGAAAAATTTGGAATAGGAATTAGAGTTCATGGAGAAGAAATAAAGGCTTTGAAGACTTATAATTCTGTCAGAGACAGAAAAGGACTTGGAAGAGCAATTGATCTGAATGAACAGTGTCTTGAAAGAAGGATATAGGATAATTATCAACAAAAGCAAAACAAGGATAATGGAATGTAGTCGGATTAAATCAGTTGATGCTAACAGAATCACATTAGGAAACAAGACACTTGAGGTACTAAATGTGTTTTGTTGTTACGGCAGCAAAATAACTGATGATGGCCGAAGTAGTGATGATATAAAGTGTAGACTGGCAATGGTGAGAAAATCATTTCTGAAGACAAGAAATATGTCAACATAGGATGTAGACTTATGCTTTAGAAAGTCTTTTCTGAAGGTATTTATCTGGACTGTAGCGATGTATGGAAGTGAAACATGGCCGATAAACAGATTAGATAAAAAGAGACTAGAAAATTCCGAAATGTGACGGTACAGAAGAATGCCGAAGTTAAGATAGGTCGATCACATAACTAATGGGATAGTACTGAATAAAATTGGGGAGACAAGAAATTTGTGGCACAAGTTAACCAAAAGAAGGGCACATTATGAGACGTCAAGGGATTACCAATTTAGTGTCGGACGAAGGCGTGGGAGGTAAAAATCATAGAGGAGACCAAGAGATGAATACAGTAAGCAGATTTAGGAAGATGTAGGTTGCATTAGTTATTCGGAGAAGAAGAGGGTCGCACAGGATAGAGCAGAGTGGAGAGCTACGTCAAACCAGTCTTCGGACTGAAGGCAACAACAACAACAACAACAACAACAACAAAGGTTTAAAATTCAGTGCAATTCAGCCAGTGTTCAATATCACGACTATCCCGTAGCTGACGAGCCCTGACCGCTATGAAAGTCTGTAAATGTCATGGAATAGCAGACACACATTAGGACTCTGTGCATCTATGTTTGAACTTAAGCACTGCGAACCCGCCGTTGGAGCTCCGGAGAGGGGATGCTTGCACAGCATTGGCAGCGGCGTAATCGTTCGTGGGAGCGACCTCGTACCGCGGTGCTTGTTGTAGGAAACACCGCGGAATGTCCGGCGTCCGAGATCGCAGGTGATACGTGCCATACAATCCACTCCTATAAGGTAATTGCTACCAAGGCTTGCTTTTAATCTAGCAAAAACATTTTCTCTGCCCCTTCTGTTTACTCTACCAAACATACTGTTCATATTGTCAGCAGATAAACACAAAAACTTTGATTTTAGGTAGTGGTCATGCAGAACCGACATCACATTTTTGGATATTAGACTAGAAGTTCCGTTTTCAATAGAAATGAACACCAGCTTTTTTGATATGCCCTGCTTTCTGAAATGTTGTATTTAACTAGTACTGGAATAAACGTAGTTGATTTGTTATTACTAGTATCAATAAATAAAATCACAAAGTTTACATGGCCAAGATCTTCTTTAAGAAGTTTCTTGCGCCAAGGAGTTAATACAGTATGAACTACGGCTTCAGAGTTTACAACGACATCATAGTTTTTTAATGACTTGTTCTGCAATCCATGGAACTGTAGCTATTACTCGTATTATGAGACACAGTATGCCATGCAAAATTTTCCTCAGCTGCGGCTAGTGTATCCTCTTCATCTCCTGGAATTTCACAAATTACGCTTCTACTATGTACCCATTCTATCTTGATACAAATGAAAGGTCGTAACTATCACATGTGAGGTTCGCACTATATACAGATGACTTAAAATGTCTTATACTAGTTACGGTGATATGTCAGGTGAACCCTCAACGATACTATATCTTTCTTTATTATAATTAATGTAAAATCTCTGTGATCCTGAATATCAAAGATTTTATTTCGTGATAGTCCTTCAATAAATCACGTTATACTAGCAATGTTTTACAGTTTTAAATGCATTTTTCATGGAAACAACGTAAGCAGAATTTCTTAGACTCTGTGAATGATACTTACCCATAGTTTTTTAGCGAAGAAATCTTGTTTTAGAGGTAATTGCAACATCAAAAAAAGAAGAAAGCTTATGTTTGCTTGATCTGTCATGCTGAACAATATCCGAGTTCCAGCCATATGCAATCGAAAATATGGCGTTACAAATTTTACAGAGAACTTCATAACTAAGCTTTGTCTCTTGGAGGAAAAGTTATTTTCCCTTTAAGGTGGAAGAAAAGGTGCATTTATGTTTAGGCGAATAACAACAAACCATACATGCCAACACTAGATTAAGCAAACTTCGTCTGTTTTCATTGTTCACAGAACGCGTTAAAGAATGACAAAAATAAATGAGACAAATCCCGATCGAGCTTTTCTCACAACAAGAAATGACAAAAATACATATGATTTTAATTTAGGCTGACGGTATCAAGAAAATACAGGACCTACTCGCATCCGAACAAAAATTCTGGGGACGCGAGACAGTCGAACAAAAAAAGGGGGCTGTCCAGTTTTTTTTTTTTTTTTTTTTTTTTTTTTTTTTTTTTTTTTTTTTTTTTTTTACACTTTCCGTCTCAGTGGCGATAATGTCCAGGAAAGGGCAATCCAATTGATTACATTTTACTAGGTGTCCTTCAGAAGCAGTACAACAATTAACTGTCTGGCTGTGTGGGCCGACAAAGCGATCTCAACAACCATCTCAGTGGCCGGGTGAACGTCATGAATTTACCAGACATCCTTTTGTTGGAATAAAAGATATGATACAAAACACAGCTTATTTTAATTGTCCAGATTGTGAAGCCAGTATTAGATCCTTCTAGCTTTAGTTTTTATTGGAAGCTTTTATGCACTACTGCATAAGCTTTTCTGTCCTCTGCTAGATTACTGCTGTGCGGTGTGAGATCCTTAGCAGATAAAATTGACGGAGGACATCGAATAAGTCCAAAGAAGGGCAGCTCGTTTTGCATTGTCGCTTACCCGGGGAGAGTGTGCCTCATATATAAGGGAGTTGGGGTGGAAATCATTAAGACAAAGGCGTTTTTCGTTCCAGCGAGATCATCTCACGAAAGTTAAATCACCAACTTTCTCCTCTGAACGCGAAAATATTTATTGTCATCAACCTACATAGGGAGAAATGATCGTCGTAATAAAATAAGAGAAATCAGAACTTGTATAGAAAGATTTAAGAGTTCATTTTTCCTGTGCACTGTTACTGAGTAGAACGGTAGAGAAATAATCTGAATATGGTTAGATGGACCTTCTGCTAGGCACTTAAGTATGAATCGCAGAGAACTCATAGAGATGTAGATGAAGATGTTTCTCGAGATTTTTCAACAGAGAACATCTAAAAGGAGAATTTACTACAGAAAAAAATGACTGCAGCTCGCATCTTTTTGATCGAATAAATACAAACGGAATGTTTCATTGCAGAATTAGAGCGGTAACCTAAAATCTACTGCTAAAAAGTTCAAAAGTCAAAAATCTAAATCCAGATTTCTATTAACGCCTACTTCGTCTTGGAGGTCTTCTACAATGCTCAAAACTGACTCCAAAATAGCAACATCTATTCATCCCGGAAGAAAATGACCGTTTCAGAAAGCTATTGCTAATGTACCCCCACATTAGCTTGCACCACCCTTGAGTTCGAATTTTATGTCCGAAATTACATCACTATTTTCGGTTGTGCACACCTGCCGTAATATAAAATCTGTCCTCCATACCCTGTATACCATTTAAAATAACCCATTACGTTGCAGGCCAAGTAATAATGTATCCAATGCCAACAGACAAAATGACGTCACGCAGACCGTTTAAAGTTACTGGTATAGATTTCTCAGGACCGCTATTTTCTAAAACCGGAAGCGCTGTTACCGTGTGTTAGGTCGTTCTGCTCACCTAAGCAGTAAACAGAGCCATCCCCCTTGAACTCGTTATCGCCGCCACGGCAGATCTATTCTTGTTAGCCAAGCAAAGATCTATTTGTCGACGAGGGTCTTGCATACAATTTAGAGTGACAACGCTAAGATCTTTCAGGCAGCTAATCGAGAAATATCGGAACTTTGGTCATCCTTACGTCTGATAGAACCTACCGGCATATCGTTCAAAAGATTATCACCTGGTAGTTCATTGCTCCATGTACGGCTTCTTGGGGAAGCTCGTGAGAGAGAATGATTGGTTCAGTTAATCTATGTCTTCGTAAAGTACTCGGGCTAGAAGAAACTTAAAACTGTTCTCATATGTACCGGAGACGTACTCAACTCGAGACCAACCCCTGTGCCAAGTGTCGATCTTCTGCCGTTCTCCTGCATTTTGCTACAGTTTTCTAGCGTACTGACTTCTCTGTGTACTACAGCATCATTTGCGAACAGCCTCAGGAAGCTTCCGACGTTATCTACCAGGTCAGTTACATAGTCTGTCAACAGTAATAGTCCCGTAACACTTCCTTGGAATATAGCCCGAAGTTACGTTTGCATCTGAAGATTTCTCTCTGTAAAGAATGACATGCTCTATCACCAAACTGACAATTCCTTGATGCATGAGAATCAGTCGTTCCATCCAATCCCTCCTTTTAGTCAGGTCGTCTTTTTGTTTATTTTGTCCCCAATTCGAATCAGGTCCTTCTCTTTAGTTGTTCAATGTAACATTCTAATCTTCAGTATTATTCTTCACCAGTTCTTTTCATAAGCTTTCACTTAGGCAAAATCCTACACTCCAGAAAAATACATTCAGAAAAGTTTAACTAACATTTAAATATATACAATCCAAGAAAAAAAAGAAGCTCCACAAAGGAGCTATGCAAAATGGTAACAAATTGGTATTTGTACAGTTATAAACGGAAAATGCGAATTTGTAAATTTTGGCAGTCGATGGATGAACGTGTACACTGCAGCGCAGTTTCACAGTTCAGCTGGCAAGGATAGAAAACAGGGGACATGTCGATACCATGGCGTAAGGTCTCCGAATTTCATTCCGTATACTCAGTTGGACAGTAACTATGTCCCAAGACAGACGTTTGAACAATATACGCAGATATTATGGTATGTTGATAATTTGATAACATCAAGACAAATGTTTATTTACTAGTGCTGTCATGTCTGGAAAACAGAACTTCTAACAGAAATTATAAGACCAAGCGCAGCACCGAAAGTAGAACGAAAACATAACATGTAGAACAGCATCCACGAAACCTGCCACTAGAGATGCCTTGCAAAGAATAAAGACGAAAATTGTGTTTCATTCAGATGTAATTAGACGGTCAAAAACTAAAAATTATCAACATACCGTAATATTGTACACGACCGAGGACGACAGAACTACAGAAGTTGAGGATGGAACATACGCAGATGTCCGAATTTGAGAGAGAACTTGTAGTTGGTCTCAAATAAGCCGGTTGAGGTGCTGGGCGAATCGCTCCCCATTTGAATAGGAGTGATGCCGTTATTGGACGATGTTGGCAGCAGTGGGTGAACTATGGCGTACAGCGGTCGACCTAGAGACAGGACGAGAGGAACAAGTAATCATCTGAGAAGCACTCAGAGCCCCGGATTCAGCATTATCACCGATCCGACGTGCAGCTGTTGCTTCAGTGACTACAAGGAATATTAATAGGAGGCTCATGAAAGAGGGCTGAGTTCACGGCGCCCCTTGCACCGAGTACCATTGACCTGGATGCACCAACAATCCCGTTCGTAATGGTGTCGGATACATTCGGCCTGGAATCTCATTGACTGGTATAGAATTGTCTTCAGTGACGAGTCCCGCTTCTTACTGAGGCCCGATGGCCAGCGAAGGTATGTCTGGAGACGCCCTGAACATCAGTGGTATACCAACCTGACTGTCACCCGTCATACGGCCCGTCAATCAGGAGTGATGGTCTGGGATGGAATTTCATTTCCTAGTAGGACCCTTTTGGCTGTCATCCTGTGCATCGTTACAGCACAGCGGTACGTCGACGACATAGTGCGCTCCGTTTTGTGGCACTTCATGGCAAGCTATCCCGCGCTTACATTTCAGCAAGATAATGCCCGCCCGTACACGACGAGAGTTCCCACGACTTATCTTCGTGGTTTCCAATCTTCATCCTGGCCATCAAGGTTGCCGGATTGAGAACATTTGGAGCATTATGGGCAATGTGTTTTAACCGCCTCGGGGTTTTGACGAACTAACTCGCCAATTGGACAGAATTTGGCACAGTATCCCTCAGGAGGACATCCAACAACTCCTTCAATCAGTGTCAAGCCGAAGAACTGCTTGCGCAATGGCCAGAGGTGCACCAACGCGTTATTGACTTGCTTAATTTGTGAAGCTCTTTCTCTTGCATAAATCATCCGATTTCTCTGAAATTGTAATAATTTGTTTGTTTGTACATGTATATGGCATCTACCGATTTCCGTCTAATTCGGATAATCCCTTCGTGATGCATTGTCTTTTTGTCTTTTTTGTTTCTTTTTTTTCTTCGTTGCTTGCTCAATTGACAGACGGAACAACACTGGGTATAAGGTATAATCCAGTCTCACTCCATTGCCAGCTGCTGCTTCCTTTACATGTCCTTCGATTCTTATAACTACAGATTCGTTTCTGTAGAAGTTGTAGATAACTATTACGTACCGGTATCTTTTCCCTGCTAGCTACAGAATTTCAAAGAGTGTGTTCAAGTAGTACTGTGAAAAATTTCTGTAAATCTACAAATGCTATAAATGTGGGTTTGCTTGTCTTCACAGATACTTCGTAGAGTCTGTAATGCTCATGTGTTCCTAGATGTCTTCGGAAACTAAAATGATCTTCCTCGAGGATGGCTTCTACCAGTTTTCGATTCTCCTGTGTATAATTCGTGTAAGAATGTTGGAGCCATGACTTATTACACAGACTGTTCTGTAATAGTCATATCTTTCAGGAGTTACCGACTTCGAATTGGAACTATTACTTTCTACCTGAAACCAGTCTGACACTTCTTGCTCACCAAGTCATGGCTGGATTTCCCCAGGATCTCAATAATTCTGATGAAATGTCGTGTAATCTAGGAGCCTTTCTCTGACTTAGACCTTCAGTAGACTGTCAGGAAGTTCTCACAGCGTCATATCTCTCATCTCACCAGCATCTACTTCCTATTATCTTACTATAAGGACTTCAATTCCCTTGTGTATCCGTTCTGCATATAGCTTCAACATCTTTGTTTCCCTTCTTTGCTTAGTACTAGTTTTCTATATGGGCTCTTGATACTCACACAGTTGACATCTACGTCTCTACGGCCTTGGATGTATCCTCTAGGCATCCCTCTTTAAGCCATTTTGCACTTTGTGTATGTCACTCTCATTTTTAGAAGTCTCGATTCCATTGTGCCTGGTTAACTTGTTGCATTTTCATATTTTCACCTTACATCAATTAAATTCAATATTTCATGTGTTATCGAAGGACTTGTACTGGGCTATGTTTTTTTTTTCTTGGATGTTTGACCCTATGCTGCCTTGACTATTCCATCTGTCAAATCAACGCACTGTACTCCTTTTCCCTGCTTCAGACAATCGTTGCCTAATGCTCTCTTTGAAACGCTCAACAATCTCTGGTTCTTCATCTCTTTAATTTTCTTCTTTTCTGCCATTTATCCAGTTGTAATCTAGAATTCCTAGCCAATAAATCGTGGTTAGAGTCCACATCCACGCCTGGAAATGTTTTGTAGTTTACAATCTTGTTTCAAAATCATGTTAAACCTTCCGATGTCTTCAGCTCTCTTACAGGTGTACAACATGCATTCATCATTCTCAAATGTGATTACGAAACAAAGATCTTATGTAAGAAAACCAGAACACACTCGAAGCAACGCAAGACAAAGAACATTTCAGACAGAGAGAGAGAGAGAGAGAAACCGGTCTTGTCCGCAACCTGAAACGTTATTGACTGTCAAACGTGACTGACAGTGATGGTGGTCTTTCCCGAGTATCTGTGCCTCATAAAACGTCCGAGTCCAAAGTGACAATAACAACGTCGATGTACATGAAAGAAGGTCTCGTTAGACTTCCTCGGCGTCTGTTCGCTACAGATGTCTCGCAGCAGCACAATAGTGTTGCTGTGCTAAGGCGTCTGTACGAGGAGGAAGAAGAAGAAGGGCCTGCCGGACGGGACACGGCAGTTTCCTTTCAGGCGGGCCGCACGCGCAAGAAGCGATGGGAGTCCGGGGAAGGCAGCCAGCAGCCAGTGGCCAGGAGTCTGCCGCCTGATGAACGGCGCCGTCGCTTCTTGCGCCGCAGCGGCCCGCCGAGATCACCTCGCCTCATAATGGAACGGCACGCCGGCCAGGCAAACTGTCTGTCCCGATCCATCTCTTTAACGTCTCAACACTCCTGTTCGTCTTTACCCGAGAAGCGGAGAATTTGCTTGTAAATGGCACATTAAAGATGTTTCATGAATGAATAAAACAGTAGATCGAGTAGAAAAGAACTTCATACAGGATGGGGCACGAAAGCCGGCCCCGAGTGCCAGATTGCTTACTGTCACCCACCAATTCTCATATAATGTTTCGAAGCTGTTGGTACTACATTTTGTATTGTCAGTGCGAAAGACGTTTCGACTTGGTTAATACATGTATAGTAAATTTCTCAGCGAGATGTATCGTTTTCAAGAAACAATCGCATCAGTGGAGGCCTACATGTCTACTGGTTCATTTAAGGAAACGCGGGACATTTTTGCAAATACGTTTCCTGGCGTTTCTATACCAGAAAATACCTGTATACAGGATTTGGTGAGAAAGTAGTGTATTACTGGATCAGCTGCAAACGCGCCACGTCCGTTCGTAGATCTGTTGTAATCCCGTATACTCGAAAATGACTGATCCAGATTCCAAAGAAGCCAACACGTAAATTGTCGCAACAAATGAACGTTCCGCTTAGGACTGTCAACGTGTTTCACAAGATTCAGGGAGAGACTGACATAGAAGAACGGAAGAAAAGGCAAAACGTGTGAATTACTGTACGTAGCTATGTCAAACAATTGAAAGTGGAATGTTGCAGCTGCTTTTGAATTTCGTGAGTGATGAAGCCTGCTTCCATTTGGCAAGACACGTGAACTTCCAGAATACCAGATACTCGTCAACAAACAACCCCTATACGATTAATGAGGAAACTATTGATGTTGCGGCCGGCCGCTGTGACCGAGCTTCAGTTGGGAACCACGCGGTTGCTATGTTCGCAGGTTCGAATCCTGCCTCGAGCTTCGTTGTGTGTGATTTCCTTAGGTTAGTTAGGTTTAAGTAGTTCTAAGTCTAGGGGACTGATGACCTCAGGTGTAAGTCCCATAGTGTTTAGACGCATTTTTATTCGAGTTGAAAAAATCGGAGTGCGGTTTGCCGTGATTGAAAGTCTGATTGTGGAAACACTGCTGCGTATATGCGAATCTATGAGGGATTTTGCGCACAGTTGACACAATCTCCTCCCCATGAATACAATTATGCTGTCTTTCGACAGAACAGGGCGACATGTTACTCTCCACGCTAGTCAATCTCACAAATTCGTGGCAGATTCGCATAAGGAAGGACTCTAAGAAACAGACTGCGGCCGATGCATTCGCCGGAACTAACCACTTGTGAGTTTTAGCTGTGCGACAATGTAAAGGGAAGTGCACTCGAATAACTCAATAACGGCAAAAGACTTGAAGACAATATTCTTAATGAAATTTTGAGAACTGATGCGGCAGAGTTGCACAAAGTGTATATTAACATGTTAGGGCTCTCATAAAAGTGCATTCAAGCACAACGTCATTTTGAACACCTAATATAAAGTAATGTAAAAGACAAGATTAATTCTGTGAATATAGACCTTTGCATTAGCTTATTTGTTATTTCTTTATTACCTAATTATTACACGTTTTCTATTTTGTGTTGTATCTGCTCGTGCCGGGTAACAATTTCTGCGTATCTGGCGAGTAATCTGTATTCGGGGCTGGTTTTTCGTGCGCCACCCTGTGTATATTCCAGACGATGTAGTCATCAAAGCCAAAAATATGATAGAATTTCAGCCCTGAGTAAAAGATGTATCAGACAGCTGCGAATAAGTGAGTCTTAAAATAACTCTGTGCAAAACAAATACTATGCACAACCAGTGGATAACTAAGAGACAAATAACATCGAACAACTGTCTAAAAATTGTTAACTCATATGTTTATCTGGGACAATTTAATGATATCCTAGGAGACTTAAAACTAAAATTTTCAGCCGAATCAAGCTAGATTAGAGGACTTTTGGAAGAAACACAATAGTTTGCAAGTCTAATGTGCCAAAATGGTTAAAAAAGATTATCTTGGTACAGTGTGTTCTTCTCGTACTAATATGCAGATTTCAAAATTGGATTTTAAAATAGTTTTTCAAAGAAAACCACGAACAGATCAGAGAGTTATGAAACAGTCACTCCTAGGTCTCATTAAGAAACATCGGAGAAGAAATGAAAGTGTAAGAGCAATAGTAGGAGTTCAGAATATTGCGGAAAGGTTAAAGGCTCTATAACGGAGATGAAATGACGGAAGATGGACCTAGGCAATACTAGAGTTGCAAAGAAAGACGAAGACCACAAGCCAGATCACACGAACACTGATACAACTAACTGAAGGATGTCGCAGGCTTCAACTGGCAAAGGATAGCAGGAGACAGAGAGGCATAACTTTAAGACTGAAGAGGATACGTATTACAAAGTTTGATTTTCCTGAATAATATATAGGGTTGTCACTAGCAACCTTTAGACTCCGTTTTGCCTTGGTAGTGGTAGTCAGTTCTGAAATTTTGTTTGTTGTTATCTGACAAACAATGGATGGAAAAATAACTACAGAACAGTTTGTATCTATGTTTTCATCATGGTGGAATCCTGACCATAATCAGAGTGATATTTGTGAATTGTTTGTGGCACACAGATTTACTTCCGCCAGTCGGTAGAATACTTGCCCACGAAACGCAAAGGTACCGAGCTCGAATCTCGGTCTGGAACACAGTTTTAATCTTGCAGAAAATTTTCGTATCAGCACACACATACCTCTGCAGAGTGAAAATTTCATTCTGTAGACAACATTTACTTGTTATATTTTTTTATTTTCGTTCTGGATGAAAGTTGTGTAGAATGGTCAAGATAAATCGGGCACACTGTACAGTGCAGTGACAAAAGTCATCAGATACGTCGTAACATCGGTCGGACCTCCTTTTGCCCGGCCTAGTGCAGCAGCTCAACATGGTATGGACTCAACAAGTCGTTGGAAGTCCCCTGCAGAAATACTGAGCCATACTTCTTCTACAGCCACCCATAACTGTAAAGTGTTGCCGGTGCAGGATTTTGTGCACGAACTGAACTCTCGATTATGTCCCATAAATGTTCGATAGGATTCATGTCGGGCGATCTCGGTGGTCAAACCATTCGCTCGAATTGTTGAGAATGTTCTTCAAAACCAACTAGGCGCTTCAATCCGGAACCGCGCTGCTGCTACGGTCGCGGGTTCGAATCCTGCCTCGGGAATGGATGTGTGTGATGTCCTAAGGTTAGTTAGGTTTAAATAGTTCTAAATGTAGGGGCTGATTACTTCAGATGTCAGGTACGATAGTGCTTAGAGCCATTTAAACCATTTGAAACTAATTGCGAACAATTGTGGCAGGAGACATGGCTCATTGTCATCCATAAAAACTCCCTCGTTGATTGGGAAAATGGCTGAAAATAACCTCCAGGTAGGCGCCATTTTCAGTCAATGATCGGTTGAGTTGGACCAGCCGACCCAGTCCATTCCACGTAAACACAACCCACGCTATTATGGAGCCACCACCAGCCCGCACAGCGCCGTGTTGACAACTTGTTGCTTCGTGGTGTCTGCGCCACGCTCCAGCCCTATTATCAGCGCTTACCAACTGAAATCAGGACTCATCTGTCCAGGCCACGGTTTTACAGTCGTTTATGTTCCAAACGATACATTCACGAGCCTAGAGATGCAGGCGATGTCGTACTGTTAGCAAAGGCATTCGTGTCAGTCATCTGCTGCCATAGCTCGTTAACGCCAAATTTCGCTGCACTCTCCTAACGGATACGTTCCTCGTACGCCCCACATGGTTTTCTGTGCTTTCTGACGCAACGTTGCTTGTCTGTTAGCACTGACAACTCCACGCAAATGCCGCTACTCTCGGCCGTTAAGTTAAGGCTGTCAGCCTTAGTGAGAAATAGGGTATTCTTATCAGACCCTTGACGCTGTGAATCTCGAAATATTGGATTCCTTAACGATTTCCGAAATGGAATGTCCCACGCGACTAGTTCCAACTACCATTCTGCTTTCAAAGTCTGTTAATTCCCGTCAGGCAGCTAAAATCACGTCGGAAACTTTTACACATGAAACAACTGAGTATGCACAGCCCTTTTATGCCTTGTGTATGCGATATTACTGCCACAATACATGCGTATATCCCTATCCCATGTCCTTTGTCATCTCAATGGATATGTACATGGTAAACCAAAATCCACGCACTTGGACGATACGTAGCCTACTAACCTCACCAAAATGACTGTAACAAAGTTTCGTTACCTGCATATTTTCGGTACAAAATGGCAACCAGAGAAAGGCAATTTGGCAACACTGTAATCAAATGTCCGGTAAGTATCTTCATTCAACGAGGGAATTTGTATGGATGACATGTCTCCGGCCACAATTGTTCACAATTGGTTTTGAAGAACATTCTGAACAATTCGAGCGAATGGTTTGTGGCTGTTTTGCACTGTTAGTGCACTGGGTAGACTTTTGATTTAGAATACTCGAGTTGGGGAATTCAGTTCTGGATGTAGATATATTTTTATTTTTATTCTCTAATTTTCATCTGTCCAAGAATGTTGTAGTATACAGTTTCTTAAACTACACATACGCTACAACAACAATTGTTTTAATGCTGGAAAAAAATCAGGTATTGGTCAGAAATCTCTGATATATTCACGTAGAGTGATAATCAGTTAAACATGAACAGGACGGAAATGACTTCAAAACTTATCAGTGTGGAAATATGGACACACTAAGAACATCTAGGTGCAATGCTTGAAACACATAATCAGTCGCAGCATGCGTTTCGTTGTACTCTGTTCTCTGTTAGCACTGAATAGTTATACATGTTTTGTATAAGCAGAACGTATGAGATGGTAAATACGATGCTGCGCCGTGTAAAATCATAAAATAAAAGTAAGTTACACATATATCCGTATTATATCGCGAAACTCTACCCACTGCACTAACTGCCATATAACGGGTACTCAGTGTCGAACGAGGGTGCTTGTCGGAAATTTGATTGCAGTATTGCCAAACTGCCATTCTTTGACGTTCATTTTCTACCGAAAATATGCACACGACATAATTTTGCTGCAGACATTTTTCTACTATTAGTACGCAAGGAATTACGGTATGGAATCTGAGTGCTTGAATTTTTTTTCGAAAGCGGACGGGTGTGAAGTACCATATGATAACCAGTGGAAAAATTCTCCTGTCGGAGCATAAAAATCTTAATATATTTCCCTTTTAAAGAATATGACAGAATACGGGAAATCATCTGCCTTAATACTAATTCCGCCTTCCAGAACAAAAATTTTAGCATGAGAACATATTCGCTCTCTTTTAACACGGAACATTCTAAATCCTTTTGCCCAGACTCTTTTGTAGCTAAGCCTTCATACTCAGCATCTCCCTCTCATTGCCACTGTCTACATATGTGTCTCTCCCGTCGTCTCCTTTCCCCGCCATTGATTTACAGTGCACCCCACTGCCAGTCTCCACCATCCTTCGGTAACTCAACAATTCTCGGGGCTCCACTCATGCCTTCTCCCTATATACACGCGTTTAAATTTTCGGTCCAAATTTGGGCCTCCCCTGTACCTGTGAGGGTACAGAACCCCCTAGCCTATGTATGGTCTCCATTCATCTGTATTTTGTCCTCTCTCTTCTCTCCTTGGTTGCACTTCTTCCATCTCCATCCGTCTCTCTTTCTCTCTTTCTGCCATTGTCTCGCACTGGTCATCAATATCTCCTCTCTCCTTGGCTCCTACTGTTATTTTGTTCATGCCTCTCTCTTTCTCCTTCAGTGGCACTTTCCCTCTCCCACCATTACTGTCTTCTCTCTCTTTTTCTCCCATTGGTACTGTTTCCTCTCTCTTCCACTGCCACCGTCTCTCTGCTACTCTCTTTCAGTGCAAAAAAGGACGAAGATATTCGCACGCCAAAATAATTGCGAGGAAGGCGGAATAAGGACTGAGGTAGCCGGTTCCCCATATTTCTGTAAAGTTTTTTAAAGAGGAGTACGTTCGGCTTGTTGGTGCTCAAACATGAAATATTTTTCAGCAGGTGTCCTTCTTTTCCTTGCTATAGCAGCGTGTGTGGCTTACATAAACTAAATTCTACAACTCACTAACGTTTTCACAGCTTATTTATATACTTCGACAAATATATACACTTTGCCACATATAAACACCAAATAAGTTCGCATAATGTAAAGTGAACAGAAAATCTTTTGCTTTACTTTTTTTCTTGATACTTTGTTCATCGATCACAATAAATCGAAAACTCATGGCTATTGATTTGTATATCAAAAGAGTGAAAAAGTTATTAGATTTATTTCGCTGAATTTGAAGTATTTCCACGTTCACATAACTTCTAGGAGTTACTTTAAGTTCTTTGTGACCATTTTAAAACCCATTTTAGCTAATTTTTTGTCAATGCTTTACCACTTGGGGCATGGTTGTATAGGCGTGAAGTGCCCGTTATACAGACACAGTGCATCTTAAAATTCATTGGTAAAAAAGTGCTGACTAAAACTATACTTTGGTGACCCCAGAACCCATGTGATGATCGTAGAATCCTTGCCATGTGTTCACTATGCCAGTTAAAACTACATTTACGCCTCAGGCCGAACATCACTGCATATTTTGTGTGCATAAGCACGGCGACTGAAGCCCTGTATCTCCGTAACGGATAACGACGTCGAAAAGAGTTTTACAAATTCCCGAGAACATCATCTTACGAAAATATTGCAAACATTTCGAGATTTGCGGTGAATAGAAATTATAGAAGTGATCATCGCCACAGTTGGTACTTTTAGTACCCAAGAATCATGGTTTCTCGTGTGTGCCTTGACAAAAGATAAATTTTCAAAAATTGCAAAACGTCGTCTCTATACGAATCTCTAAAAAATGTACCGATAAAATCTGAGCCATTTGCTATGGTTAGTTATTTATATAATTGTGTTAACGGTGCAAAAATGGTTAAAACCGGTTTTTGCGATTTTCTGCGTAAGTACGGTAAAATTGAACTTCTGGATCTCGGTAACAAATAATGATGCGGAGAAAAGTTTCTAAATTCCCTGAGAATATTATTTTAGGAACATATCGTAAAAATTTCGACGCTCTGTCATGAGTAGAAATAATAAAAGTGGTCATCCCCACAATTAGCACTTTTCGTACCCAAAAATAATGGTTTTTCAGGAATTTCTCATGAGCCGCCCGTGAACAAATGATGCTTTTTTAAAATGTCTAAGGTCCACCCCAGATCACACCTAATGCAAAAGAACTAACCGATTTGCCCAATTTGCCTGAGCTGACCTTGTGCTGTGGGATAAATACAGTACGTCACTTCTTTCGACAGGTATACGAATCGTCGGTAGGTTAAGGTCTATCCAAAACACTTGAAATCTTATCCCTGAGATCAATAGAACAACCCGAAATATGACTCACTGAAAAATCACATTTTCACATCTTCACGAGCTGCTTTTTGGAAAATCTTGGTACCGCACACTGTCCTGCGCGCACCTATAGATGCAGACGCGCTCCAGTAAACGAGGGTCATCTGACGAGCCGTTTGCGGGATAACATGGAAGGTATGGTCAGGAGCCGCTACTGACTTCAGTATGAATGAAAATTAAGTGATTATATAGCATTACTGATTGGAGACTCCGACTGGGGATGTTCGGCCATCTGGTGTGGGGTTATATATTTGATGTCCGTTCGATGAGTTGTGCGTCTTTGGGATGAAGAAGGGATGAAAACATCAGGACAGTACAAAAATCCAGCTCCCTAACGAAGAAAGTCTCCCACCCGGCCGGGAATCGAATCCAGGAGGTCGCGATCTCGAGCTGGTGTTGTTAACCACTAGACCACCAGCTGCGGACTTCGGCATGAATTATTGTCTTAGTTAGTAGAAACAGTATAAGTCTCCCATTTTTAGGTTACACATCTTGTATTTACCAGCTTCATTGACTCTTTATTGAGATTAAACCACGCAGTGCCAAGGGGATGGTTGGGTACTTTATGCCACTTCTCACAAATATATTAATTTAGTCTATATTCTGAAATTTTTTTAAAATATTTTTTAACGAATTCTTACATCAGATTCGATACATGTTTGAAATTTTTCTATTAAACTTAACCCAAAAATTTCATTAATGATGTCACTTTCCACAATGAATGTCATATGCAATATTTTCGGTAATGCTGTGACTTTTCACAATGAATGTCATATACATAGCTTCAGTATCTTACTTAGACATCGATATCTCTTCAAAAGTGAAATGGAAATTAGCGTTTGGCGTCAATGGCCGGGAGGCCCCTTGCGGGGAGGTCCGACCGCCTTGGTGCAGGTCTTCTTACATTCGACGCCACATTGGCCGACCTGCGAGCCGAATGGGGATGAAATGATGATGAAGACAACACAACACCCAGTCCCTGAACGGAGAAAATCTCCGACCCAGCCGGAAATCGAACCCGGGCCCATACGACGGCAATCCGTCGCGCTGACCACTCAGTTATCGGGGCGGACTCTTCAAAAGTATGGTGTAAGTAAAAGTAAACAACAATTAACGCAATTTGAAGCTTTTAATTTTTTGTGGTGGTCATACAGTACCTACAGCTTCCTAGTACACGTTTCTGGAAATGCACTGATACGGCTAAGAGAGTTCTAAAAGATTTTTTCAGGTTCTGGACGCTACTTACAAATTGGTACCTTTTGAAAAACTATGTTATTAACTTAACGCAACAACAATTAACGAAGTTTAGTTAGTTGTCTTTTTTTAGGCTGGGCATAAAGTACCCCACCTTCCGTGGTAACGCGCATTATGGAAAAATGTGTTGGTACTGCTAGCTTAAGCCGTTTAGCCGTTTCCTGTTGATACAAAAATCCACTAAATTTCAACTGCCACACCTTCATTTTTGCATTTTTCATCAAAATGAAATGGGAGATTACCCAAAAAACCCACTTTTGCTGTATGGCATATTTACTGTGGTACCAAGCGTGTGTAGAAATAAGACAGTTCCTTTATCAACCGAGTTAGTTCGGGCATTGAACAAATAAGGGTACCATGTTACAATTAATAATATCTAATGGCTGGTGAAATTTGTATTTATGTCGCTCAGTATGAAGAACATGCTATATCTGCCCCAAGAAAGAATAAGAGACTGTTTGTCGTCGCTACGATTCACCTAGCAGCGAGAGGTAAACCATGGACTGAAGTTGTGCAGTGCTCAGACGTAGACCGGGGAAGCCAAATGCAAACCCTCGAGCAGCTGCCGAGCCTGGAGCACTTGCCAGCGTCTCCAAAGCATGTGGTCAGGTGCACGAGTGCTTCCTTCAGTAACGCAGCGGCTATCTCCACACAGCACCTGGGGCAAGCGAAGAACCGGTCCACCTCTAATGATCAACTTCTTGACGGCTCGTTAAGTCTTAATAAAACTTCTTGTGACTGTCCACTGTGTCTGTAGCAGCTTCTCATCCTCGACGGCCCCTCTTGTTCAGCGGAGCCCTGTTTACGTACGACATCTTGCTATATTACAGCAGTATGTGTCTCTGTCCCCGAGTAGTGCCTTCATTTGCTAATGTACGGAAGTTACCTTAACATCACAGGAAAATGACGAGCTGGATCATTACTCCCTTTAGCAATACTTACTGAGCTTCATTTTCTCTTATCACTACATATTTTGGCTAGACCTCCAGACACTTCTGCTGCGCCTTTCCTTGTGTCGTTCATATGAACAGCTGTGGTACGTATGGGGATACGTCACATGCCTCGCAGGTTTGATATGAATCTAAATTGTCTAGTTCATGCGCCGACATATTGTCTTACAAACTCACTAAGGCAGTAAATGGGGTTATTAAAATGACAGCCGGCAAGTACAGCGCATTCCTTTTTTACCACAATAATACATTAGGTAGGGGGCCCAGATTTCATTACTTCAGTAAGTTAGGACCTTTATAGCCCTTGGGTAAATGTTGGGTAAAAGTTAAAAATTGGCTTATACTCGTATATTCCTGAGTTTATTCTTCACCTGTAGGCAAGTTACATTTATAGTATTATAATACACTATAGGCACAATCTGACAAAAACATTAACGCTAAAAAAATATTAAAGAATAAAAGAAAGTATTCGTAATTTTATCCCCCTTAAAATTACAATTAACTTGTATTTTTCTATTCTAACACTACCAAACGAAATTAACTAGTATAAATCACTTAAAGACCATCAATGAACAATGTTTTTAAGCGATTTTCAGTCTCTTAATCATGTCACATATGAGATTGTATGCATGTGTAGATGAAGAGAATGCTTCGTTACACAAATCCAAACATTTCGTGCGACGAATCTGTTTCCCTTCACTTGTGTTTTCTCACCTGGAAAAAGTAGAATAACCTTTATGAATAGCAAATAAACTCAAATTTTAATAACAGCTCTCATTTTCGTCCCAGGGATGACATTTTGAAGTGCAAGGGGGCCGAAATTACGAACCTCCCCAGATTAGTGTCATGGTCATCACAGTAACAAACGCCAAACTGTTGACTATAGCGTTCGTACGTCAGAAACTGCAACAGACGAGTGAAATACAGACCAATATTTGAACACATATCAGTGCTCACAGTAGGAATAGCTGACTCTTAATTTCACTGCTACGCTAACTCACCTCAGCTCTAAAAGATGAATTCCCTCATACGCGGAAGCTATACGTGCTGCACACTACTCTCTCTCAACAGGACAATGGAATGAAGTCAGGCATTCGTACACAGCTAAACATAATTACCAACTGTGGAAACCGGAAATTCCTAGGGCGTCGAAATTAGGAATAGGAACAGAAGTAGGATCCCTAACGTTACAAACCAGAACGCAATGGACTCACATGCATGTGTAGCTGCCGCCCTCGTAGATAAAGGAGCTACTGCTGTTTGCAAAATGGTGACATAACAACAAAAAGCGTTCTGCGTGATACAATTCACTCGAACAAGGGTTGGAGTAATGTGATGGAGATACTTTCCGAAACAATTTAACATGACTTTCACGGTACAGTACTTGCATATCACTTTACGTGCGTAAGTTCCAATGCACTGGTTGTCTATGTCACGCGTAAAGTCGTTCTCATCGACAGTCTTTGAGCTATACAGTGGATGAAATCAGAGCATCGTATATAAAACCTGTAAATTGGAGAAGTTCCACCTTATGCAAGTTCTGTTTTGCTCAAGCACGTTTTATCACTTTCTGTGCTATATTCAATGTGGTATATGTTAGTGTTCCTGAAAATTATTATGACTCGGTAACATCTCGAGTAGACTACACTCCTGGAAATGGAAAAAAGAACACATTGACACCGGTGTGTCAGACCCACCATACTTGCTCCGGACACTGCGAGAGGGCTGTACAAGCAATGATCACACGCACGGCACAGCGGACACACCAGGAACCGCGGTGTTGGCCGTCGAATGGCGCTAGCTGCGCAGCATTTGTGCACCGCCACCGTCAGTGTCAGCCAGTTTGCCGTGGCATGCGGAGCTCCATCGCAGTCTTTAACACTGGTAGCATGCCGCGACAGCGTGGACGTGAACCGTATGTGCAGTTGACGGACTTTGAGCGAGGGCGTATAGTGGGCATGCGGGAGGCCGGGTGGACGTACCGCCGAATTGCTCAACACGTGGGGCGTGAGGTCTCCACAGTACATCGATGTTGTCGCCAGTGGTCGGCGGAAGGTGCACGTGCCCGTCGACCTGGGACCGGACTGCAGCGACGCACGGATGCACGCCAAGACCGTAGGATCCTACGCAGTGCCGTAGGGGACCGCACCGCCACTTCCCAGCAAATTAGGGACACTGTTGCTCCTGGGGTATCGGCGACGACCATTCGCAACCGTCTCCATGAAGCTGGGCTACGATCCCGCACACCGTTAGGCCGTCTTCCGCTCACGCCCCAACATCGTGCAGCCCGCCTCCAGTGGTGTTGCGACAGGCGTGAATGGAGGGACGAATGGAGACGTGTCGTCTTCAGCGATGAGAGTCGCTTCTGCCTTGGTGCCAATGATGGTCGTATGCGTGTTTGGCGCCGTGCAGGTGAGCGCCACAATCAGGACTGCATACGACCGAGGCACACAGGGCCAACACCCGGCATCATGGTGTGGGGAGCGATCTCCTACACTGGCCGTACACCACTGGTGATCGTCGAGGGGACACTGAATAGTGCACGGTACATCCAAACCGTCATCGAACCCATCGTTCTACCATTCCTAGACCGGCAAGGGAACTTGCTGTTCCAACAGGACAATGCACGTCCGCATGTATCCCGTGCCACCCAACGTGCTCTAGAAGGTGTAAGTCAACTACCCTGGCCAGCAAGATCTCCGGATCTGTCCCCCATTGAGCATGTTTGGGACTGGATGAAGCGTCGTCTCACGCGGTCTGCACGTCCAGCACGAACGCTGGTCCAACTGAGGCGCCAGGTGGAAATGGCATGGCAAGCCGTTCCACAGGACTACATCCAGCATCTCTACGATCGTCTCCATGGGAGAATAGCAGCCTGCATTGCTGCGAAAGGTGGATATACACTGTACTAGTGCCGACATTGTGCATGCTCTGTTGCCTGTGTCTATGTGCCTGTGGTTCTGTCAGTGTGATCATGTGATGTATCTGACCCCAGGAATGTGTCAATAAAGTTTCCCCTTCCTGGGACAATGAATTCACGGTGTTCTTATTTCAATTTCCAGGAGTGTATGTGAATTTCGGCTTAAAGTTATTTACATCTAGAAAGAAGCGATAACTAGGCGTTAAATTTTTACGTTAGTTGATATATACGGCGAAATACAAATTTCACAGAGTTGAGGCATTAATTATTTTACGTTACTTTGTGCCGAAATGAGGCATAGAATAATAGCTCAGAAGTAAGATACGAGGCAAGCTGGAAACTAATGCCTCCTAATTTCTTTATGTGAAAAGTATAAAGCTTTCTAATAAAACAAACGTTTATAACATTAAACATCCTTATTCTTCTTGCCTACATATCTGCAGCCCACTGCCGCTAGAGGGTTCCGAATTGTAGCGTGCAACATGACGGTGCTTTAAAGAGTTCGTCTATACATTGAGGACCCTTGGGTTCACTGTCATCTGCCGTCTTCCATACAGTCCCGTCTTTGTCCCATTCGATTTTCATCTGTTTCCAAAACTTAAACATCTTCGAAGACTTCAGTTTGATACTGATGAAACGGCGCAAGCAGAGGCGTGGCTCTCTCAGCAAAGTCAAAGATTTTACACTGTCGGTATCAACAAACCGGTCTGTCGTTGGAAGAAATTCGTCCGTCGCCAGGGAGACTATGCTGAGGAAGAAATATGTACACATGAAGGACAAAGATGTAGCATGTCAGTAACGCTTGTTTTATTTAAAAAGCTTTAAGAGGCATTACTTCTCAGCATACCCTCGTAGCTATATCGTTGTCCACATACCTTACATAGGGCTACCAGTTATTTATATTGGTGGTTTTATCGTGTAGTCCACAGCTTGTCATCTGCAATGAATATAAGTTTGTATTTCGTCCATTTCAGACTAGAAGTCGCTATATTATCTATCTTAATTTAGCATGTTGCTCACGTTTTGTAATGATTTAGTGTTGCTTCCCCTGTTCTAGAAGCGTTAAAATGCCCTTTCCTTATTCTATCGCAACGGAACACATAAATGTCTTACAGCTATAAAAACACGTGAAATGGCGGCAGAGGTCTTGGGCTTTTCTAGTAAAATGTTTGATATACATATGCACGTAACTGTCCAAAACGGCAATTGTAAAAGAAATAAATATTTTAACACGGGTAAAACAAGGGAAGCAATTCTAGAGTAGCAGCAACCGTAAGCAGCACGCTGTACAACGACATATAATATCGTATTTTCAGTCTGAAACAGACGAAAAACGGAAAAAAAACTTTTATTGTTTTCAGAATATAAGCTGCTGACTGCATTGTAGATATAAATCTAGGCCTACTTTTCAGCATAGCATAAATCTACAATATTTAATTTTCGTTTTTGTGAGATATGAAGAGATGAATAGTGGAAATGGACAACTTTCTAAGTGCCAAATCTGACATTTCTTAGAAAAAAAAAACAAATATATATCTGTTTGTGGGTTACCCAAGTGTTTTGTATCCAAAAAAAAAATTGAGAAGATATTGTGAGGCAACAGAATTATGCTGCTCACCGCATCACCGCAAAAAATAATGAGACAGATTAAAAAATAAACACTTTATTAAGAACTTTCTAACAAGGAACTCCTTGACTGCGAGGTCGCGAATGGCTAATGATGTTTACGGCTTTCGACGCCTCGCGTATTGTCTACCGTGCAACCACAATATTGGCTGCTAAAGGCAACATGGGGCGGGACTGGAGGTATCAAGTGGATTAGGGTAATAGTGTAGTTGAACTGCTCAGTTGACGAGTAACTCACAAAAGTACTACAGTGCAAGTGCTGTTGATACAAAACACAACAATGTCAACGATAAACGGGGCAAACATTGCATTATATCTATAACAGCAGTTGCCGAAGTTGATATTTCGTCAGAAAGGAACCAAAGGAACTTAGCAGAAAGAAGTGGCAGATGAAATCTTAACGTTTCTGCATGATGAGTCAATGGAATGTGTGGTGTCGTATACGCTCGACTTTGCGGATAATGTAAATGAAGAGCAGACTGTATGTGGATAACAAGCGAAAGTGAGTGGCACTGACACAGGTATCGAACTGTGTACTTCATCATCAAAAAAATGGTTCAAATGGCTCTAAGCACTATGGGACTTAAAATCTGAGGTCATCAATCCCCTAGACTTAGAACTACGTAAACCTAACTAACCTAAGGACATCACACACATCCGGGCCCGAGGCAGGATTCGAACCTGCGACCGTAGCAGCTGCGTGGTTCCGGACTGAAGCACCTAGAACCGCTCGGCCACAACGGCCGGCGTAGCTCATAATCCTTGTCAAACAGGGAGCCACAGATCTCATCCCCAGTGAAGTGTAGTAAAAGACAATAGTTGTCCATGGAGCGGGTACTACACATAATTAAGTCCGTGGAAGATCATACGCGATGCAGTTTAAAAAAAAAAAAAAAAAAAGCAATTTTGAATAAGTCAGCTGCAGTATGACCGTGTAGTGCATAAAACAAAAACTACAGATATTCAAGGGAGGACAGGGGGCACTTGTTACAAAAACTGGTGTTTGCGCGTTTCAAGGATGCTCGATGCAATTTACAGGATACTGACCTGCTACGTCATGCACATCAAAAAACGCACGAAATAGATTACATTGATTTCAAGGGACACAGTGGATTGTTACATAACTTCAAACAGTGTTACAGAATTGTAAGAAACGAAATTTTAAACAAATCGTCAACTTGACGATGCACAGCAAACTGCCGAATCAGTACGAAAATTTGTAGATGAGAGAAACAAACTTATCCCATCGTTCAGTAAGCAATTTGTTGTCGACTCCGACCAACCAGGATTTGAAGAGAGAAAGCGCTGGAAATCAGAGGTGCCAAGAGCGTTGTATCAGGATCAACTAATATGAAAGCCTTAACGCGTACAACCACGCCGACTGTTAATCTGGATGGTAAATTGGCTGGAAAGTTACGTATTATGCTGCAAGAAGTCGAAGTGCCAGTATACTACGCGAATGCTCATTAAAGAGAACATGTTCATTTTTGTTGTACTTTCATGTTATACATACTAACATTGTAAGATTGGCCATCCTCTCAAGTGAAAGGTTGCATAATCGTTGAACTCGTAGCTATCAGTGATTCTACCCTGTTGTAATAGTTCTACATTTTAATGAAGGAGGAAAAGAATGTCTGCCGATGTTGTTCTCTGAGTGAACTGCAATTTGTTTATTTTTCAGATCAGTAATTTTCAGATAATATTTCTCAGAATCGCTTGTGACACATGTAACTCACAAATGAACCACATTTTCGACTACACTTCTAAATAATCTTTATGTTGTAGCTCATGTTACTTTGTGTGCTTGCTAAGAAAAATTAGTGAATCATCCCTTCTTTGCTAGACACCATTTAATTAGTTTTGTTTCACCCAAACACGTTTCAGCACTTTCTATGCTACATCCAGTGGGTTTTCTTTGTTATTATTTCTGATAATTATTGTATCTTGATAACATCTTGTGAAATTATATTAATTTCAGTTTTAAGCTATTTAACTGTATAAAGGACCTGGAATTAAGCGTTAAATTGGACTTTAGTTTACGTATACGGTGAAAGTCATTAGAAGAGTGGAAATGAAAACGTTCCAACCGCCATTTTTTCACAAAATGCCTGTTCAATGCTGCTGTGTTCTTGGTACTCTGTTGCACAACCCTAGACTTGATCCAGGTGCCAAACCATGGAGAAAGTCTTTCAAACATGCGATGGTAGGTGGTGCATTGTCTTTGTGCCAGGCTGTACTTCCCTCGAGACTTAATTATTTTAAAAGATGTAGTAGTGGTGTTTGTTAACTACAGTTCTACTAGCAAAAATCTAATACTACGTTTCTGTACGTGTATTATCAGAAATCAGTATTAATGGCATCCGGCAGTGTGCGTAATGTTTATGACGTCGTATATCTTGAACTTTGTGTCGTTCAGTGATATGATTTTGTAGGTACGAGGGCTGTCCAGAAAGTAAGTTACGATTGATCGCGAAATGAAAATCACAGTGAAAATCAGAAATGTTTCATTTGTAACAGTTAGCTACACCTTTCAGCTACTTCTCTACGTAGTCGCCGTTCTGATTCAGACATTCGTCGTAGCGTTGTACCAACTTTCCAATAACCTCATCATAGAAGGCAGCCGCCAGTGCTTTCCGCCAATTCTCTACGCTGGCCTGAAGCTCGTTGTCTGTGCCAAAATGTTGTCTTCGTAGCCAGCGGTTCGTTTGAGCAGAGATGAAACTCAGTGGGAGACAATTACGGGCTGTATTGTGGGTACCCAAACATTTCCAATTGAAACGATGCAGGAACATCTTCATTGCCCCTGCAGAATGAGGCTAAGAATTGTCTTGAAGAAGAACCGCACAACAGTTATGTAATGTTGGCTGCATAGCTTCAGGGGAAAATTCTCACCAGGCCCTCGTACTTGGCGGGAGACACTATTTTCTATAACATCTTTACGCGCTCACGAAGAGCTCAGGAATGAAAAGAGCGACATAATTCTACCTAGAGTCATACTAGAGACACTGCCCAAGACATCTTTGCAAAGCTTTATCGGATTTTCATAGTCGTTTCCATTTCGCGACCGATCGTAACTTACTTTCTGGACAGCCCTCGTACATTCAGCGGTGTGTGTGGATAGGGTCTGCGAAATGTTTTGAACCAACAAAGTAATAAATTTAAACGCCGTGCATAACTCGGCAGCTTTTCATTCGTCTCACTGTTTATGACGTCGTATCTCCTGAACTATATATCTTACAATTATTTAATTTTACACTTACGTTACTGCATGAACAGTGGGCAAAGTAGTAAGCGATAAAAATTTTTTTCTTTTGTGGGTGTTGTCAGCGAGAAAAATTTTCATAAGGATTTGAAATTATGTGTAAACTTTGTTGCGCATTGCTAAGTGCCCTCATTCTCAAATACTGGATGAATGAAGCCTGGGAATTCACGCGATAAGTAAGTGGTTCTTAACCCCATTAGCGATTGTCACCTTACAGTAAGGTATGTGTGTGCCACGTTTGGTTTAGGAGGAGATGTGGAACACACACACACACACACACACACACACACACACAGATCCATCCGTTTTTGTAATGAGTGTGGATTTCGAACTTCCTTCTCGCTTAAAATAGCTGCACTGACTTGATGCTACAATACCTAAAGAAGCGCTCGTGAATAATAATAGGTTTTTAAAAATAGTAAAGAGAAGGTTTCCTAATAACAGCGTACACATAGTTTCTACGTCTCCTTAAAGTAGATTATCTGTATATTAGTCATCTAATACACTCCTGGAAATGGAAAAAAGAACACATTGACACCGGTGTGTCAGACCCACCATACTTGCTCCGGACACTGCGAGAGGGCTGTACAAGCAATGATCACACGCACGGCACAGCGGACACACCAGGAACCGCGGTGTTGGCCGTCGAATGGCGCTAGCTGCGCAGCATTTGTGCACCGCCGCCGTCAGTGTCAGCCAGTTTGCCGTGGCATACGGAGCTCCATCGCAGTCTTTAACACTGGTAGCATGCCGCGACAGCGTGGACGTGAACCGTATGTGCAGTTGACGGACTTTGAGCGAGGGCGTATAGTGGGCATGCGGGAGGCCGGGTGGACGTACCGCTGAATTGCTCAACACGTGGGGCGTGAGGTCTCCACAGTACATCGATGTTGTCGCCAGTGGTCGGCGGAAGGTGCACGTGCCCGTCAACCTGGGACCGGACCGCAGCGACGCACGGATGCACGCCAAGACCGTAGGATCCTACGCAGTGCCGTAGGGGACCGCACCGCCACTTCCCAGCAAATTAGGGGCACTGTTGCTCCTGGGGTATCGGCGAGGACCATTCGCAACCGTCTCCATGAAGCTGGGCTACGGTCCCGCACACCGTTAGGCCGTTTTCCGCTCACGCCCCAACATCGTGCAGCCCGCCTCCAGTGGTGTCGCGACAGGCGTGAATGGAGGGACGAATGGAGACGTGTCGTCTTCAGCGATGAGAGTCGCTTCTGCCTTGGTGCCAATGATGGTCGTATGCGTGTTTGGCGCCGTGCTGGTGAGCGCCACAATCAGGACTGCATACGACCGAGGCACACAGGGCCAACACCCGGCATCGTGGTGTGGGGAGCGATCTCCTACACTGGCCGTTCACCACTGGTGATCGTCGAGGGGACACTGAATAGTGCACGGTACATTCAAACCGTCATCGAACCCATCGTTCTACCATTCCTAGACCGGCAAGGGAACTTGCTGTTCCAACAGGACAATGCACGTCCGCATGTATCCCGTGCCACCCAACGTGCTCTAGAAGGTGTACGTCAACTACCCTGGCCAGCAAGATCTCCGGATCTGTCCCCCATTGAGCATGTTTGGGACTGGATGAAGCGTCGTCTCACGCGGTCTGCACGTCCAGCACGAACGCTGGTCCAACTGAGGCGCCAGGTGGAAATGGCATGGCAAACCGTTCCACAGGACTACATCCAGCATCTCTACGATCGTCTCCATGGGAGAATAGCAGCCTGCATTGCTGCGAAAGGTGGATATACACTGTACTAGTGCCGACATTGTGCATGCTCTGTTGCCTGTGTCTATGTGCCTGTGGTTCTGTCAGTGTGATCATGTGATGTATCTGACCCCAGGAATGTGTCAATAAAGTTTCCCCTTCCTGGGACAATGAATTCACGGTGTTCTTATTTCAATTTCCAGGAGTGTATCTACACCGTCACTTTCCCGGTGCTGATATTGGCTGAAGTCGTCACGATTGATCAGTTGGATGCTAGTTTAAGACATACTTTAAATATTTTACCCTCTCTAATTCCCACAATTCTGTGACGACTATACGCTGATAAACTAAAAAATTATGACCAAAGCCCAATTCGAGACTGAATGCCTCCTGGTACAGCTGCGATTGCTTGAAGTGGTAAGGCAAGTATATGAGAGGAGTAGAGACGAATAGGGAATCAATCTAGTAACGATGCGGCCACAGATGGCGTACGTACTACATTGCCGTAAGCGACTTTAACAGAGGGCGGACGTTTCTGGCCTGGGGCCTGTAAACGATCATTTCGGGAACAGCGAGTCTCGTCCGTCGTTCTATTGCTACTGCCGCGGTCACCTATGGAAAGGGAGCGAAGGACGGTGAAACTAAGAGTAGGCGAGAGGGTGTTGGACGTCAACGTTCCATCACGGAGGCTTGACTGCTCTGTAAAGCGTGATATTACCGTTAACTCTTTCGCTACCAGTTTTGTTTCAGAGCGAATGACTTTAATGCACGACTATTTTAATTACTGGTATAATCAGAAGTAAGAATAAGAAAAGATAAATATTATACGTCGTTTATTATAAGTACCTCCGAGGTTTCAGAACACAAATGCACAGAAACTGCCAGATATACAGAAAACAGACATAAATCAGTGGACAGAGCACCTCTGCAAGTTCTTAACTGGCACAGTGGTCCCAGGTTATGTTCACGGACGAGTCCAGGTATAGTCTGAACAGCGATTCTCGCCGGGTTTTCATCTGGCGTGAACCAGGAACCAGATACCAACCCCTTAATGTCCTTGAAAGGGACGTGTATGGAGGTCTTGGTTTGATGGCGTGGGGTGGGATTATGATTGGTGCACGTACCCCCAGCATGTCTTTGACAGAGGAACTGTGACAGGTCAGGTGTATCGGGACGTCATTTTGCACGAGAATGTCCGCCTTTTCAGGGTTGCAGTGGGTCCCATCTTCTTCCTGATGGATGATAACGCACGGCCCCACCGAACTGCCATCGTGGAGGAGTACCTTGAAACAGAAGATACCAGGCGAATGGAGTGGCCTGCCTGTTCTCGAGACCTAAACCCCATCGAGCACGTCTGGGGTGATCTCTATCGACGTATCGCTGCACGTCTTCAAACCCCTACGACACTTCAGGAGCTCTGACAGGCACTGGTGCAAGAATGGGAGGCTACACCGTACCAGCTGCTCGACCACCTGATCTAGAGGATGCCAACCCGTTGTGCGGCCTGTGTACGTTTGCATGATGATCATATCCCATATTGATGTCGGGGTACATGCGCAGGAAGCAGTGACGTTTTGTATCACATATATTTCCGGACGGTTTTCTCAACTTATCACCAATACCGTGGACTTACAGATCTGTGTCGTGTGTATTCCCTATGTGGCTATGCTATTAGCGCCAGTTTTGTGTAGTGCCACGTTGTGTGGCACCACATCCTGGAATTATCCTTAATTTATGAGCATGAGTGTATCTTCTCGTCGCTACGTAAAAATTTTTAGCAATAGGCGCTATCTATTCCAGCTTGCGACACAGTATTCGAATCCGACAGTGTACTATTTTATGTACTATACCCGAAACACGCGAACCAATATTTAAATAAGCCAAACAGGAATTTATGAAGGTTTAATTATGTTATTAAGAGTACAAATAAATACATTATTTAATTTATGTTCACTTCGAACAGACTTCGATTTTCACGTCCTCATTTTCTTCGACTTATTTCTTTTTATATATATGCCTAATACCATAGGCAACGGTCTTGCCGCAGTGGGTGCACCGGTTCCCGTGAGATCACCGAAGTTAAGCGCTGTCGGGCGTGGTCGGCACTTGGATGGGTGATCATCCAGGCCGCCATGCGCTGTTGCCATTTTTCGGGGTGCACTCAGCCTCGTGATGCCAATTGAGGAGCTACTCGACCGAATAGTAGCGGCTCGGTCAAGAATACTATCTTACGACCGGGAGAGCGGTGTGCTGACCCCACGCCCCTCCTATCAGCATCCTCCACCGAGGATGACACGGCGGTCGGATGGTCCCGGTAGGCCACTCGTGGCCTGAAGACGGAGTGCTTAATACCATCCACAGCGCAGTCACTTCGAATGCAGTTGACTGCTGCAGATATTTCTTTGTAATACTGCAACTACTTACTACGGTTTTTGTAATCAGCGAATTTGTGATATGAAGAATTTCGTAGTCTCCATTCTTTGCAATGATCATCCTAGTGGTAGCCACGCACCAAATATGCTTAGTCGTTTTATAGCTTAATTGGGTTAAGGCAATCGAAGCGACATGCATACAATGACGAACTCTGATGAAGGATCCTTGCTAAGGTCTTTACTACTTCGCTGTGAAAGATTTGACTAAAAAGCAGTGATAAGTATATATCCTTTATCGTTGGCCACGAGCACTACATTACTGACACAAATAGACGTGAGCTGAGGTATTTATCGTTGGTCTCGGTACCCTTTCTGTAGACATCGATGCCAAATCTCCCTTTTGTGAATTTCTGGTTTCTCGTTTCTGGTGTTCCTTCTCTATGAGCCGATAGTGTGGTTCACTATCGTTTGGTAGCAAGACGGAGACTGGCACCCAGCACCAGCGAGCGATCAGAGGTGTCGGCTGACGGCCATGCAGAGTTAGCAGGAGCCGTGCCGGGAGGCATCAGTCAGGATGACGGCATTACCGCCGCTTACCGTGTTCCGGCAGCGCCGTGACAGACGCCGCGCGGATACAGCACGCCGTAATCCGTTCCGTTGCGTTTCGCGGCGGCAGATTAGCGTGATTCGCTGTGCTGCCTCATATCTGGCACGGCAGCGAGGAGGCCGCGTGGTGTGCAATCACGCAGTGGCTCGGCGCGGTCCGGCGTAATGGAGACCCGCCCAGCCTATACTCGCCACGCAGACGGAACTGTCTTAATTAACTGTGCTTCCACGCAGTTCAATGGGACAGCGATGCATTTCATGAGCACGAAATATCATCCGTGGTTGTGGCTGACGACAGAGACGTTGCGGATTATACATGTCAAGTGACACCACAAATTTAACCATAAACTATTTAACTAACTTGTGGAGTATGGTTGCTACCAGCCTAGGTAGCCCACGCTGTTAAGAGCGCTACTGCTATACCATTCGGCCTGAAGATAGCCAGTTGAGTGCTGAGTCCTGGTAGTGTAAGGAGCTTTCACCATCATTATTTAACTATGAAGTGAAGAGAGAACATGGTTTGTTCACATGACGACGACTCCTCTGCGCTGTTCGTCGTGCATGGCGGAAGACTTTGCTGGTAATAGTTGATAAACACATTAAACCAACTAGAATGAGATTTTCACTCTGCAGCGAAGTGTGCGCTGATATGAAACTTCCTAGCTGATAAAAATTTTGTGCCGGACCGAGACTCGAACTTGCGCGCGAAAAGCAAAGCTCCCGAGTTTGAGTCTCTGTCGGGTACGCAGTTTTAATCTGACAGCAGGTTTCATATCAGCGCACATTCCGCTGCAGAGTGAAAATCTCATTCTGGAAATATCCCCCAGGCTGTGGCTAAGCCATGTATCCAAATATCCTTTCTTCCAGGAGTGGTGGTTCTGTAAGTTTCGCAGGAGAGCTTCTGTGAAGTTTGGAAAGTAGGAGACAATGTACTGGCAGAATTAAAGGTGTGAGGACGGGTCGTGAGTCGTGCTTGGACAGCTCTGTTGGTAGAGCACTTATCCGCGAAAGGCGAAGGTCCCAAGTTCGAGTCTCGGTCCGGCACACAGTCTTAACCTGTCAGGAAGTTTCACATTAAACCAACAATTACAGCCCTTACCTCGCAAGTGGCAGTCGCCAGTCATCAACAAGCAGGAAGAAAGAATAAATTCGAATTTTCTTTCAGTTCTTCGTCATTTTGGATACTTACCAAATGGCTCTGAGCACTATGCGACTTAACTTCTGAGATCATCAGTCCCCTAGAACTTAGAACTAATTAAACCTAACTAACCTAAGGACATCACACACATCCGTGCCCGATGCAGGATTCGAACCTGCGACCGTAGCGGTCGCCCGGTTCCAGACTGTAGCGCCTAGAACCGCTCAACCACTCCGGCCGGCGGATACTTACCGTGTACTCAGCAACGTATTACTACGGCAGTATATCTATTGAGTACAATAAATCTGAGAAATGTGAATTATTTTAGTTCCAAAAACATGAGAAATATATACGTAGGTCCAACTGAAATGTCTCTGTTGGATTCGTTTCATGCTAGTGAACTTGTATTTCGTTCTGTCACGCTCGGTTATTTGTAATTTAGTTTTGTAATTCTTGTTTGTCCCCGTTCAGTGGCACACAGTCACATTAAAGTACCAATTTTTCGAGTAAGCACCTAATCCTGTGTACATTTTGTGCTCAGAAATTTCCTTTCTGTCTGTGTCATCTGTATGAATAAGTGAGTGAGTGTGTATGTTGAATTTGTCTTTCATGTGGTAGCAGTACAGCATCTAGCTCTCTGCTGTGCTAGCGACAGTGTAGCCAACGCAGCTTCCTCCGTCAAGGGAAAGAGATCTGTACCGTTTCGATAGTCATAGTTTGTGGCGGAAAGGACCCCTGCGGTCTCTTCCGGCTACCTGGGGGAAGTTCGTTGCAGGGAGAGCGTGCACTCAGCACTGAGGACTGAACCTCCGGTGAGTGAAAACGACCTCATAAGAGCGAAATGGCCCTGGAGAGTGCGTTAATGTGTGATGGGATGTAGGTATTGTAACTGATGTACGCGTTTGATTTGCTAGTTCATTTTCAAATTCGGTAGTAGAATTCCTATATTTTTCAGAGTGTAGTCACGAGTACACTTTCTGTATTTAGTAAGTTTTTCTGATCCTTGCTTTGTATAACTAGAACATGTGGCATAGGAAGTTCGTTACTCCAGCACAGGTTTAAAATTCAGTTACCTGAATTTTCATTTAATTGGAACGTATGTGTGAACTTTTCTCGTATGTATGTGTTTTATTTTTTATTCTTCTCATTTCGTTTCAGTTTTAAGATTGTGTAACTTTGTTCATACCATGTGGTGGTAATTTCACCGTATAAATTTCTGTACCAACTTGGCTACGTTTTATTTTCAATTCCTATTATTTGATTGCTGTACAAATTGTTGCTTGTAGAAATCCTTGGGTAACAGGAGAGATACTGAATTTAATTCATGAAAGGAGAAAATACAAAAATGCAGTAACTGAAGCAGGCAAAAAGGAATACAAACGTCTCAAAAATGAGATCGACAGGAAGTGCAAAATGGCTAGGCAGGGATGGCTAGAGGACAAATGTAAGGATGCAGAGGCTTATCTCACGAGGGGTAAAATAGATACTGCCTACAGGAAAATTAAAGAGACCCTTGGAGAAAAGAGAACCACTTGCATGAATATCAAGATCTCAGATGGAAACCCAGATCTAAGCAAAGAAGGGAAAGCAGAAAAATAGGGGCGACGTACTTGAGGACAATATTATGGAAATGGAAGAGGAGGTAGATGAAGATATGATACTGCGTGAAGAGTTTGACAGGGCACTGAAAGACCTAAATCGAAACAAGGCTCCGGGAGTAGACAACATTCCAGTAGAACTACTGCAGCCTTGGGAGAGCCAGTCCTGACAAAACTCTATCATCTGGTGAGCAAGATGTATGGGACAGGCGAAATTCTCTCAGACTTCAAGAAGAATATAATAATTCCAATCGCAAAAGAAAGCAGGTGTTGACGGATGTGAAAATTACCGAACTATCAGTTTAATAAGTCACAGCTCCAAAATACTAACGCGAATTCTTTACAGACGAGTGGAAAAACTGATAAAGCCGACCTCGGGGAAGATCAGTTTGGATTCCGTAGAAATGTTGGAACACGTGAGGCAATATGGCCCTACGACTTATCTTAGAAGAAAGATTAAGGAAAGGCAAACCTACGTTTCTAGCATTCGTAGACTTAGAGAAAGGTTTTGACAATATTGACTGGAATACTCTCTTTCAAATTCTAAAGGTGGCAGGGGTAAAATACAGGGAGCGAAAGGTTATTTACAATTTGTACAGAAAGCAGATGGGAGTTATAAGAGTAGATGGGCATGAAAGGGAAGCAGTGGTTGGGAAGGGAGTGAGACAGAGTTGTAACCTCTCCCTGATGCTATTCAATCTGTATACTGAGCAAGCAGTGAAGGAAACATAATAAAAATTCGGAGTAGGTATTAAAATCCATGGAGAAGAAATAAAAACTTTGAGGTTCACCGATGACATTGTAATTCTGTCAGAGACAGCAAAGGACTTGGAAGAGCAGTTGAACGGAATGGATAGTGTCTTGAAAGGAGGATATAAGATGAACATCAACAAAAGCAAAACGAGGATAATGGAATGTAGTCGAATTTAAGTCGGGTGATGCTGAGGGAATTAGATTAGGAAATGAGACACTTAAAGTAGTAAAGGAGTTTTGCTATTTGGGGAGCAAAATAACTGATGATGGTCGAAGTAGAGAGGATATAAAATGTAGACTGTCAATGGCAAGAAAAGCGATTCTGAAGAAGAGAAATTTGTTAACAACAAGTATTGATGTAAGTATCAGGAATTCGTTTCTGAAAGTATTTGTATGGAGTGTAGCCATGTATGGAAGTGAAACATGAACAATAATTAGTTTAGACAAGAAGAGAATAGAAGCTTTCGAAATGTGGTGCTATAGAAGAATGCTGACGATTAGATGGGTAGATCACATAACTAATGAGGAGGTATTGAATAGAATTTGGGAGAAGAGGAGTTTGTGGCACAACTTGATTAGAAGAAGGAATCGGTTGGTAGGACGTGTTCTGAGGCACCAAGGGATCGCCAATTTAGTATTGGAGGGCAGCGTGGAGGGTGAAAATCGTAGAGGGAGACCAAGAGATGAATTCACTAAGGAGATTCAGAAGGGTGTAGGTTACAGTAGGTACTGGGAGATGAAGAAGCGTGCACAGGATAGTGTAGCATGGAGAGTTGCATGAAACCAGTCTCAGGACTGTAGACCACAACAACATGTGTTTATACGGTTTTCATTTGTGGTCGTGAAGTTTTCACGAGTCATAGTAATTTTGCTTTGTTTATGAATATTCAACGACATCTGTGGGTGTTTCACGCCAGCATGTCCTACTATCATGTGTATGGTGATGCAGGTAAATTTCTTTGTCGGCAAGTGTTCCTTAGTATTCGTATTCACAATAATTCGGTCATAGCGACAGCGATGAACTCTGAGCCTTTGACGTATTGTGACGGGGAAAATTCCTTTTACCTCTATTTTTGTGTGTCTGAATCTAATATGTTTGTGTGAACTTGCCCCACCCACGCCTAAGATTTCCGTTACGTTTATCACCGCAATGTACCTCAGCACTCAACATAATAATAATAATATAAGTGAGTTAATTAATTAAATAACATGCAATCACACATCATAGTTTAGAAGTACTTCATGAATTTTTAATACGATGTTTTATTCTAATAAACTATGTTAAACAGTGATGACTTTTTCTCAGAAAGTCCCTCACCTTTTGTAAAATTATTTTTAATACATGCCACCTAACGTTTTGTCTGATTATCTTTTTTTTGGCTTAAGCTCCTGCTTTCTATGTGTCAGTATTCTATTCCACCTACTTCCTCTTCTGTATTTTACATTTTCTCCTTTCGTCAATTAAATTCAATATGTCGTATGATGTACTCCGCTTCCTCTGGATCCCGTCTTTTGACCTGATTCACTGCTACTTTCACTAGTTTATCTCTAAAAGCTACCCATTCGTCTTCTATTGCATTCGTTTCCCCTGTTTCAGTCAATACTTAAATAATTTAGCAGTTATAAGTCTCAATAATCTCTGGTTCATTCACTTTATCCAGGTCCCATTCCCTTTGCCTTACCTTTTCCTCAGTTTAAGCTGAAGTTCATAAACAATAAATTAGGATCAAATTCACACCTACCCCACGTTTTTCAGTTTAAATCTCTGTCTTACCATTACATATTCTGTGTGAAGCCTTGCGGTATCTTTAGATCTCTTCTACGTGCAGCGTATACCGACGATATTTGCATAGTTGTACAGATATTTTCAGTGCAATACAGATACAAAGATAATGACAGTAAGAAATAAAATGAAATGCAGTTACTCTATACCGATCCACCGGAGGCCACTGAACCACACAAAATGTCCCTGAACAAACTCCGAAATTTCGTCGGCGGAGTTCGGTTTCGCGTTGTAGACTTTCACTCGATTCATTAGATGGAACACTGTTCGATCCTTATGATGCTTCAGTTCGGCTGCCATCACAAACATTTTCCACGAAAAACGGTCGTTTTCATTTTAGCGTAGTTAGCTTTGGTTTGAGCGATATGTGGTCTCTTAATGTGATCTTCGGATAGCTATTAATTTCTTTTGCGAGCTTCCCATTGGGCATTCATCACAAAAGCTCTGAAACTTATGGGGCAATTCATAGTAAACGAGGTGGCGTTTTTACTGAATGTGTTACTCAGGTTCACGACAATGCGATCCACAGTAAAGCGACAATGAGTTTTTATGGGAGCAGTTTTCTCAGTGACCAGTTACTATTAGATTTAAAACAAGAATACAACACAAAAATGTAAGAATGTGAAAACCCTATGTTATTGTTGGCTCGGACGGCACATGGAGTTAGTTCAGCTGCCAGTCGGGAAGCGTGTACTTCCTCCGCGTTCACTGACCCCTTTCCTTGACAACACTAGAGAGTTGTGTCGTATGAGTATTTGTGGAGGGCAAGTGAGTGTAATGAATGCACGTATAGCGCATTGTTATGTTTCTGCTGTGTGGTGATGCTGATGATAATGACGATGAGGGAAGGCAGAGGGTGAAACCCGATGCTGGCACATTCCCTACTCTGCTGGAATAGCACCAAGGGGGCCTCCAGGCCTACGTCTCCATCCGATGGGGTACCGCCATCCACAGTGTCACCTGACCTCACTTCATTAGACGCTGCAGAGAAGTTTGGCATTCAATCCACGACATTGGCGCAAACACTGGTAACCAGGAACTTGTCGTTTTAGCACTGGCAGTGAAAATTTTATCCACCACCAGGATTCGAACTGGTATACCTCTGAGTCCAGCACAACCGCACATGTATGCGTTAGCGAACATTCCGTGAAACAATACTTACTCTAAAATAAAACTAACTTGTATCCATTGAGTAGAAATTACATACTTCAGGTAACTAAGGACACAATTTGGTGTGGGATTTTTTTAGTTACACAGTGTAAAAAGAATAAGAGAAAAATCATTGATTTAAAGTAGGAATCAGGAAAAAGATAATTCAGAGATGCTCCTGGTGTGCGAAAACGAATCGGCGCTTGTTTTGAAGACGCTGTTTGGGGACATGCCTTCGGAAAGCGAACGCCGAGCCTTTGTTGGTCATGAGAATAGAGCTTCGTCTGCCAACACCGCTCACCAGATTCCAACTGCGGGCGGGTTGGATAAAATGCCCCCTAAGTAGTTGACAAAAGTAGACTGCTATTTAGCAACTCGTCTCATTTTGTGGTGTCATGTCAGTAAATCGATCACGTCCATTGGTCAGATTCTGAAAAGATAAAGGGCGGCAATGCCCTTTATCCACGTGATCGCTTGCATCTTATATGGTGGAAAATACGTCTCGTCCGGACTTAGAATCATGTGCGTTGGCACACGGAGATAAAGGGTCAGTATCTGCTGGAGAAGGAACCATTCGTCTACCGCCGCGTCGTCCGTTTCGTCCACATTACACGTCAGGCAGAGGAGATTGACTGCCAGGGCGTGGCATGCAGATTGTGCGGCGTCGACCGGCCGCAGTGGCAGAGCTGTTCTAGGCGCTACAGTATGGAAACGCGCGACCGCTGCGGTCGCAGGTTCGAATCCTGCCTCGGGCATGGATGTGTGTGATGTCCTTACGTTAGTTAGGTTTAAGTTGTTCTACGTTATAGGGGACTGATGATCTCAGAAGTTATGTCTCATAGTGCTCAGAGCCATTTGAACCATTTTTGTTCGGCGTCGAGTATTTATCGGTGATGGCGATGTACCAGGTGATCACATTTCCGTGGTGAAGTGTGGTTGATGAACTGCACGCCACACTGCTGGCCACCTAACCTCTGAGTGACGTCCTTCGACGACGTTCCGTGGGTGAGTCCGCATGAATAGGTGATAAATATCTCGCGTAGGGGGAGCCCTAGAGCGGGCAAGGTGTTCATGGACATAACTCTATTCCAGAACAAAAAGTTTGATAAATGATAGCGCCCATTCCATGTGGGCTAGGGCGATCGGCGGTGATACGAACTAAATGCGAGTTAGCCCACCAGAAGTTTAGAGATACTGTTGAGTCTGCGATTCTATAACTTGAAGATCATACGTACGAAAAGAGCTGTAGCGCGCGCTTGGAAAGTTACGAGGGCGAGTGTGAGGGTGTCATGTCTGATCTCGAATATGTGGCCAGTACGGACAAAATGACTGAAAGCCTCTTGGATCCGTTGCGCCATCACTTCAGAGATAGGTAAAATTTGCACGTTATGCGGGACGCTGTATAAATCTTAATAAACTGCACCTTTTTTAAACATGTCCATTGCTCGTAATAACTGACTTAGAAAGTCCGTCCTATTGTTCTGAAAAAGACGGCGGAAGTTAATCGATGTGATGCGACGGATGTCTTGAGTGAAAACTATTCATAGAGAGCAGAGAGTCTCCATCGTCCTAAGTGGAGTCACATTTTTATCCGGAAATCCTCTTTCAGTGGACATCGTACTGGATTTGGAGACGTTCATATGGCTGCCCGCACGCTACCGTGTTGTTTCATCGACCGTGTTGCCTCTCGAACCTCCTTGTTGGTACATACTGTGAAGACGAGGTCGTCTACATATTAGCGGCATTTGAATGTCTATCCTCATAGGATGATCTTTGATAAACGATGTCGGAGACCGCAGAGAAGCGGTTCTAGTACGATGGTGTATATGATCGTTGAAAGGGTACAACACTGTTGTACTGACCGTGCGATCGATATTCGTGTCGTCATCCGTCTATTGACGATCACCCTCGACGAAGCATCACGAAGTAGGCACATGATTACGAGGAAGAAGACAGTTGGGAAATCCATCTGTTACATCACCTTCACGAGGAAGGTGTACCTCACAGGATCGAAATCGACGGACATCATGGTTCCCAGCTGTTGACGGACTGTTGCAGTGGCGATGACGTCTCTATAATCACATAGCGTTGATAGTATCTTAGTATTTCTTCCCAAGGACGTCTGTGCGGGCGACAAGGTGTGCGGCAGGACTCGTCTGAGACGTATTGCGAGGAGGCACGTAAAAATCTTAGAACACGAGTTCAGAAAAGCGATTGGCCTACAGCTGCCAGGTTGCACTCCTCCAGAGGAAATGGGTATCCGAATAGTAAGACCTTCCAGAAATTCCAGTGGTGGCGGTGTCGTAGAGGGCGCTAGTGACTGGTACATTTCCCTACATCGTGCCAACATTAAGTCCTTGAACGTCCTTTAAAATTCGAACGGCAGGCCGTCTGGTCGTGGGGATCGGCTGAGAGCCCCCTTTGCGTTGTCTTCAGTGGAGATGTCTACTAAAAGTAAGTCTGCCGCCTGGCCATCAGGGGTATGAAGGACCGTCTGCATTACGTCTGTAGGTGCCTTAATGTTAGGATCTTCCTCACGATAGCTATGACGATACGGAGCTTCGAATGCTATTGCGATGTCGGCCTGTGATGCCAGCCAAACGGATCAGCGCTTGTCGACGGGATCTGAGATCTGCGACGACATGATGGATTGAGGGCATTTCTCCATTGATGCAAATTGGCGTCGTATTTGGACGACTACGCTTTCCAGTCGGCGCCGAGTAAGTACCAAAATCTTGGCTCTGATGCGCTGAACCTCGAACTGACATTCTGGGGATGGGTGCTCCGTAATGTCCCAGAGGATTATACAATAAAATTCAATCGTGTCTCAGTGCCACTGCATTCGAACCTCATAACACTGGACCAGCGTGCGGCGTAGGGCTGATTTTATGTATTCTACCCATCACGGAAGACTGGCTGAGTGGCTCGAGACGTATGCATATCCCAGACGATCGCCATGTATCACTTCCCTGGTGTCTACGAGACTGATTCGACATGCTATCAAGGAAATGGACCAATAAGACATGTTGAAACCTAAACTAAAATTTTTTACACGGGAAGAAGACAACGAAATAATGCACTGCCAGAATTTTAGCTGCTAAGAGACCTGCAAGTATTTTGTAAAATATTTTGAAGTTATACTTATTGCTGAGCGAAGAACAACTTATAACAGCTGTTTGTTCAGACCTGCCCGCCTAGCGCGCGATCCGGCGAATCACTCACACAGCTCTGCGTAGCGGAGTTATCCGGTGTTCAGAGACACAAATCTTAAGCAGCTACAGCCTATTTTATAGTGGAGCGAATGGGAGCGAACACGTGCGAATGAGCATTTGCAGAAAACGCACTATCATTCGCTTGTATATGGATAGAATCTTTTATACTAGAGGGAACGAAAGAGAACACGAGGTAGCAAAAACTGCCTATGAACGCTGTCTTATTAGTTTTTAGTTTTTGGGGCTGATATTCGGTATACAGGATTCAACTCTATCCTGTTAGAACCACAATGCGAAACTTTGCTATTCAGTGAGGATTATTTTGCATGGCGAGCGCACTGTTATTGACGGAGAATGCAAAACGGTGTAGGGAAGGAAGAATTTAAGTGTCTCAATCTGGGTGGAATATGCATTCATGCATCCATGCATGGAAAACGTGCACTTTACACGGAATTGTATTGCTCCAAAATTTTCCTTGTGTGTCTGTTGCCATTTTTCCCTGGCTTCTCATTACCATTGAGGGGAAATTTATAAACATAACACTAATTACCGACCTCGAGCATCATCTCAAGAGTTGACACAGCTAGCGTTTTCACTACGTGTGTGAGGTCTAATGGTCATATACTTTTTTCTTTTTTTTAAAAAAACAAAAATGGTCTAATGGCAAAGCGGGCACTTCGTAATCCAGAGAGCGCGGGATCAAATCCCCTTCAGACCACAACTTTTTCACTATGATTTTTAACCGAGCATTCACTTCTCACAGATATTGGAGTGGCCACGAAAGAGATGTGGTTCGGATTACACGTTAAACCACATTTTTTTGAATAACATCATGTCAACAGTTCAGTTCTTGCAATTCTGATAAAAGTGGCTAGCAGAGAAAATAAAATCATGGCAGTGTTTGATGTCACAGACTACTTCGATCAATGAGGACTTGTAATTTGTTGAAATGAAATGTGTCTTGCAGCACTACATTTTATAACAATTCCTGTAGGCCATTCCTTATAATAAAATTTGAATGTTGTACATTTGGCTGTCAGTGAAACAATTCTTTGTTTATTCACTATAGTCGTCACAAAAATGCGAAGTGTCTATTGAATGACAAAAACAAACATTTTTCTTGCACCAGGCACACCAGACAAAGGAAAATTTGATGCAGCCAGGCACTTCGCAGTAACCACTACTTTTATTTAAACAGAATTGGGATGGAGTCAGAAATGGTACCGGCTGTTGTTCTGCATACTGCGCTGCATACCAGACATACTTAATCAAGTTCGTAAAGTGTGGCGAAGAAAACTGGTGATGCACAAATGACAAGAGCTTAAGAATACTGTTCCGTTGATAAAGCTGAAATGGGAGAGAGGCATCGTAAATTATGTTGTCTGATAATTTCCTGAAAAACGCTTTCCATTGTCGAAAAAAATCTTTATCGAGAGATTGAATTGCACTAGTGGTTCCGGGCGGATTCCACATTACATCTACAGATTTTTCGTCGTCCTCGATAAAAACAGAGGTGCCGTTATGTCCAGACCATGAATCCAACAAAAGCAAAGAGTCAGTTTCTGCGGCTGGTAGGAATACGTTTCGAATGAAATGTTGAAAGTTATTCTTTCCCATTTTTCTAGATTCTGATATGTCCATTACAAGATTTTTGCAACTAAACAATCCATTTTTTATTTTTGGTCCTAATTTGCCTTGCGGTTCTTGAAGACAGATGTACAGTTGCGGTAACAGTAAACCGCTCATACTTATCACTGGCATTATCGTATACGAATGTGTCATTGTGAAACGTCCCCTTTGAACAATTATACATGACTGTGCTTAAACTGACACACAATATTTTGTTAGCGCAACGCAATCTGACTTTCAAAATTCCCTACACAAGAATGGCCCTGACTAACATTAAACTATACCTTTCACAAATCACTTACCTCACAAAAATCTTCGCTGCTCAAGCTACTGCAATACAGCGAGCGCCACTACTGCCAGCTAAATAAAAGATTCAAACTATGGAAGGCACTAACTACTGATAGGGATAGTTAGCAAATGAAAGATATTAATAGAGGACAAACAATGTATTTACCTTGATATCATCGTATATAAATATAGCAGTTCATGACAAATTTCAAATCTCCGCCATCTCTCTCCCCACATCCACCACTGCTGGCGGCTCACCTCCAACTGCGCAACGCTACGCGCTGTTCACATCCAGCTGCCTAACACTACAATGGCAGACAACAATGCAAACTAGCCACAGACTGCACACAGCACAGCCAGTGTTTTTCATATTGAGCGCTACGTAACGTTGCCAAAAAGAAAACATAAACAGCCTACTTACATAGAGAAAACATAAACAGCCTACTTACATAGCCCCCATGCTCCCCACAAAAAATTTTACAAATTTTTTTTTGGGCAGTGGCCAATAATGATTTGATAAAATTTTTCATAATTACAATAACAAAGAAATCAAATGCACACACTTATTGATACAATGTTGGTCAAAAGCTAAAATTTTCTCACAGTCCATAAAGATAGTCCTGATCATTCATCATAACAGTAATTACAGGTTTCTTTTCACAAAGTCTCATTAGTAAAAGAAATTGCACACAGAAGTAGTGGATTTCCATGCAGTCTTGAAGAAGTAGTGTTGTCCTTCCAACGGAAAGACAGTGCTGACTCTTGACATGCATACAGGTAATGGGCCACAACAGAGCAAACCCACAGCAGAGTCATTCGAAGTTTGGAAGAATATTGGTAGGTAGGTCATCACAGAGCAGACCCACTGTAGTCCTGGTAGAGATTACGGTATTGGTGGGCCACCAGAGGTGCAGACCCACTGTAGTCCTTGTAGAGATAATGATAATGGCGGGCCATCAAAGATGCAGACCCACTGTAGTCCTTGTAGAGATAATGATAATGGTGGGCCATCAAAGATGCAGACCCACTGTAGTCCTTGTAGAGATGGCCAGCAGCCATCTGTTGCGATTGTGCAGGTGCACATTCACCATCAAAGAGTCTTGCGGAGAATATAGCAAGTCCATAAACCACCACTTGTGCACTCACAAAGTTTTTTGAATTGTCCTTAGAACCAGCAATGCTGTTATCCAGTCCCTTGCAGAATTATTAACACACGTGCAAACACTAACAGTCCCTACTTCTCACATATTGTCCATATACTATGACCAACAGAAACGTGTGCAGCGCCATATGAAACGTCCCCTTTGAACAATTATACATGACTGTGCTTAAACTGACACACAATATTTTGTTAGCGCAACGCAATCTGACTTTCAAAATTCCCTACACAAGAATGGCCCTGACTAACATTAAACTATACCTTTCACAAATCACTTACCTCACAAAAATCTTCGCTGCTCAAGCTACTGCAATACAGCGAGCGCCACTACTGCCAGCTAAATAAAAGATTCAAACTATGGAAGGCACTAACTACTGATAGGGATAGTTAGCAAATGAAAGATATTAATAGAGGACAAACAATGTATTTACCTTGATATCATCATATATAAATATAGCAGTTCATGACAAATTTCAAATCTCCGCCATCTCTCTCCCCACATCCACCACTGCTGGCGGCTCACCTCCAACTGCGCAACGCTACGCGCTGTTCACATCCAGCTGCCTAACACTACAATGGCAGACAACAATGCAAACTAGCCACAGACTGCACACAGCACAGCCAGTGTTTTTCATATTGAGCGCTACGTAACGTTGCCAATAAGAAAACATAAACAGCCTACTTACATAGAGAAAACATAAACAGCCTACTTACAATTGGACTCATGGAATGGGACACCGGCTCCGTCTTTTCTTCACCCTGAAAGCGTAAAGTGCGGTGTGTACGCAGTTCTTTCACGAAACCTGACTGATCAGCGATATAAGCAGCAGTTGCGGGGATAACAGCAAGTTTCGTCTTTACGTCAACTATGAATTTTTCTATACCATTGTCTATCATCACTGGCAGCCGCTGTACACGTTTACGTGACGTAAACTTGATAATTTTGCGACTTCCTATTCTGTTCGATTTCGGTAACTATGCATAGCCTCTGCCGGCCGGAGTGGCCGTGCTGTTCTAGGCGCTACAGTCTGGAGCCGAGCGACAGCTACGGTCGCAGGTTCGAATCCTGCCTCGGGCATGGATGTGTGTGATGTCCTTAGGTTAGTTAGGTTTAATTAGTTCTAAATTCTAGGCGACTGATGACCTCAGAAGCTAAGTCGCATAGTGCTCAGAGCCATTTGAACCATTTTGAGCCTCTCACAAGCAGTTTTAACTCTTTCGAACAGTTTTACATTCAGATGGTTTCAGGTTTCCGTTTGGCGGATATTTATTGCTTCATGTAATTCATTCTTCCATTTATACGAAACGGAAACGCCTTTCCACACATGCACACACCATAACTTCAAGCGTTTTTTTTTTTTCTTTGGAGGAATTCTTCTTCAGAACTGTTACTGGCACACCTGACGTCGTCCGAACTACAATTCATGGAATCGTCAAAGTTAATTCCTATTTCTTCTAGCGTACTCACAATTTCAAACGCAATGTCGATATCACTCGAATGAAAAAAAAAAAAAAAAAAAAATGGTTCAAATGGCTCTGAGCACTATGGGACTTAACATCTGTGGTCATCAGTCCCCTAGAACTTAGAACTACTTAAACCTAACTAACCTAATGACATCACACACATCCATGCCCGAGGCAGGATTCGAAACTGCGACCGTAGCAGTCGCGCGGTTCCGGACTGCGCGCCTAGAACCGCTAGACCACCGCGGCCGGCACTCGAATGAATGACAAGGAAATCAACTAACAAATGACACATATGTACATCCTCAGGAGATGTAGCTGATTTCGGCTGGAAACCACGTTCTTCATATTTCATCACTGTTAAGTTGAGAATGTTAATTGGAGTCCACATTACTGTGAAACTGGAAGAAAGGCATGCCTTACGAAAGCGCAATAAATATTAATTTAGATTTATCTGTATTATCAGTACTTACCAATACTACAAAAAGCAACGGATAATTTGTAACAGATGTTACTTGAGTGACTAATTCGAGAGAATAGTAACTGTGTACTGTAGTGTCAGAGAAACTATCAACGAACTGTAACCTGAAACTTCCTTTACAAATTACGATCGTGTTGGGTCGTGTTTCCCGTTTACAAATGTACCGTCGTCGTCGGCTGTGTGTGTGTGTGTGTGTGTGTGTGTGTGTGTGTGTGTGCGCGCGCGCCTAGTTGCGCATGCGCGGTTGCTACAGTGCCAGTAGGGGTGTACATTTCTATCGCCCCCTTGATGTGCCTCTTAGCACCTAAAATTTTGACAGTGCATTTCTTTCGATGTCTTCTTTCTGTGTAAGAAATTTTGGTAGGTTTCGACATGTCTTATTGGACCAATCCCTTGTAACTAACGGAGTTCGGGAAGTTGTAAAATTCGGATATTGGTCCTTCCTCGATAGAACATAGCTTGAAGTCTCCGCCGCTAATTATGTGCTCATATTGTCCCAGAAAAAGCGGCTTGATTGATTCAGAATAAAATTGTGACCGCTCGCGTCATTAGTCTGTGCCGGATGGCATATAGACACTCATTTGTTTGATTCCATATACTGTTAGTGCTGCCCTCGTGCTGGCTGTAAGTAAGTAACGTCTTCTACTGCAACGACGTCGCGCACGATAATCGCTGTTCTACTATCAGCGTTGGCATCTGTGGTGGCGTGTGTAGGATAACCATAAAAATCGGGCCAAATCTCCGTCCGTAGCTCTTGGAACAGGGCAATGTCAACGCCCGCACCTCGTAACGTGTCACGTAACAATTGAAGTTTAACGTAGGAACCGATCATATTTGAATTGATGGTGGCAATTCTGTACACCTGCATCGGCAGCACATGGCCGTGCGCGTTCATATCGGGAAGAACGAATGTCGTCGGGTCTTAAGAACTGTGTGTCTCTTGATCACGCCAGATTCACCGGGGCTCCCTGTCGATTTTTTCGTCTAGTAGGTGTTGTGGGACAACGTCGTCCACCCACGAAATGGGAGAGTGATATCCAATCAGCGCTGATGCAGGGAGAGCCGTTGTCATCAGCGTGTCCTGCTGACGGCGTAAGAAACGTTGGGGTCTTCAAGGCATTGCAGTGTTTAACACTCACTCAATAAATTGTCCTGCCCGTAATGGGGATGAGTACTGACAAATGCGCATGTGCCCTCCTTCTGGAACCATCTGGTGTGTGTGTGACGGATGCGTCCTGGAAGCACGACTCCAACTCTGCCGTCGATGTCATCCTCTTCTTGCGTCATTTTGGTGACCTCTCTTTGCGGGGATGTGGTTCAGAGTGTGAAGGCGGGTTGGAGTCGACGTTCAGGCATAACAATGGCATGAAGAGCTATATCACTTTCACCTCTGCCATCATCTTCATCCGGCACCGGTATCTCCGAGGAGTGGCCAGTCGCTGTTGTAGACGGTCGGCCCCGTTTCGTCCGATCTCTGCAGGTTGTGATATATTGTGTGGAAGTTGCTGTGCTGGCGTCTGGAGGCTATCAGGTCTCAGTGCCGCCACTAGGTGTGTGGAAGGGATGTCATAGCCCGAAGGGGAGAAGATTCGCCGGTCCGCAGCTGGTAATTCTGCGTTGGAGTCATTCTTTTCGTAACATGTCCCCTGCCGCATCCAGAACTGATCTTTGGCTGCCATCGTATATGATATGGCCCAGAAACCGCCAATGAAGAGGTAGAACGGGGTACGTTTCTTTACCACAACACGGACTTTCCGCACTCTGTTCAAAACTGGGTATGTGACCATTTCTCTGCTACATGCCCGAGTGCTGTCCCATAAGGCCGCATTGCCACCATCATGTTTTCTGCCGGCATTTCGAACGGAAGTTCGAAGATGTGGATCTTGCATAATACCAGGCCAGCATGTTCAATAATTACTGGGCCAATGTGACCGTCCGAATGGCATAATTTGAGGCCGTCTTTTATCTGTGCTAAGATCTTGTCGTAAGCTGCGTCGTTTTTCAGTTTGACGTAATCCACTCTATTCGTTCGAAGAGGTGAACTTCAATGTAGTTTTACGTTAGAATTTGGCCACTCTATCGTTGATCGTAACACGTGCGAATACCACTGTAAAAGTAAACAACAGCAAGACACACGTCGCTGGGAGGACGTATACATCTCCGTCCGTACCGCTTCGCCACCGAAGGCGAACTGCGACCTCAGGTATTTAGACGAGTACCAGAAAATGATTACGTGAGCATAGAAAGATCCCATTCTTTCAAATCATGTGTCAGACCCGGGGGAAGTCAGTTTCTAAGATATCATCTCACGTGAACAAATGTGCTGAGACAATTTTAGTTTTAATGTTAATTCAATGTTCAGCAAACCATTAATTTAGACGGAAATTAGTGGAATTTTCATCAGCAGAGAAAGACACTATGTAGCGTGTTATGCATTTCCATAACTAATAAGTGACTTTTTGGTCATTGCACGATGCGATCCCCTACCAGTTTCTCTGTTACGACTACCTCTTCATTTCAGAGCAGCACTTGTTCGCTACGTCTTCAATTAGTTATGGGAAATATTCCAATCTCTCTCTTCCATAATAGATTTATCCCCGTGCAGCGCACTCTAACGCCATGGAAAGTTATTCCCTGATGTTTTTACACGGGTTTATCCTCCTCTCCCTTCTTCTTCTCTGTGTTTCTCATGTGTTTCTTATTTCGCCTATTCTGTGGAGAATCTCCTTATCCGCTTCTTACCAGTCCGTTCACTTTTCAACATCCTTCTACAGCACAACAGTTCAGACGCTTCTATTCCCTCCTTTTCCGATTTTCCTCTTTCCCTGTGGTCATCTGCTTTTTATATCCTCCTTCTTCGGCCATCACATGTTTTTTTGCTTTTAAGGTAGTAGAATTCTCTTACTTCGTCTATAGTCACAAGTACTGAGTTAATGTTGTTGGTAATCTCATTTCTGCTGCTCCTTACTATGTTCGCTTTTTTTCGGTTTGCTCTCAATCCATATTCCGTGCTTATTAGACAGTTTATTCCATTCAACACGTCCCGTAGTTCTTCTTAACTTTCACTGAGGTTAACAACATATTCAACGAATCTTATCCATTGTTGTCCTTTTACCCTGAATTTTAATCCCACTCTTGAACCTTTCTTTTTATCTCCGTCATTGCTTCCTCAATACACGACTGAATAGCAGGGGGGAAAGACTGCATCCCTGCCTTTGCCTTACATCGTTTTCAGCAGTTAGTTCCTGATCTCCCGTTCCTATTGGTTCTCGTATGTACTGCATACTACCTGTCATTTCCTATATCAGTACCCACTTTTCTCAGAATTTCGAAATTTTTACATCATTTTACGGTTTCGAAATCCTATGAAGATGTTCTGATTTTTTTCAGGTCTTGATTCCACTACCAGTTCCAACGTTAGAACTGTCTCTCTGGTGCCCTTACCTTTCCGAAAGCCGAACTGATGGTCATCTAACAGAACATCAATTTCCTTTACCATTCTTCTGTACATTATTCTTGTCAGGATATTTGGATGCATGAGACGTTAATCTGATTGTGCCACAGTCTCGCACTTACCTTCACTTGTTATCTTCAGGAATGTATGGATGATATTTTTCTGAAAGTCCTCTCCAGACGCATACATTTTACACACCAATTTGAACAGTTGTCTGGTTGCACACTTTCCCCAATTATTTCAGAAATTTCGAAGGAATGTTATCTGTTATTCGAGTATATTTTATCGGAAGTCTCCCAAAGCTGTGTTAAATTCTTAATCTAATTGTAGATCTCCTATGTCTTCCATATCGACTCACATATCTTCCATAACACGTCATCAGGCAAGTTCTTCACCCCGTGGAGGCATTCACTGACTTTTTCCACCTATTCTTTCTCTCCCTACGCTTTACAGAGGAATTCCCATTACACTATAAATGATGAAATCCTTGTTTTGACTTTTTTATATGCTGAATCAGGCCTTCCGACAGCAGTTTCTCTTCCAGTTTGTTCACAGTTTTCCTGCAGCCATTCTGTCGTACTTTCTCTGCACTTCATATTTAAATCCTTACTAAATGACTTACATTTCTGTATTTACCTGAATGTTTTTGTACTTCCTTCTTTCATGGATCTGTTTAAATATATTTTCTGTTATCCAAGGTTTCTTCACAGTTACTTTTCTATACTTAGGATTATCTGTTGAACTTCTGTGATGGCCCTTTTTAGAGAAAACCATTCCTGATCAGCTGAGCTACCTCCTGTGGTATTCATTATCATAGTATCTGTTGTCTCCGACACCTTCAAACATGACTCAGAATTCTTCATTACTTGAGTATCCTGTTTATTTGCACAATGCTTCTTCTGGATGATTCTTTTAAACTTTAGCCTACTCTTCATCATTACTAATTGTGATCCAAGTCTATAGATGCTAGTGGCTACGTCTTACAATACAGAATCTGATTTCGGGATCTGTCTGACCATTATGTGATCCAGCTGTAATGTTCCCATATCTCTGGGCTTTTTCGACGTTTAACTTATGTTCTTGTGATTTCTAAACAGTGCATTCGTCATTACTTGCTGAAATGTTTTGCAGAGCTCGTTCATTCAGATTAGCAAGGCCCTAATCTCCTGTGACTACCTCGTCTGTTGTTTACCCTGCTATCACATTAAAATCACCTATAACTATTAGCTTATCATTTCCTTGTACATGCTGAATTAACCGCTCAGTATTCTCGTATACTTTCTCCACTTCATCTTCAAGTTGTGTAGTCGGCATGGTTACCTGAACGGTTGGTGATGACGTTGGTTTCTAGTTGATTTTATTAGAGCAACCTTATCACTGAACTGTTTGCAGTAGCTCACTCTCCACCCTGCTTTACTGTTCATATCGAATTATTCCGTATCTCCTTCTCATGTTGGTTAATAACACAACAATTTTTGTAGACAACATTCCAAAAATTCCATGCATCGTTCCCCAGAGAAAAGAAAGAGATAGTGATAAGATATTGATAAGCCATGCAGTGTCTATAAACGAACAGTTCAGTATCGCAAGTGCGGAAAACCCGTTAGAAAGGTCTCCAGAGCACTCACAAGGAACACCTTGAGAGCGAGATTGTATGTTCAATCTTCAGTAAACCTTATTGGACAGTGCAGTGTTAACAATTACGACAGGAAAAGTTTTAGCTGTTAATGACTCACCATGTGCATCAAAAGGGCAACAAAAATAAGTGTCCGGGAGGTGAATAGATCAAACTTCTATGGGATGTATGTATTTCACTTCATAAAATGAAGATCTTCAACATTCAAGAAATGTTCGAATCAAACCAAAGGTTCGTCCTATCAAGATCAAAGGCGAACTCCTCTGGAGTTATAAACCGTGCAGGACGTTCAGCTAGGTATCCACTCTTAAAGAATGCATATAGAGCGATATTGGTGTAACGGGGTGATGATGGGACGTGATGCATGCAACCGAATCCAAAACAGTCTATCATGGAGCTTATCGTGAAACTCACTAAGCTTTAAGGCGTAGCTGCAGGTAGCGTGATAATATGTTTTACAGACGCGTAAACACAAGCATCCAGAGGTTGAATTGATCCAATGGTTTCTGGTGATCTGAACTGCAATGTCGCTCTCATTTCAGGAGGGACTGTTTGCTCTAATGGAGTATGATTTTTATACGCAGACCAGGAACCAAGCAAAAGCAAGCTATTTGACCAGGCATTTTACCATCCAAATTATCAGTCGGCATATTTGTATACGAATGCGTTAAGGTATTCATGTTAGTTGATCTTAATACAACACTCTTGGTACCTCTTTTCCAGGGTTCCTTTCATATACATTTCTCCCTCAAATTCCGATTTGTTGGAATTGGAAAAAAATGGGAAGTTTGTTTATCTCTTCTACAAATTTTTAGGCTGATTCCACAATTTGCCGTACATCGACAAGTTGACGCTTTGTTTAAAATTTCGTTATTTTACGTTTTCCAATTGTGTAGCACTGTTTAAAGTTATGTAACCATCCACTGCTTCCCTTGTAATCACTGTAATCAATGTCGCACGCAATTTGATGTGCATGAGGGTCCCGATATAGAAAAGGCTATTTACACTGCACGGTGAAACTGTACTTAATTCACTAGATAACAAATTAGAGGCTACTGCCATTTTCTGTGACCTGTGAAAAGCCATTAATTGTGTAAATCATAGCAACCTCTTAAGTACGTTAGAATATTATGGAGTAACTGGCAGCGCTGCAAAATGTTCGAGTCTTACCTAACTAACAGGAAACAAAGGATGTCGTTGCGAAATACCTGTAGAGTAAGCAATCAGTCTTCATCTGATAGGGTGTTAATTACATATGGTGTTCCCATGGTTCCATCTTTCGTCCGTTGCTTTTTCTTGTGTACATGAGTGGCTCCTCGTCTGTTACATTGGCAGTTGCTAAGTTTGTTTTGTTCGCAGATGATAGAAACGTTGTAATTAATAGCAAATCAAGTACCGACTCAGAAATGGCTGCTAATCAAATTTTTACTACATTAATATATGTTTTATAGCTAATTCACTGTCATTAAACTCTGAAAAGACCCACTATATGCAGTTCAGAACCTGTAAGAGACTTCCTCCCAGCGTGTATATTACATAGAAAGACATGCAGATCGAAGAGGTTGACAGTATTCAATTTGTGGGATTAGAACTCGATAATAAATTCAGTTGGGAAGGGCATACACAGAACTGCTAAAGCGCCTAAACAAGCCTGTATTTTTAATGCGAATGATGTCATGTGTAGGAGATATAAATACAAAAGAAATTGCATATTTTACTTACTTTAATTCTATTACGTCATATGCGATCATATTCTCGGGTACCTCGTTGAACAGTGCAAAAGTTGCTAGAGTGTAAAAGCGTGTAATAACTCATTTGTGGCGTAAATTTAAGAACATCATGTAGAAGCCTGTTCAAGGAACTAGGTATTCTAACCATTACTTTTCAGTATGCTTATTAAGCTCAATGCGTAGTTTCAATGCTAAGAATGAGAGCAATCTACATAAAGACCTAAAAACACTTACCTTAGTCCAAAAAATGGTCTAATACTCATGAACATACATTTTCGATAAACTGCCAGAAACGAGTAAAAACCTGTTTTCGATTAAAGCACAGTTTAAACAGAGTTTAAAAGACTTTTTGGCTGGCACCTCCTTCTACTCTATAGATAAGTATTAATAGGGACTGAAGTAAATTGTCCGTTAGATTTCAGTTTCGATAATACTTGATCTCAACAGTCAAGATTAGGTATTTTGTGAATGATAAATTTATTAAAAGTGTAAAACTATGTTTCATTCTGATAGCGTATTAATTAAATAAATATTAACAGTTCCAGTATATTGTACTGTAATAACATATATTGACAGTTTTCTGTCGAATGATCAGGGATGTGAGTGTTGTTTTAAAATTTTCAGTGTTTATTATTTTATACTTTCTGATATGTTCCACATCCACGAGAATCATCTAATATTTTGGGTCTGTAGAACGAAAACTGAATCTAATCTAATATACCCTCAATGTAGTAGGTCATCTTGTAAATTGTATCGAATATTCTTAAAAGCGTAGACATCAGTTTTTGTAACAAGTGTGCCTTGTCCTTCCTTGAATATCCATAGTTTATCTTATGCATTACATTGCTTCAGTTTATTCGAAACCTGCTCGTAATTGTTTTTTTACTACGCTGCGGATGATCTTCCGTGTATACAATTATGTTTAGTATCCGCTGCTTGGACAACAATTGTCCCGATTGTCCTTTACTACGTTGAACTTTGGCTCCCTATCCGACACGGATGATGAAACATGGCCCGACATCTGTTTCAATATCACTTTAGTTTGTTATGCACGTCATCATTGCACTCCTCATTTACATTGTCTGCAAAGTCGAGCATATACGACACCACACATTCCACTGACTTATTTTGCCGAAACAGTAATATTTCGTCTGTCACTTCTTTCTCACTTTGCTAAATTTCTTGGGTTCCTTTCTGACGAAATGTTGACTTCGGCAACTGTTGTTGTACATATCATGCAACGTTTGCTATGTTTATTGTTGTGTTACTCTACTTTGTATCAACACGAGCTACTCGTCGAGTAAGTATTTCTAGTACGCTCCATAGCCTCATGCTGTGCCCATTGTTAACTCCAGTCCCGCCCTAGCCGGCCGAAGTGGCCGAGCGGTTAAAGGCGCTACAGTCTGGAACCGCACGACCGCTACGGTCGCGGGTTCGAATCGTGCCTCGGGCATGGATGTGTGTGATGTCCTTACGTTAGTTAGGTTTAAGTCGTTCTAAGTTCTAGGGGACTTATGACCACTGCGGTTGAGTCCCATAGTGCTCAGAGCCATTTGAACCATTTTTGAACCAGTCCCGCCCACTGTTGCCATTGGCAGCCAATATTGTGGTCGCATGGAACACAGAATGTGGGGCCTCGAACGTCGTAAACATCATTGGTATTTTGCGACCTCGCACTCAAGAGGTTACCTGTCAGCCACACACAGTAAGACATGAACATTCCTTCAGGTTCTGTTACAGACTTGTGGTAGTGACTGAGAATTACCAATAAAAGGAAAATACAGATAGGTACAGATTTCATTACATGTCCAGCTATTTACTGTTTTTCTCACGGTAACAACCAACGAACATCAGTACAGGTATAGTTTTCGTTCTTTGACGATACAATGTTCTCCTGTGACTTCCTACCACCCGAGTAAGGTGTCCAAAGGAGCAAAGAATAAAGCGTCGTACCATAAACAGTGTTTTTCTTTCCAATTTGATCTTATACCTTTACAAGACGCAGGATAACGTATTACCACAGTCGGTATGATAAAAGGACAGCTGACTGTAATCAAAAGTCTGACAAAGAGAATACCGCAAAGGATATGAAGTTTTGAAAATGTTTCTCGACTTTCATTTCTTTCTTTTCGAGTCTGTTCAGTTCAGATTCAAAGAAGAATAAACAGAAGAGTACAACTGACAACTACATTATATATGAAATGAACGCAGTGGAAAAGCGAAAAACAGCCTACAGTGCACCGTAAGAAATGTCCGGGGAATATATGTGAATGTGGGCCTGCCCGGCGTATACTGCTGACGAAATATTCCGGGGCTTCAACCCGGGTGCAGAGTTCAGTTTCTGCTATGTTTCAATGAGTGTTATTCTCATCATCTTATGTCAAAGACACTCAACGAAGACTTCGTCGGAAGATTATGATAATGACACTCATCGAAATGTAGCGGAATTTGAACTTAGCCACATGGATGGAAGCCCGAGAAGACTTCATCCGTCCAGGGTATATGTTTAACGTATTGCTTTCGATTCGGCCGCCGGGTCACATTTTGCAAATTGCACGTCAGACAGTGGCGGTTTGATGCTGCTGTTGTCGCCGTCAGTTGCTGTTTGTCAACAGTAAACAGCAGGCTCCAGTTGACGACGTCGAGCAGCTGCCTCGAAGAAATATTGCTGGATTTCAAAAACCTGATCCGATATATGTTGAAGTAATTACATCTGTTCATGTTTTCTAGTCGGAACGTCATACTTGATCATACATTTTATGGCGGTAAGTTCTTTATTGCTCTTCTTCAATCGACGTACAGATTTAAATTCATATATAGCACGACGATTGATATGAAAAAGTAACCACCGTTTATTCCTGGCGTATACCACATAAATAATAAATATTTACTTTGCAGTGAATAACATAATATATTTATTGTATGAAGAAATACAACTTATATTTTGCTTTTCGGTAATGCACAGCAAATGTCCCACTAAACAACTTTCTCTGGAGCACTTCTACATATACCACGAATATCAGGAAGCGCAATACGCATTACGATTATGCTTCTATGAGGTGAATGTAACTGCAAGAGGTCAATGTACTTTCTTTTGCTGTATTACATTCGATCTTCCAAAGTTTTCTGTGAAGAATTCCATCCAGAATCCTTTCTGACGCTGCATTCTACTCGGCGGCTGACTGTGCCCTAACACCTGCCCTTCGAAACGAATTGAAACTTTGCTGCGGCTCCGAGCTAGACTCCATTCTATCCACTGACGTGCTGCGGCAGGCCGGAGGTGCACTCTTCCCGCAGCTTCTTCACATTTTCTTTTGCCAGCGTACAAAGTTGGTCATGCTTGCGTTTTATCCACCCTAGTATTTTCTGTGGCGCAGAAATAGAGTACCGGAATTACTGCAGAGCGTGGTAATATATTCCATCTGAAGTTTCGGATGAGATTATCTCGAAAACTATGCATCGGATAAAAATAGTGGGTAAGACAAGTTCGTAAGCTCAAAGGGGGACATCAAATGATACTACACGTGACCTCCAGCCCCTGCCCCCTTGGCTGGGGCATCTTTTAAATCTTAAATGGAAATCCTCATTTTTATTGCAGATTCGGATTCTCCATAAAAGAAAGTAATCAAGTTTTCTCTGAAACATTTTTTAAACCATTGACAGATGGCGCTGAAATCGAGAAAAAAGTAATATTGGTGAAGAACACTGATTTATTTAGAATTATCCGAGAAAGACGCATCAAATCGATAAAAAATGCATCAATTCTTTCGTTACGCCAAATGAAGCTATTTTTGTACAAAATGTACTGTGTCCCACTTTTAGCGTTAGCCAGAAACAACGACATGGACGTAGTATAATGATGTTTCCATGGGGCGCTTCATTAGTGTGAGTCCCCCTGCCTCTCACATGTTGTGGTGCTTCATTAGTGTGAGTCCCCTTGCCCCTCATAATTTGAGGTGCTTAGTTAATGAAATTAGCCACGAACAAATTGTTCAAAATTATCCCTATTTGCTTCAATACATAAAGTCACTCGTCTGCGAAAATTGTCCCCAGTTTTGAGCAGCAAATCCCGTGGTATGGCACACGCTCTTGGAATGCGTTGCTCCATATCCTTTTGGGCTGTGGGCTGTCTGTCATAAACAATATTTTTTAAATAACCCCCACAAGAAAAAATCAGGAGATGTTAGGTCTGGTGAACGAGGAGGTCACTGAATTGGTCCGTCGAGTCCTATCCACCGACAAGGCTACCGTAAATTTAAAACGATCCGGACATTTTTAGCGTAATGGAGAGCTGCTCCAGCCTGTTGGAACCACATTCGTTGCCTAGTTTCTAAATCAACATCTTCCACTAGCTCCAACAAATGATCGGGGAGAAGTTGCAAATAAGATTCCCCAGTAACATGAAAAGGTCACCTGTTGTTACTCAGTGGACGTATAGTTGCGGTATTGGCGAGCAAATTCCAGCATTCGTCGCCGATGAAGAGCAGTCATCGTGGATGCATGGACCAGGTGCCCACTGCGGAGGCTCATACGCAGCAACGTTCACTGAAACGTCGTTGAGAAAACATTACTGGTAGTCTTTAGGTTCATCTGGGAGGTCAGTTCCTCGGCTGTCGCACATCTATTCGCCCGGTCACGTCTCCGCTGTCATCGTTCATCCCTGTCATCTATGGCTCATGGTGCACCATGTTGTCTCGGCTGGGTTGTGGATAGTGCCACTTTGTCATGGATGCGCTGTATACTTCAACCAAGGTGGTACGCGAACTCTTTACGAACTTAGCCCTTTTTGAAATGCTTCCACCCTTGGCCGGAATGCCAATGAGCATGAGCTTTTGGACGTCAGATAGGTCGCTCCATTTCAGCATTACGACAAAGACTAGACTATTTCCTGCCCCCCCCCCCCCACTAGTGCTCCCACCTGCCGCCTTTGAGTGGTTATTACAAGTTGACGAACAGAGGCGTTGGTCATATGAATGTGATTTGACCGTGTACACGAAGAGATATCCTTTGTAGCGTGAAAAGGGGGTAAAGGAGCAGTAAATCTGCTTACGCTGATGTTGGGTATTTCCAAAGAGAAACTGAAATGTGCACATAACAAGAGAAAGGTACTCTATAGCATCAAGAGACGATTTAAGAAATCTCTCTAGCTCACGCATATTGCAAAATGTTCTGCTTTTAGTGCGAGGGATAACTCCAAGTCACACGGATCTAATAACAAAAAGTTATTTGTTATTTATTTATTCGAGTCAGAAAACAGATACAATAATAGTAATTACCATTGCAAACAAGTGAAAAGAATAATTACATTGCTCTGGACTAAAATCTTGCATCTTCAACTGTACCCGGTGTCACAAACAGACACCCTTCTTCTTCTGTGCAAGTTGCTGGGCATCGTTGACAAATCTTTAGGTGCTCCATAGTCTGTAGTTCTCCACATTCACTGGTATCTACAGTGAAATATCGTATTGGGAAGCCACTTCTAGGTTTTCCAACTCCAGAACGAAGACGGCTGAGGGACCTCTACATGATCTCATTTTTTTTCATGCCCAGATGTTAGGGTTTCCGAAGGGACATGTGAGACAGAGTCATTCTAGAAGCGAGAGACCCACCATTGTTTTCGTACTGGAGCTACTGCACTTTGCTAGACTGAAGTAGTCTTGAGGAAGCTTCATCTGGACCTCATCTGTGGGATTGCTGCAACGTGACCATTTAGTGGCTGGTTTTCCTGCTGAGCCTTAATGGTTCTCGTTGGCTGGTACTTTAGGACGAATATCTGGTGCGCTTTTCCAGCGAAATGGTAGAGATTTATACACTACTGGCCATTTAAATTGCACGAAGATGACGTGCTACAGACGCGAAATTTAACCGACAGGAAGAAGATGCTGTGATATGCAAATGATCAGCTTTTCAGAGCATTCACACAAGGTTGGCGCCGGTGGCGACACCTACAACGTGCTGACATGAGGAAAGTTTCCAACCGATTTCTCATACACTAACAGCAGTTGACCAGCGTTGCCTGGTGAAACGTTGTTGTGATGCCTCGTGTAAGGAGGAGAAATGCGTACCATTACATTTCCGACTTTGATAAAGGTCGGACTGTAGCCTATCGCGATTGCCGTTTATCGTATCCCGACATTGCTGCTCGCGTTGGTCGAGATCCAATTACTGTTAGCAGAATATGGATTCGTTGGGTTCACGAGGGTAATACGGAACGGCGTCGTATCACTACCAGTCGAGATGACAGGCATCTTAGCCGCATGGCTGTATCGGATCGTGCAGCCACATCTCGAACAAAAATGTTCAAATGTGTGTGAAATTTTATGGGACTTAACTGCTACGGTCATTAGTCCCTAAGCTTACACACTACTGAACCTAAATTATCCTAAGGAAAAACACACGCACCCATGCCCGAGGGAGGACTCGAACCTCCGCCGGGACCAGACGTCTCGATCCCTGAGTCAACAGATGAGGACGATTACAAGACAACAACCATCTGCACGAACAGGTCGACGACATTTGCAGCAGCATGGACTAACAGCTCGGAGACCGTGGCTGCGGTTACCCTTGACGCCGCATCACAGACAGGAGCGCCTGCGATGGTGTACCCAACGACGAACCTGGGCGCACGAATGGTAAAATGTCATTTTTTCGGATGAATCCAGGTTCTGTTTACAGCATCATGATGGTCGCATCCGTGTTTGGCGACATCGCGGTAAACGCGCATTGGAAGCGTGTATTCGTCATCGCCATACTGGCGTATCACCCGGCGTGATGGTATGGGGTGCCACTGGTTAAACATCTCGATCACCTCTTGTTCGTATTGACGGCACTTTGAACAGTGGACGTTACATTTGAGATGTGTTACGACCCGTGGCTCTACCCTTCATTCGATCCCTGCGAAACTCTACATTTCAGCAGGATAATGCACGACCGCATGTTGCAGGTCCTGTACGGGCCTTTCTGGATACAGAAAATGTTCGACTGCTGCCCTGGCCAGCACATTCTCCAGATCTCTCACCAATTGAAAACGTCTGGTCAATGGTGGCCAAGCAACTGGCTCGTCTCAATACGCCAGTCACTACTCTTGATTAACTGTGGTATCGCGTTGAAGCTGCATGGACAGCTGTACCTGTACACGCCATCCAAGCTCTGTTTTACTCAATGTCCAGGCGTATCAAGGCCGTTATTACGGTCAGAGGTGATTGTTCTGGGTACTGATTTCTCAGGATCTATGCACCCAAATTGCGTGAGAATGTATTGACATGTCAGTTCTAGTATAATATATTTGTCCAGTGGATAACCATTTATCATCTGCATTTCTTCTTGGTGTAGCAATTTTAATGGCCAGTAGCGTAAGTGGCGAAGATTTAAGAAGTAAGATAATAATGCCGATGTCGTGTTTTGTACTTACTATGGTATAAATTTATAACGAAAAACAAATTACATGATAGTCAATACTTAGGACATAATAGCAACGATTGTATCGACTACTGATGAAAGCTGTCTTGTAACACACATAACTTAAGAAATTAAGGTTGCTTTTTTAGCTAGAAATGGAAAACGGCTCGTTGTTCTGCCGGCAGGAAAAAGAAAGCAACTCTCGAGAGACTTATAGGTACCACTATTATGCCGGGAGTGGCATAAACTGGAACGCAGGGCGCTGTAGAAACGGCACGGTTATAGCGGTAACTGCGATCGTAAACCTGGACGGCAATATGAGAGATAGGGATAATAAGAGGCACTCTTGTAGCCGTAGGAGGCTGTGATATCGCCGCGACAGCTCTGCCGGCTTTACTACCTATAATTTAAATTCTGGTCTCTACTTTTATAATTTCCTCGCAGTCTGGGGGACGGGTATTTTAAATCTAGATCGCTTTAACGTCGCACTTGCAACCTTAAAAAGTAGCTGCAACTTATGTATCAGATGGATTGAGTAACAGTAACTAATTTATCAAATGGATTGAGAAGGAGTGCCGTTATAAAGCAGGATTAGGGCCTACTAAGTTAAAGAAAAATATTCCATCTCAACCGCATTCAATAATTTCTTTACTTGACACCCGGTTTCAAAAAATCAGTGTCATACTGATGTCGGCATTTCCCCCAAAATAAAACTAGTACCTATGGTATTTGTATGCAATTATTCTGTGCAAGTGGATTACTGTAACTTAGTATTCCTACGTAGAGTGGAGAATCTCACTTCACGTCTCATTTGTCCTATTTATTTGAAACTGTTGCAAAAATGCTGAACTGTGAAAGCACTAGAACCTGCAACAGTTCCCCCAAAAATGTGTTCAGTAAATGTATGAAGTCTAATTTAACTACAAAATAGATTCCGGTGCAGAATAACAACTGAATGATGTCACCTTTATCAGTTATGAATGTTCCATCTTTTATCGGCAAAGTAGTTCACGTATCTGGAAACTCATGTTTAAGTGTTGAATATGAAAATCAGAGACAAAGGCAAATTAATTCTGCTGTTAGCACTGAGTCATGATGTCCAGCATGTCAATAGAAGGCCAATGTGGGATTGGTAGATCTCCCATTGAGCCATGCTGTTACTGGCGATTTATAATGAGTACTGGATTATGTAGTAGGTTCCAAGTAGTTATTCTTTCATTCTCTCTACGAGATCTTTAAATTCTTTAAACTTGATCCCCCAGAATTTCCGATTAATGATTCCTTTCATTATAATAAGCAATTATTTTTATACTCAGATAACTATTTTCTAAATCTGTAATTCTCTAGAACAACTCAGCATTCCATATTAGACTATACACATTAGCATTGTAAGTATAAAGTACTTTATTATTGATACATTAGTCACTACACATTCTTAATACTTGACACAAAAGTGTCAGAATGCCAAATATTAGACTGGAGAATGACAGTGTTCCGGACACAGTTACAGTGTGATTCTTGTGGATCTACTGGTGTGTTTGAGCTGTGCAGAGTCACTTATACTGATGTTGAAACAGCCAGGAGACTTGTTCCTTGAGTACTAATTGCTCCTAGAATTTATCGAGTACCAAAAATACACAAGGAAAATTATTCATTGACGCCAATTGTGAAAGGGATGAACTCGCCTGCGTACAATTTGCCAAATTATCTAGTCTGCAAAATAAGACCTTTGATTGGTAAAATGGACTCCTATGTAAAGAACTCAACACACTTTATAGACTATGCGGCTGGTCCCGGCGGAGGTTCGAGTCCTCTCTCGGGCATGGGTGTGTGTGTTTGTTCTTAGGATAATTTAGGTTAAGTAGTGTGTAAGCTTAGGGACTGATGACCTTAGCAGTTAAGTCCCATAAGATTTCACACACATTTGAACACTTTACAGAACGCATAAAGGGAGAAAAAATTTTACCCACGGACATCACTGTCAGCTTCGACGTACAGTCACTATTCACAAATGTGCTAGTAGACGAAACTGTTCGTAGTCTACAAGAGCATGTCCCACCAGAGATGCGAGCTCGTTGAGCTATGTTTGTTTTCAACATACTTCAGATGGCAAGGAAAATACTACAACCAGACAGAAGGCGTAGCTGTGGGGGGTGTCCCCTATCTCCGTTAGCTGCCGCCATATTCATGGCGGACTCTGAAGCTTTGTTTCGCTCCTTTACCCCTATGGGTTAAGAACATACAGCATACCTCTTCCCATTCAGCCTTATTTGATAGTGAATGACATATCACACACTATGAGCCAAACGATCCAGATGATGCATCTAGAAGGCAGTCGTAACAACGTGACTCGATGTGTAGATGGAATTCATGAAATTTTTTCTGTAGCTTATTGTAAATAATATACACGGTGGTTATAATTAGACTTTCGCTGCTTGAGCCAGTGTAGACGGGAAACTACCCTATGGGTATCCAACTTTATTGGAATGATGTTCAGACTGTGCGGTGCAGGACCTGCGTTCTTAGTAGTGTTAGTGTTGTGATTTGTCGTTAGGGCCCGGTACTGGTACGGCGACGTGGGGTTGAAACACACGCATCAGTGTGCATTAGAGTTGCAGACAGTCAGCATGGGTCTGGACAAGGGAGGCAGGGTTAATTCGTAAAGTTGTTTCAACGAAACAGCAGTACTAGTGCTGCTGTTCTTTGCCAGTGCCGACGCATTGGGGGAGTGCGGGTAGATCCTCTTTCCGCACTGGGGTTGAAGAACATGATTCGGAAGTCCGAATTGACTGGCGATTTGGGAATTGTTCCCGGAAGCGGTCAACGGCCGATTGTGACACAAATTGTTGAAGAAGTTAGTGTTGCCTTGGGTGAGAACGTTGGACGCAACGCGCGATCTTCAAGTTGTGCACGAACTGTGCCGCAACAGCGGAACAGTCCATGATCCACGCAGTTAACAAATGTTACCCTCTCATGTAGAAATTAAAATGTGTTTCTTTCAATGGTTACTTCCTTATTGCTCTTCTGCATGTTCTTACACATGTTTCCGTAAAGTTTCAATGTCCTGCGATCATTCGTTTTTCACGGCGGCCGTCTCAAGTAGCGAAAGTCTAATTACAACCTCCCTCTGTTTCTAGGTGTTACAGTAGAGAACTAATTTGATTTAATTTATGGGCATCTTTCTTAACACAGCGAATTTCCACATAGCATGTCGCCGGGGGCTCGAGCCGAAGGGAGTCCCGCTAGCCAGTGCGATGTTTTCGGCGAAGTGCAAGCGTCGCCGGAGACGTAACACGACTCCTGACAAGTTTCCGCCTGCCGAAGACGGAGGAGGCCCGGGAAGGTGCGGCAAACTTGGCTAATGGCGATCGCCGCCGCCCCCACGCGAAGCCCGGCGTCAGCAGAGCGCCGCCCTCTGCCGTTCTTCCACTCGGCTCCTCCCAGAGAACTCCAGCATTCTGGTGTCTTCCCAAACACAAAGGACGACGCGACCTACTCTTCTGTCTCCGACTGTTTGGGCCCTGGAAGCCCCTCGAAAAAGTCTCCATTAGGGGTTTATACCTCTTAGAAATTATTCGATATATGGTTCATTGATTCAGATCAGTACTTTTTGAATGCAACAAAAATGTTGTATTTACTAGACCAGGTAATAAGTTGACAGAGATGTACAATGGTCACGAGTTAGAAATCCCTATATGTCGAATTACAGCCATCCTCATATAAAAAGTTCCATCACTCAGGAGAAAAAAGAACCTTATAAACCTTAGTAGGCAGAATTACTCACTAGGCCGTCCAGGTTTACTATGACACTAAACTGAGATGACAAAGTCGTGGAATACCTACTAATATCGTGTCGGACCCAACTTTGCTCGGTGTAGCGGAGCAGTTCGACGTGGCATTGGTCGGTGCAGGATGTTGTGCACAAACTGGTTTCTCGATTATGCCCCATGAATGTTCGATGAGAGTCATGTTGTGCAGTCTGGGTGACCAAATCATTTGTTCGAACTGCCTGGAATGTTCTCCAAACCAGTCGGGGCAAACTCTGGCCCGGTGGCAGGCTATCGTTGTTTCGGAACATGAAATACATGAATGGCTGCAAATGGTCTCCAAGAAGGCGAACACAACCATTTCCAGTCAATGATCGGTTCAGTTTGTCGACATGGCGAAGTCTATTCCATACAAATACAACCCATACCATTATGGAGCCACCACCAGCTTGCCCAGTGCCTTGTTGACAACTTGGGTCCGTGGCTTCGTGGGGTCAGCGCTGCATTCAAATCCTTCAATCAGTTCTTACCAACTGAATCGGGACTCATTTGATTGTGCCACGGTTTTCCAGTCGTCTAGGGCCCAACCGATACGGTCACGAGCCCAGGAGAGGCCCAACAGGCGATGTCGTGCTGTTAGCAAAGGCACTCGCGTCGGTCGTCTGTTGCCATAGTCCACTAACAGCAAATTTCGCGGCACTGTCCTAACGGATACGTTCGTCAAACACCTGTCATAGATTTCTGCGGATGCAGCACTCAGTGTTGCTCGTCTCTTAGCTCTGACAACTCTACGCGAACGCCTCTGCCCTACGTCGTATAAGTGATGGCCGGCGGGCACTGTATTGTTTTTGGTGATCTCCAGCTGGAATTTCTGCGCTCGAATTAGGAAGTATAACATTATGTAGCGTTGCGTATGATATAATACTATGTTGCGGCATGCTGCGTGGCGCTTTTGTATGATATTTTGCTATAAGCATATTTAGCTTTGATCTGATTTTGTTCAAGTTTGTAGTATAGCTTGTGCCATGACAAGTTGAATGTTTCTCGTTTTGGATGTTGTGAGAAGCGTCATTTATGCATTAGAAAATGCCGTCTAAAACGGAGTAAAGACTAACATTTTTGACATTGTGTTCAATTTTGTTTAAAAAACGGGTGGAAGCAATTCGAAATACCTATGCTCTAAATGGAGTGAGTGCTGTCGCCAAAGTCAAGTTGTACAGTCACGGCGATGAGGATGAAACGATTATGAGGACAACACAACGCTCAGTCCACGAGCGGAGAAAATCTCCAACCCGCCCGGGAATCGAACTCGGGCCCGCTTGCATGCAAGTCGAGCACGTTACCACCCAGCTAAGCAGGCACTACAAGACACTGTGAAAGCAGTTCCAGAATATCGAAATGCATTGAATGTTATGAAGGACATAGTACATTTTGTGAGAGATTCACGTAAAAGATTAGATCTTTTTGCTCACCTGAAGGCAGATGCCTGTACAAATTTGAAACCACTCTGTGCTACAAGGTGGACCGTAAAATACTTGGCAATGTCTTCAGATTTGTCCAACTATACAGAACTTCAGGGATTTTTTCTAAATGTTTCAAGAAATGACAATTCAGACACTGGGGCCAAAGCAAACGGCGTTTTGATTAATATGCAGACATATGATTTCTCTTTCATGTTATCACTTTTGGTAAAACTGTTTGGTCACATTGATACCGTAAACATAGCACTACAGAGGAAATCCCTACACTTAGAGGAGGCCAATAAGATGATTTCCACTCTTGTAACTTCTATTAAATTTATGAGAAACAATTTTGAATCATTCTGGGGTGAAGAAACTTCAAAATGTTAGGATATGGATGTTGATTCTCCAAAATTACCCCGTAGAAGAAAATTCCCTAAGAAATACGATGACTCAATCAATTCATCTGTAGAAACATTCACTGAAGTATGTGGCAAATATGGAAGATTGTATTATGAAACAATGGATTTTCATCAGCTTCTTGGAATCATGATTCAAAACTCAATCATTCATGTTTGTAAATCAAATTGATCAATTTCTTCTTGGTGATAACAAACATTCATTCGATATTTTATCTTTCTACAAATCAGATATAGACAAAGAACACTTGATTCTCCACCGAAGCATGTTTCATGGGATTGTCCAAAGTACTGATGCTGCGAATATTAGTTCGTTGGATGACGTAGTGAAATACCAAAACAGGAAAACCACCTGTTTGACCTACTGCCTGAACTAGTGAAATTGATATATGCAGTGCTGCACCGCTGAGCGACCGTTTTCTTATCTTCGGAGGGTGAAAATGTATCTTCTTTCTATAATGAGGCAGGATCGTCTTAATGCCATCGCCCTTCTCAACGCCCATAGAGATGAATCGATGAACCTCGACCTTGATGACATATGTGGCGAGTTGATATGCAGGAATGAACTGAGGAAGAGTACATTTGCCATCAAAAATTAAGGTATGTTTCTTCAACTTTATTTATGTATTTGTTTTGTACCACTACTGACCTATACTCCGACTGAAATGACATTGTGTTTGACGTTTCAGTGAGTCGAGGGGTAGGGGTTGTCGCCAGCCAATCGTAGTTTGCATGATTTTCAGCTGTTTGCATTTTTCATTATCATCACAATCTTTTTTTGTTTCTTGAAAGTTGTTATGCTGTGAGGGGAATTTCCCAAGAATATGATGTCATAACTCAAAAGGAAAAGTATGCATCCATAATACACCTCTCTCCTTCAGCACTTGTTTTGTTCTACGTAATTCTCATTACATAGGTCATTTTAGATAGCTTAGAATTTAAGAATGTGATGTGGGAATTCCATTTCAGATTGTCTTGTAAGTAAAGAAAGCAATTTTGTTTCAGTGACACCTAAGTTTTTCGTTTTCCAAAGAAATATTTGGTTTTAATGGAGTTTTACTTTTGCTGTGTGCGGAATTGTTTAGTGGCTTTTTTTTTTTAAGGGTTAATCAGTAGCTTATTCCTCACAAACCACGCTGAAATCTTTTCATTTGTGACTTCAGCATACAGCCTAAGAGCCTTTCTACACTCCTGGAAATTGAAATAAGAACACCGTGAATTCATTGTCCCAGGAAGGGGAAACTTTATTGACACATTCCTGGGGTCAGATACATCACATGATCACACTGACAGAACCACAGGCACATAGACACAGGCAACAGAGCATGCTCAATGTCGGCTCTAGTACAGTGTATATCCACCTTTCGCAGCAATGCAGGCTGCTATTCTCCCATGGAGACGATCGTAGAGATGCTGGATGTAGTCCTGTGGAACGGCTTGCCATGCCATTTCCACCTGGCGCCTCAGTTGGACCAGCGTTCGTGCTGGACGTGCAGACCGCGTGAGACGACGCTTCATCCAGTCCCAAACATGCTCAATGGGGGAC